>NW_028322254.1:5922966-6250059 GCF_059928025.1 Delphinapterus leucas | reverse complement strand
ATGTAGTATGACTTCAAATGGTCTGCATTTGCTCATCGAGCCTCACCAATGCTATCAGCCCGAAGTGTCCAACCTTATGTCTCATCAGCTCTGGGTTTAGTTGAGGTAAATCCAGGTTGCATCACAAGCCCTGATTGAATTATTTAAGAATTGCTCTCTATTTCACTGTCATTGTGTTTTGTTTTTGTAATTCATTTTGATAATAGGGTTTATCGGATTTTTTCTGCTGCCTTCATGCAGCTGTACACACGCTTGATTCTCTTATGGAGACATATAAATCTATGGGTTTGAAGATTCTTACTACTCAGGTGTATTGCTAGGCTTTGAATATAGGGTGTTTAGTCCATCTCGTTGAGAAAGTGTAGGTCTTGACTATTATATATTTGACATATGGAATGGTATCTGTGCTAATTTCTATCTCTGGTTTTATACAGCACCCCAACTCACCTTTCCCCTTAAGCAAACATAAGTTGGTTTTCTAAATTTGAGACCCTGTTCTGTTTTGTAATTCTGTTCATGTGTAGCCAAGATTACATTCCGTATATTAGTGATATCTTATGATGTTTCATTTTCTGTGTGACTTATTTCACTTAGAATCATCGTACCTGAATCCACTCATTATGCCGCGACGGGCCTGATGACATAGATTTCATTGGAGATTGATATTCCATTGTACATACGTACCACCACTTCTTTATCCATTTTTTGCTTTCTGCGATATTTAACTTGTACCGTAGACGAGATTCTTGTAAACAGAGCCGTCTGAAACATTGGGGTGGCTGTGTGTTTCTGATTTTAATTTCCCTAAGCTATAGGACCATAAGTGGAAGTGCTGTAGGCTCCGTTGCTTTGTTTTTTAGGTGTTTGAGGACACACCATACACTTCTCCAGAGTGGCTCTTGGCAATTTACATCCCGCCCATCAGCATAACAAGGCTCCCTATTCTCCATGGCCTGTGCTTCCTTTCTGAATTTTACACTTTTTTCAGATGGCCCTTTTGACCGGGGGGCAGTGAGACTTCACTGTAGTGCAGATTTCTTTAACATGCTTGCTTGGTTGGCCAAAAAGGGCATATGCGTTTTTTCCTGAATATATTCAGGAAAATACGTATACCCCCTTTTTGGCCAAGTGCATCACTGACGACGTTCTGCCTCTTTTCGTATGCTTTAAATGCAATTCCAGTCTACCCCCTGAAATCGTTTTCCTGCAATTCTGCCCCGCTTTCAAGTCCTCTTCGCAGCCTTCCTTCAATATATTTTTGGACGATAGCTGTCATTCATAACTCTGCAGGTTTGTGAATTACAGTGCCCCTGAGCTCCTTTCTTCAAATCGCTTTCTTGTGAGCTGGCCACAAACCCGGAGGATTGCTTCAGGCCCTAATCTGATTCCGGAACGGCATGCTGAGCCTTTGGT
Organism: Delphinapterus leucas; assembly: GCF_059928025.1. Lineage (NCBI taxonomy): Eukaryota > Metazoa > Chordata > Mammalia > Artiodactyla > Monodontidae > Delphinapterus > Delphinapterus leucas. The sequence continues at coordinate 6,248,646 of NW_028322254.1, read as the reverse complement.
TAATTCCTCTTCCTGGTGGGAAATGAGCGTTAAATTTGCCCCTGCAGACACCTACAGCTAGTCTCTCATTGGTTCTCCCTATTCCTGTACATCTTGCGCAGAAATTGCAAACTGTGCCAAACAGGAGGTTAAAGGCACTGACTCTCCAAGTGTGGAGAGTGTTAGTAAAGGGTCTGGAATGGTGAACCCGAGTAAAAGGGGACGAAAACTGAGATTCATTTGAAAACGTTTTCCGGTCACACGGTGCACCATACTGTGGGTTTCCCATGCATGTTTTAGCTGAAGGAAGAATCCCTTAAACCTGGAGAGTTGGGACCCATGGAATGGGTACTATGCAGTATGACTACAAATGGTCTGCATTTGCTCATCGAACCTCATCCATGCTGTCAGCCCGAAGTGTCCAACCTTATGTCTCACTCAGCTCTGGGTGTAGATGAGGTAAATCCAGGTTGCATCACAAGCCCTGAATGAATTATTTAAGAATTGCTCTCTATTTCACTGTCATTGTGTTTTGTTTTTGAAATTTATTTTGATAATGGGATTTAGCTGATTTTCACTGCTGCGTTTTTGTCACTGTACACACGCTTGATTCTCTTATGGAGACATATAAATCCATAGGTATTAAGACTCTTACTCATCCTGTATATTCCTAGGCACTGAATATGGGGTGTTGAGTCCATTTCGTTGACCAGGAAGTAGGTTTTTTCTATTACATATTTGGCTTATGGAACGGTATCTGTGCTAATTTCAATCTCTGGTTTTATGCAGCACCCCAACTCTCCTTGATCCTTAAGCAAGCATAAGTTGGTTTTCTAAATTTGAGACCCCGTTCTCTTTTGTAATTCAGTTCATTTGTAGCCACGTTTACATTCCATGTATTAGTAATATCGTATGTCTTTGTCTTTTTGAATTATGTGACTTCAAATGATCATACGTAACTCCTCTGGGGTTGTTACAACTGGCCATGTTTCATTGATTTTCAGGCTGAGTAATATTCCACTCTACATAAGTGCCACACCTCTGTCCATTTTTTCCCTCCAGTGACATATAAATTATATCCTAATCGAGGATATATTAAACAGAGAGGCGGTAAACATTGGGGTGCCTGTGTCCTCTCGATTTTTCTTTTTCCCAAGATATACGTCCATGAGTGCAAGTGCCCTGTGCTCTGTAGCTCATTTTTTAGATGCTTTAGTAATCACAATACACTTTTCCAGAGTGACCGTTGGCAATATACATTTCCACTATAAGCCTCACAGGGCTCCCTTTTCTCCTTGCCCTGTCCTGCATTTCTGGTGTTTACACTTTATGAGGAAGGCTCTTCTGACTGATGCGAAGTGATATGTTTTGTAGTATTGATTTCCAGTGCCCACCTGTTTGGTTGGCTAAAAAATTGTATGCCCTTTTCTTGAATATATACAGAAAAAGATGCATACACCCTTTTTGGCCAACTGCAATGTTGGCAATGTTCAGCCCCTTTTCTTGTGCTTAATGGCGAGTCCTTTCTACCTCATCCAATCCCTTTCCTGCCATTCTCCGTTGCTTACAAGTCCTTTTCTCTGACTTTCCTCAAGACATTTTTCAGTGATAGATATTTTCAACTCTGCAGTTTCGTGAATTTTAGTGTCCCTGAGTTCCATTTTTCAACTTGTGTTTATGGGAACTGGCCACAAAGCAGCGGGATTTCCTCAAGCCCTATTCTGTTTCCATGGGCAACCCTAGCCTTTGGTCAATTCGTCTTCCTGATTGGAAATTAGAGTGACATATGTCTGTCCGAAAACCTAGGACTTGTCTCTCATTGTTCCTCCTCCTTCTGCTTCATCCTTGGACAAATTCCAAACTGTGTGCAACAGGATGTTGACAGTGCTGACATCTCCAAGTGGGGAGACTGTTAGTAAAGACGCCGGAGTGGTGAACCCGAGCACCAGGAGATGAGGAGATGAGATGCCTTTTCCAAACTCTTCCCGATCAGACGATATACCATCCTTTGGGTGTGACAGGCATGTTTTAGCTGTAGGAAGTGTCCCGTTCATGTGAGGAGAACACCAGGGCTTTTTCAAAATCAGTGTCTCTCCGCTACCCAAACTGGGGAATTTTTGAAGCTACGGCTACACATATGTTCATTAAGGGCCTTGGGAAGTAGGCAGAGTCCAAACTTTAGATGATTGAAGTCTTCAGGGTCAGAAGCACTGACCACCAGCTTCCCTTAGGTTCCATTTTAACTGTCATTGATAGATGATGTCAATAAAAATATCTATTCTTTTTCAGATTATTTCCCCTTATAGGTTATTGCAAAATATTGAGTGTAGTTCCCTGTGCTATAGAGTAGTTCCTTGTTGACCATCTATTTTATACATAGCAGTGTGTATGTGTTAATCCCAAACTGTTAATTTATCCCTCCTCCCACCTTTCCACTTTGGTGATAATAAATTATAAGATTTTATACTTCTCAGAAATGGGGGAGCTTAATGAGAGGTATCATTTTCAATGGAAAAGCATTTAAAACAAGATTGAAGCTTTAACCAAGATTATTAGATGTACATCCTTGGAAAGAAATCACTTCGCTTCTCTAATATTGACCTGACAAATAAGACAAACCTTTTCACTGAACTTGCTTATAATAAAGTGATGGAAATATCAAATGGAAGTGTTAGAAACATCTTATTTTACCCGAGCCTTATACACTGTTCTATGTTAATTATAGTTTGGCTCACACATCTGTTCATTGAAGTTACAACGTTCTCAATTTCTGTTACTGATCCTCCAGAGTGGACCCCAACAAGTGTCCCCACGCCCAGTGTCATTGGAGCCAAAAGATCGAGACTGAGTTTGGTTCAGAAGCAAAGGAAACTTTATATTTTGATCAGAGAATGCAGAGGTGAGAGCATGTGCTACCCCGTGGGCTGTGGGCTGGGCTGCTGTGTAGAGATCCTGTCAGATTCAGTGGGAGGGAGGGGGCAGAGCTCTCGAGGGCCCTGTTGGCTGCAGCTCAGGCTCTATATCGCGGAGTCTGCACTGGGCCCCAGGACCTGATGTGTCGACCCAGCCATTCTGTACTAGGAAATCTGGTCTGAAGTGCCGGGTGTGGAACCTCTGTATGCGGGACCCTAGGAGCACATGAAATTAGACAAAGCACAAAGGATAAAAAAGGTTAGACTTTATTTTATTGCCCAGATTCTATTTTTATCTCCCAGGGATTTTTAATGGGCTTTGCCTGGGACAAACCCCTCTTCTGCCTTTTGTCCTCTTCCTCATTCTTGGAGTGCTGAGGGTGCAGACCCTTCTTCTGTAACTGCTGAGTGCTGAGTTAGGAGCCCTTATACCCGTGGGCGAGGGTCAGAACTTCTCCCCAGCAGCCTCTAGGTGACGTTGATTGTCCCCAGGCCTCCAGCCTCCCTGTTCATCTGCCTGAGCACGAGCATTGGAAGTGTTATAGATTCTAATGACCTTTAAGGGTCCAGGAAGGAAATGTGCAGTGACGCTGTGAGGTCCACTTTCACCCCGCCACACATTTGTTCAGACACTTTAGGCTGACCGTTTCTGCCAGCCTAGATGCTCTGACTAGTAGTCTGCACTTTCTTCAATTAGGCCTCTGAATTAACGTAAAAACAGCACCAGGTGTCAGGACCCTGCCTGCTCAACTCCCGGACAGTCCAGGGTCAGTTGTGATGAAGGACCATGATGGCCACTGAGTCAACAGCCTTTTGAAGTAAACAGGAGTCCAGCCGGTCTTACTGGTCACCATCATCACGGTGTCTGTAGGCTTTTCTATGGTGACAGCGTGATATACGGTTCCCCTGCCAAGATTATTACCTCCCCTCTGGGTGCAGTAAGTCCTGCAAGTAGTAGTCTACTCTTTTGTGACACACTCTTGTTGTTTTAGGAGAGAAACTCCAGGTCAAGTGATGGTCACATGTGTCGTCATGGTGCCCCGTTGCCCCCGGATATCTCTCTGGATGTTGGAGTAGGAGGGCTTCCTCACTGGAGGTCAGTGTGCCCACGGAGCAAACCCTGCAACTTCAGGGCATGGTTGGGTGTTAGGAACACCACGTGGGGTCCTTTTCCCTTAGGAGGGAGGTGGCCTTTTGGGCTGCTGATTTCCAGGTTTTTAGATACCGCCAGTATGTTGGCCAGATGTTGCAGTGGGCCAAGCCCCTTGGTGACTATAGTTTATCCTACCTGGATGGCATTCTTGCATTGTTCCATTTCAAGTGGTCCCAGGTTTTGCACTAATACTCCAATGGCAATTCACCTTTCACCAGGAATGTAAAGGTCAAAGGGTTTAGCTAAATTAGGGAGTTCCAGGGCAAGGGTCTGAATTGACTGCTCTTTCCATTCTTGAAAGGCCACTTCTGGATTCTATTCAAAAGGATCATCATCTTTTCCTTTCAGTGTTTCATATAGAGGCCCAGCTAGTAGACTGTAGTTAGGGATCCAGAAGCAGCAAACTCTGGCCTCCCCAGGAACCCCTAAGCTGTCTTCTAGTTTTAGAAAGGGGTAAGGCTGTAAATTGTTTCTTCCCTTTCCTGGGATGAGCTTCTCCGACCTTCTGTGAGAATGAAGCCCAGGCAGGTCACCGTAGTCTGTGATATTTGAGCTTTTTCTTGGACAACTTCTATCCTTTATTGGCTTGGTAGTTCAGAGGCCTCCTTAGTAGGGCTGGTGATCAGAATGTCGTCAGCATATTGAAGGAGTGTTTCCTTTTCCAGAGGTAGAACTTTTACGTCTTTAGCTAAGCTTTCCCCAAAGATGGTGTGGGAATTTTTGAACACTTGGGGCAAGACGGCCTGGATGTATTGTTTTAGTTGTATGTTGAGTCCTGCCACTTACAAGCCAAAATTTCTTGTGACTCTGGGACTAATGGCATACAAAAGAAGGCATCATTGAAGACTAATACAGAATACCGTCTCCTGGTGGTTGGTAGAATGACCAGCAGGGTGTAGGAATTAGGAACTACTGGAGGTATATACTCGGTGGCTTCACTGACGATCCTGACATCTTTACCAGGCCCCTGGCAGCCCATGGGGCTCTCGTGGTCAGGCCAATCTCAGGATATGGAGCTCACCTGGGCAGGTACCCCACCTCCACACCAGCCCATGGGGCTCTCATGGTCAGGCCCATCCCAGGATATGGGGTTCCCTGGGCAGGTCCCCTGCAGCCCATGGGGCTCTCGTGGTCAGCTCCCTCCCAGGATACAGAGCTACACTTGCAGGTACTGTGGCAGGGCAGGGCACACAGGAACCGTGCACATTGCCCTCATTGCAGAGCACTCTCAGCTCACCTGTCACTCAGATCTGACACAGAGCACCTCAGAGCAGGACTTGAACTAACAAATAGCAACTCCGACAGGTCTGTGACCCTGGGCATCACTCTGTACGGCCTGCCACCACCTGGTCTTCCAGAGACTTCCACTGCACCCGGGGCACCAGGCCTCTGTCTCCACCCACCACCCACCCCTCCTCTCCCTGACTCCTGGGGTCCTCTTATTAGGCCAGGGTTTTCTTGAAGCTGTCTCCCACTCATGGGCCAGATAAAATGATTAGAATACAAGCCAGAGCTGCAGCCCATTGTCTATCCTGACTCTCAAGAGCCCACACCTGTTCCTTGGACCTGGCCGATTCAGCAAGTTCCAGTTTCTGCAACTGTGAGACCCTGAGGGGTGATGATTGGCTGACCTGGGCAGCCTGACCATGCCGGCCAGCCCTCCCCAGGTGTGCCTGTTTTGAGATCAATATAAACACCGCTCCAGGCAGCAAGAACCCCTGCAGCTGTGCCTGACGCCATTTTCTCTGCCCTGTCAGCAGTCTCGGGGCTGGGCTGGTGGGAGGGAGTGACAGGTCACGGCGTTGTGGGTGGTCCAGTGTGAGTGGGGCTCTGCTGGACTTTCTGCAGCAGTTGTCAAGATGCCACCTGCTAAAGAAGAGGATGTGTCACCCATACCTGGCGCTGGAATTTCTCCCTGGGCAGACGTGAGGAAGGAAGAAATCAGTGGGGGCCGGGACAGGAGGGGTATCTCAGGCAGGGAAATGGAAAGCTTCCAGAAGAGCACCCAGGGCCAGGACCATCCTGGCTGGCCTGCAGGCACCAAGTTGGCTGGCATGCAATCACTCGTGTGGCTCCATTGCCCTTCCTCTAGGCTTTCAAGTCCTTGAACATATTCAGGTGTTTTATCTGGGAAGGGTGGGAACATTTCAGCAGCAGCTGGCCTGGGGCTCGGACCACGTTTACTCACAGATGCCTCAGCACGGTCCCCCAGCTTTGCAATGAGGACGCTTGTTGCGTGGGGCCTGCTGGCTGTATGGGAGATGATTCCCCACCACTGACCAACTTCAGAATTGTTTACAACTGGAGCAAGTGTCCTGATACGGTTTTCCTCTGTGTAACTTGTGGATTCTGTTTGTTTTTTCTATTTTTCGTTTTTGGTTCAAGGTAGATTTCATTCCTCTTTTTTGCATTTACAAATATAAGCATAGAAATAATTTATTCATATAAATACATGTATGTGGAGGGAAGAATATTTTTTCTGTTTTACTTTTTAATTTTATTTTTTTTAATTTTTAATCTTATTTTTTATACAGCAGGTTCTTATTGGTTATCTATTTTATACATATAAATGTATACATGTCAATCCCAATCTCTCAACTCTTCACACCACCATCCCCCCAACAGCTTTCTGCCCTTGGTGCAGATTTCCTTTACAGGCTTGCTTGGTTGGCCATCAAGGGTGTATGCATTTTTTCCTGAATATATTCAGGAAAAAATGCATACGCCCTTTTTGGCAAAGTGCATCATTGTCGACATTCTGCCTCATTTCCTATGCTTTAAGTGCAATTCCAGTCTACCCCCTGAAATAGTTTTCCTCAAATGCTGCCCCCCTTTCCAGTCCTCTTCGCAGACTTACTTCAATATATTTTTGGACGATAGCTGTCATTCATAACTCTGCAGGTTTGTGAATTAGAGTGCCCCTGAGCTCCTTTCTTCAACTCGCTTTCTTGTGAGCTGGCCGAAAACCGCAGGAATGCTTCAGGCGCTAATCTGTTTCTGGCAGGGCACGCTGACCCTTTGGTTAATTCCTCTTCCTGGTGGGAAATGGTCGTTACACTTGCCCGTGCAGGCACCTACAGCTAGTCTCTCATTGGTTCTCCCTATTCCTGTTCATCTTGCTCAGAAATTGCAAACTGTGCTGAACAGGATGTTAAAGGCATTGACTCTCCAAGTGGGGAGAGTGTTAGTAAAGCGTCTGGAATGGTGAACCCGAGTACCAGGGCACAAAAACTGAGATGCATTTGAAAACGTTTCGCAATCACATGGTGGAATATACTCTGCGTTTCTCATGCATGTTTTAGCTGAAGGAAGAATCCCTTAAACCTGGAGAGTTGGGACCCATGGAATGGGTACCATGCAGTATGCCTTCAAACGGTCTGCATTTGCTCACCGAGCCTCACCAATGGTATCAGCGCGAAGGGTCCAGCCTTATGTCTCACCCAGCTCTGGGTGTAGATGTGGTAAATCCAGGTTGCATCACAAGCCCTGAATGAATTATTTAAGAATTGCTCTCTATTTCACTGTCATTGTGTTTTGTTTTTGAAATTTTTTTTGATAAAGGAAGTTATCCGATTTTCACTGCTGCGTTTAGGCCACTGTACACACGCTTGATTCTCTTACGGAGACATATAAATCCATGGGTTTTAAGATTCTTATTGTCAGGTATATTCCGAGGCGTTGAATATGGGGTGTTGAGTTCATTTCGTTGAGCAAGGAGTAGGTCTTGTCTATTATACATTTGGCTTATGGAAAGATATCTGTGCTAATTTCAATCTCTGGTTTTATGCAGCACGCCAACTCACCTTTCCCCATAAGCAAGCGTAAGTTCGTTTTCTAAATTTGAGACTGTGTTCTGTTTTGTAGATCAGTTCATGTGTAGCCAAGTTTACATTCCATGTATTAGTGATAACTTATGATGTTTCTTTTTCTGTGTGACTTATTTCACGTAAAATCATCATACCTGAATCCATTCATTATGCCACTACTGGCCTGATGACATAGATATCATTGCTGAGTGATATTCCATTGTACATACGTACCACATCTTCTTTATCCATATTTCGATTTCTGGGATATTTAACTTGTATCGTAGACGAGGTTCTTGTAAACAGAGCCATCCCAAACTTTGGGGTGGCTCTGTGTTTTTCATTTTAATGTCCCTAAGCTATAGGACCATAAGTGGAAGTGCCATAGGCTGTGTTGCTTTGTTTCCTACGTGTTTCCGGAAACACCATACAGTTCTCCAGAGTGGCTGTTGGCGGTTCACATCCCGCCCATCAGCATAACAAGGCTACATGTTCTCCATGGCCTGTCCTGCCTTTCTGGATTTTACACTTTTTTCAGATGGCCCTTTTGACCAGAGGGCAGTGAGGCTTCATTGTAGTGCAGATTTTCTTTACACGCTTGCTTGGTTGGCCAAAAAGGGCTTATGCGTTTTTTCCTGAATATATATATGGGGATAGTGTTATTGACGGGTCTGGAATATTGAACCCTAGTACCAGGGGAAAAAAACTGAGATGCATTTGAAAACGAATCCAAATCACAAGGTGGACCATACTCTGGGTTTCCCATGCATGTTTTAGCTGAAGGAAGAATCCCTTAAACCTGGAGAGTTGGGACCCATGGAATGGGTACCATGCAGTATGACTTCAAATGTTCTGCATTTGCTCACCGAACCTCACCAATGCTATCAGCCCGAAGTGTCCAGCCTTATGTCTCACCCAGCTCTGGTTGAAGATGTGCTAAATCCAGGTTGTATCACAAGCCCTGAATGAATTATTTAAGAATTGCCCTCTATTTCATTGTCATTGTGTTTTGTTTTTGAAATTTATTTTGATAATGGGATTTATCGGATTTTCACTGATGCGTTTAGGCCGCTGTACACACGCTTGATTCTCTTACGGAGACATATAAATCCATGGGTTTTAAGATCCTTACTAGTCAGGTATATTCCTAGGCGTTGAATATGGGGTGTTGACTCCATTTCGTTGAGCAAGGAGTAGGTCTTTTCTATTACATATTTGGTTTATGGAACAGTTTCTGTGCAAATATAAATCTCTGGTTTTATGCAGCACCCCAACTCACCTTTCCCCATAAGCAACCATCAGTTGGTTTTCTAACTTGGAGACCCTCTTCTGTTTTGTAATTCAGTTCATGTGTAGCCAAGTTTCATTCCATGTATTAGTGATATCTTATGATGTTCCTTTTTCTGTGTGACTTATTTCACGTAGAATCATTGTACCTGAATCCACTCATTATGCCGCTAAGGGCCAGATGACATAGATTTCATTGCTGAGTGATTTTCCATTGTACGTATGTACCACAACTTCTTTATCCATTTTCGCTTTCTGGGATATTTAACTTGTACCGTAGACGAGGTTCTTGTAAACAGAGCCGACCCAAACTTTGGGGTGGCTGTGTGTTTCTGATTTTAACTTCCCTAAGCTATAGGACCATAAGTGGAAGTGCCATAGGCTGTATTGCTTTGTTTCCTACGTGTTTCAGGAAACACCATACACTTCTCCAGAGTGGCTGTTGGCTGTTCACATCCCGCCCATCAGCATAACAAGGCTCCCTGTTCTCCATGGCCTGTGCTGCATTTCTGGATTTTACACTTTTTTCAGATGGCCCTTTTGACTGGGGGGCAGTGAGACTTCATTGTAGTGCAGATTTCTTTAACATGCTTGCTTGGTTGGCCAAAAAGGGCGTATGCGTTTTTTCCTGAATATATTCAGGAAAAAACGCATATGCCCTTTTTGGCCAAGTGCATTATTGTCGACGTACTGCCTCTTTTCCTATGCTTTAAATGCAATTCCAGTCTACCCCCTGAAATCGTTTTCCTGCAATTTTGTCCCGCTTTCAAGTCCTCTTCACAGCCTTCCTTCAATATATTTTTGGATGATAGCTGTCACTTATAACTCTGCAGGTTTGTGAATTAGAGTGCCCCTGAGCTCCTTTCTTCAAATCGCTTTCTTTTGAGCTGGCCGCAAACCCGCAGGATTGCTTCAGGCCCTAATCTTGTTCCGGCACGGAATGCTGAGCGTTTGGTTAATTCCTCTTCCTCGTTGGCAATGAGCGTTAAATTTGCCCGTGCAGACACCTACAGCTAGTCTCTCATTGGTACTCCCTATTCCTGTTCATCTTGCGCAGAAATTGCAAACTGTGCCAAATAGGATGTTAAAGGCACTGACTCTCCAAGTGGGGAGAGTGTTAGTAAAGGGTCTGGAATTGTGAACCCGAGTAAAAGGGGACAAAAACTGAGATGCATTTGAAAATGTTTCCCGGTCACACGGTGCACCATACTGTGGGCTTCCCATGCATGCTTTAGCTGAAGGAAGAATCGCTTAAACCTGGAGAGTTGGGACCCATGGAATGGGTACCATGTAGTATGACTTCAAATGGTCTGCATTTGCTCATCGAACCTCACCAATGCTATCAGCCAGAAGTGTCCAACTTTATGTCTCACTCAGCTCTGGGTTTAGATGAGGTAAATCCAGGTTGCATCGCAAGCCCTGAATGAATTATTTAAGAATTGCTCTCTATTTCACTGTCATTGTGTTTTGTTTTTGTAATTCATTTTGATAATAGGATTTATCGGATTTTCTCTGCTGCCTTCATGCAGCTGTACACATGCTTGATTCTCTTATGGAGACATATAAATCCATGGGTTTGAAGATTCTTACTAGTCAGGTGTATTCCTAGGCGTTTAATATAGGGTGTTTAGCCCATTTCGTTAAGCAAGGGGTAGGTCTTGACTATTACATATTTGACGTATGGAATGGTATATGTGCTAATTTCTATCTCTGGTTTTATGCAGCACCCCAACTCACCTTTCCCCTTAAGCAAACATAAGTTGGTTTTCTAAATTTGAGACCCTGTTCTGTTTTGTAATTCAGTTCATGTGTAGCCAAGATTACATTCGGTGTATTAGAGTTAACTTATGATGTTTCATTTTCTGTGTGACTTATTTCTCTTAGAATCATCGTACCTGAATCCACTCATTATGCCACGACGGGCCAGATGACATAGATTTCATTGGTGAGTGATATTCCATTGTACGTACGTACCACAACTTCTTTATCCATTTTTCGCTTTCTGGGATATTTAACTTGTACCGTAGACGAGGTTCTTGTAAACAGAACCGTCTGAAACTTTGGGGTGGCTGTGTGTTTTTGATTTATTTTCCCTAAGCTATAGGACCATAAGTGGAAGTGCCGTAGGCTCCGTTGCTTTGTTTTTTTGGTGTTTCAGGAAACACCATACACTTCTCCAGAGTGGCTGTTGGCAATTTACATCCCACCCATCAGCATAACAAGGCTCCCAGTTCTCCATGGCCTGTGCTGCATTTCTGGATTTTACACTTTTTTCAGATGGCCCTTTTGACCGGGGGGCAGTGAGACTTCATTGTAGTGCAGATTTCTTTAACATGCTTGCTTGGTTGGCCAAAAAGGGCGTATGCGCTTTTTCCTGAATATATTCAGGAAAAAACGCATACGCCCTTTTTGGCCAAGTGCATCATTGTCGACGTTCTGCCTCTTTTCCTATGCTTTAAATGCAATTCCAGTCTAACCCCTGAAATCGTTTTCCTGCAATTTTGCCCCGCTTTCAAGTCCTCTTCGCAGCCTTCCTTCAATATATTTTTGGACGATAGGTGTCATTTATAACTCTGCAGGTTTGTGAATTACAGTGCCCCTGAGCTCCTTTCTTCATATCGCTTTCTTTTGAGCTGGCCGCAAACCCGCAGTATTGCTTCAGGCCCTAATCTGGTTCCGGCAAGGCATGCTGAGCGTTTGGTTAATTCCTCTTCCTGGTTGGAAATGAGCATTAAATTTGCCCGTGCAGACACCTACAGCTAGTCTCTCATTGGTTCTTCCTATTCCTATTCCTCTTGCGCAGAAATTGCAAACTGTGCCAAACAGCAGGTTAAAGGCACTGACTCTCCAAGTGGGGAGAGTGTTTGTAAAGGGTCTGGAATTCTGAACCCGAGTAAACGGGGACAAAAACTGAGATGCATTTGAAAATGTTTCCCGGTCACACGGTGCACCATACTGTGGGCTTCCCATGCATGCTTTACCTGAAGGAAGAATCGCTTAAACCTGGAGAGTTGGGACCCATGGAATGGGTACCATGCAGTATGACTTCAAATGGTCTGCATTTGCTCATCGAACCTCACCAATGCTATCAGCCCGAAGTGTCCAACTTTATGTCTCACTCAGCTCTGGGTGTAGATGAGGTAAATCTAGGTTGCATCACAAGCCCTGAATGAATTATTTAAGAATTGCTCTCTATTTCACTGTCATTGTGTTTTGTTTTTGTAATTCATTTTGATAATAGGATTTATCGGATTTTATCTGCTGCATTCATGCAGCTGTACACACGCTTGATTCTCTTATGGAGACATATAAATCCATGGGTTTGAAGATTCTTACTAGTCAGGTGTATTCCTAGGCGTTGAATATAGGGTGTTTAGCCCATTTCGTTGAGCAAGGGGTAGGTCTTGACTATTACATATTTGACGTATGGAATGGTATCTGTGCTAATTTCTATCTCTGGTTTTATGCAGCACCCCAACTCACCTTTCCCCTTAAGCAAACATAAGTTGGTTTTCTAAATTTGAGACCCTGTTCTGTTTTGTAATTCAGTTCATGTGTAGCCAAGATTACATTCGGTGTGTTAGTGATATCTTATGATGTTTCATTTTCTGTGTGACTTATTTCACTTAGAATCATCGTACCTGAATCCACTCATTACGCCACGACGGGCCAGATGACATAGCTTCCCTTGGTGACTGATATTCCATTGTACGAACGTATCACAACTTCTTTATCCATTTTTCGCTTTCTGGGATATTTAACTTGTACCGTAGAAGAGGTTCTTGTAAACAGAGCCATCTGAAACTTTGGGGTGGCTGTGTGTTTTTGATTTAAATTTCCCTAAGCTATAGGACCATAAGTGGAAGTGCCGTAGGCTCTGTTGCTTTGTTTTTTAGGTGTTTCAGGAAACACCATACACTTCTCCAGAGTGGCTGTTGGCAATTTACATCCCGCCCATCAGCATAACAAGGCTCCCTGTTCTCCATGGCCTGTGCTGCCTTTCTGGATTTTACACTTTTTTCAGATGGCCCTTTTGACCGGGGGGCAGTGAGACTTCATTGTAGTGCAGATTTCTTTAACATGCTTGCTTGGTTGGCCAAAAAGGGCGTATGCGTTTTTTCCTGAATATATTCAGGAAAAAACGCATACGCCCTTTTTGGCCAAGTGCATCATTGTCGACGTTCTGCCTGTTTTCCTATGCTTTAAATGCAATTCCAGTCTACCCCCTGAAATCGTTTTCCTGCAATTCTGCCCCGCTTTCAAGTCCTCTTCGCAGGCTTCCTTCAATATATTTTTGGACGATAGCTGTCATTTATAACTCTGCAGGTTTGTGAATTAGAGTGCCCCTGAGCTCCTTTCTTCAAATCGCTTTCTTGTGAGCTGGCCGCAAACTCGCAGGGTTGCTTCAGGCCCTAATCTGGTTCCGGCACGGCATGCTGAGCGTTTGGTTAATTCCTCTTCCTGGTGGGAAATGAACGTTAAATTTGCCCGTGCAGACACCTACAGCTAGTCTCTCATTGGTTCTCCCTATTCCTGTTCATCTTGCGCAGAAATTGCAAACTGTGCCAAACAGCAGGTTAAAGGCACTGACTCTCCAATTGTGTAGAGTGTTAGTAAAGGGTCTGGAATTGTGAACCCGAGTAAAAGGGGACGAAAACTGAGATGCATTTGAAAACGTTTCCCGGTCACACGGTGCACCATACTGTGGGTTTCCCATGCATGTTTTAGCTGAAGGAAGAATCGCTTAAACCTGGAGAGTTGGGACCCATGGAATGGGTACCATGCAGTATGACTTCAAATGATCTGCATTTGCTCTTCGAACCTCACCAATGCTATGAGCCCGAAGTGTCCAACTTTATGTCTCACTCAGCTCTGGGTGTAGATGAGGTAAATCCAGTTTGCATCACAAGCCCTGAATGAATTATTTAAGAATTGCTCTCTATTTCACTGTCATTGTGTTTTGTTTTTGTAATTCATTTTAATAATAGGATTTATCGGATTTTCTCTGCTACCTTCATGCAGCTGTACACACGCTTGATTCTCTTATGGAGACATATAAATCCATGGGTTTGAAGATTCTTACTAGTCAGGTGTATTCCTAGGCGTTGAATATAGGGTGTTTAGCCCATTTCGTTGAGCAAGGTGTAGGTCTTGACTATTACATATTTGACGTATGGAATGGTATCTGTGCTAATTTCTATCTCTGGTTTTATGCAGCACCCGAACTCACCTTTCCCCTTAAGCAAACATAAGTTGGTTTTCTAAATTTGAGACCCTGTTCTGTTTTGTAATTCAGTTATTGTGTAGCCAAGATTACATTCGGTGTATTAGAGATATCTTATGATGTTTCATTTTCTGTGTGACTTATTTCTCTTAGAATCATCGTACATGAATCCACTCATTATGCCACGACGGGCCAGGTGACAGAGATTTCATTGGTGAGTGATATTCCTTTGTACATACGTACCACAACTTCTTTATCGATTTTTCGCTTTCTGGGATATTTAACTTGTACCGTAGACGGGGTTTTGTAAACAGAGCCGTCTGAAACTTTGAGGTGGCTGTGTGTTTTTGATTTTAATTTCCCTAAGCTATAGGACCATAAGTGGAAGTGCCGTAGGCTCCGTTGCTTTGTTTTTTAGGTGTTTCAGGAAACACCATACACTTCTCCAGAGTGGCTGTTGGCAATTTACATCCCACCCATCAGCATGACAAGGCTCCCTGTTCTCCATGGCCTGTGCTACATTTCTGGATTTTACACTTTTTTCAGATGGCCCTTTTGACCGGGGGGCAGTGAGACTTCATTGTAGTGCAGATTTCTTTAACATGCTTGCTTGGTTGGCCAAAAAGGGCGTATGCGTTTTTTCCTGAATATATTCAGGAAAAAACCCATACGCCCTTTTTGGTCAAGAGCATCATTGTCGACGTTCTGCCTCTTTTCCTATGCTTTAAATGCAATTCCAGTCTACCCTCTGAAATCGTTTTCCTGCAATTTTGCCCCGCTTTCAAGTCCTCTTCGCAGGCTACCTTCAATATATTTTTGGACGATAGCTGTCATTTATAACTCTGCAGGTTTGTGAATTAGAGTGCCCCGGAGCTCCTTTCTTCAAATCGCTTTCTTGTGAGCTGTCCGCAAACTCGCAGGGTTGCTTCAGGCCCTAATCTGGTTCCGGCACGGCATGCTGAGCGTTTGGTTAATTCCTCTTCCTGGTGGGAAATGAGCGTTAAATTTGCCCACGCAGACACCTACAGCTAGTCTCTCATTGGTTCTCCCTATTCCTGTTCATCTTGCGCAGAAATTGCAAACTGTGCCAAACAGCAGGTTAAAGGCACTGACTCTCCAAGTGGGGAGAGTGTTAGTAAAAGGTCTGGAATTGTGAACCCGAGTTAAAGGGGACGAAAACTGAGATACATTTGAAAACGTTTCCCGGTCACACAGTGCACCATACTGTGGGTTTCCCATGCATGTTTTAGCTGAAGGAAGAATCCCTTAAACCTGGAGAGTTGGGACCCATGGAATGGGTACCATGCTGTATGACTTCAAAGGGTCTTCATTTGCTCATCGAACCTCACCAATTCTATCAGCCCGAAGTGCCCAACCTTATGTCTCACTCAGCTCTGGGTGTAGATGTGGTAAATCCAGGTTGCATCACAAGCCCTGAATGAATTATTTAAGAATTGCTCTCTATTTCACTGTCCTTGGGTTTTGTTTGTGTAATTCATTTTGATAATGGGATTTATCGGATTTTCTCTGCTGCATTCATGCCGCTGTACACACACTTCATTCTCTTACGGAGACATATAAATCCATGGGTTTGAAGATTCTTACTAGTCAGGTGTATTCCTAGGCGTTGAATATGGGGTGTTTAGTCCATTTCGTTGAGCAAGAGGTAGGTGTTGACTATTACATATTTGGCTTAAGGAAAGGTATCTGTGCTAATTTCTATCTCTGGTTTTATGCAGCACCGCAACTCACCTTTCCCCTTAAGCAAGCATAAGTTGGTTTTCTAAATTTGAGACCCTGTTCTGTTTTGTAATTCAGTTCATGTGTAGCCAAGTTTACATTCCGTGTAGTAGTGATATCTTATGATGTTTCATTTTCTGTGTGACTTATTTCACTTAGAATCATCGTACCTGAATCCACTCATTATGCCGCGACGGGCCTGATGACATAGATTTCATTGCTGAGTGATATTCCACTGTACATACGTACCACAACTTCTTTATCCATTTTTCACATTCTGGGATATTTAACTTGTACCGTAGACGAGGTTCTTGTAAACAGAGCCGTCCGACACTTTGGGGTGGCTGTGTGTTTTTGATTTTAATTTCCCTAAGCTATAGGACCATAAGTGGAAGTGCCGTAGGCTCCGTAGCTTTGTTTTTTCGGTGTTCCGGGAAACACCATACACTTCTCCAGAGTGGCTGTTGGCAATTTACATCCCGCCCATCAGCATAACAAGGCTCCCTGTTCTCCATGGCCTGTGCTGCCTTTCTGGATTTTACACTTTATTCAGACGGCCCTTTTGACTGGGGGGCAGTGAGACTTCATTGTAGTGCAGATTTCTTTAACATGCTTGCTTGGTTGGCCAAAAAGTGCGTATGCGTTTTTTCCTGAATATATTCAGGAAAAAACGCATACGCCCTTTTTGGCCAAAAGCATCATTGTCGACGTTCTGCCTCTTTTCCTATGCTTTAAATGCAATTCCCGTCTACCACCTGAAATCGTTTTCCTGCAAATCTGTCCCGCTTACAAGTCGTCTTCGCAGCCTTCCTTCAATATATTTTTGGACGATAGCTGTCATTTATAACTCTGCAGGTTTGTGAGTTACAGTGCCCCTGAGCTCCTTTCTTCAACTCGCTATCTTGTGAGCTGGCCGCAAACCCACAGGATTGCCTCAGGCTCTAATCTGGTTCCGGCACGGCATGCTGAGCCTTTGGTTAATTCCTCTTCCTGGTGGGAAATGAGCGTTAAATTTTCCCGTGCAGACACCTACAGCTAGTCTCTCATTCGTTCTCCCTCTTCCTTTTCATCTTGCGCAGAAATTGCAAACTGTGCCCAACAGGAGGTTAAAGCACTGACTCTCCAAGTGGGGAGAGTGTTCGTAAAGGGTCTGGAATGGTGAACCCGAGTAAAAGGGGACGAAAACTGAGATGCATTTGAAAACGTTTGCCAGTCACACGGTGCACCATACTGTGGGTTTCCCATGCATGTTTTAGCTGAAGGAAGAATCCCTTAAACTTGGAGAGTTGTGACCCATGGAATGGGTACCATGCTGTATGACTTCAAAGGGTCTGCATTTGCTCATCGAACCTCACCAATGCTATCAGCCCGAAGTGCCCAACCTTATGTCTCACTCAGCTCTGGGTGTACATGTGGTAAATCCAGGTTGCATCACAAGCCCTGAATGAATTATTTAAGAATTGCTCTCTATTTCACTGTCCTTGGGTTTTGTTTGTGTAATTCATTTTGATAATGGGATTTATCGGATTTTCTCTGCTGCATTCATGCCGCTGTACACACGCTTCATTCTCTTACGGAGACATATAAATCCATGGGTTTGAAGATTCTTACTAGTCAGGTGTATTCCTAGGCGTTGAATATGGGGTGTTTAGTCCATTTTGTTGAGCAAGGGGTAGGTCTTGACTATTACATATTTGGCTTATGGAAAGGTATCTGTGCTAATTTCTATCTCTGGTTTTATGCAGCACCCCAACTCACCTTTCCCCTTAAGCAAGCATAAGTTGGTTTTCTAAATTTGAGACCCTGTTCTGTTTTGTAATTCAGTTCATGTGTAGCCAAGTTTACATTCCGTGTAGTAGTGATATCTTATGTTGTTTCATTTTCTGTGTGACTTATTTCACTTAGAATCATCGTACCTGAATCCACTCATTATGCCGCGACGGGCCTGATGACATAGATTACATTGCTGAGTGATATTCCATTGTACGTACATACCACAATTTCTTTATCCATTTTTCACATTCTGGGATATTTAACTTGTACCGTAGACGAGGTTCTTGTAAACAGAGCCGTCCGACACTTTGGGGTGGCTGTGTGTTTTTGATTTTAATTTCCCTAAGCTATAGGACCATAAGTAGAAGTGCCGTAGGCTCCGTAGCTTTGTTTTTTCGGTGTTCCGTGAAACACCATACACTTCTCGAGAGTGGCTGTTGGCAATTTACATCCCGCCCATCAGCATAACAAGGCTCCCTGTTCTCCATGGCCTGTGCTGCCTTTCTGGATTTTACACTTTTTTCAGATGGCCCTTTTGACCGGGGGGCAGTGAGACTTCATTGTAGTGCAGAGTTCTTTAACATGCTTGCCTGGTTGGCCAAAAAGGGCGTATGCGTTTTTTCCTGAATATATTCAGGAAAAAACGCATACGCCCTTTTTGGCCAAGAGCATCATTGTCGACGTTCTGCCTCTTTTCCTATGCTTTAAATGCAATTCCCGTCTACCTCCTGAAATCGTTTTCCTGCAAATCTGTCCCGCTTACAAGTCGTCTTCGCAGCCTTCCTTCAATATATTTTTGGACGATAGCTCTCATTTATAACTCTGCAGGTTTGTGAGTTACAGTGCCCCTGAGCTCCTTTCTTCAACTCGCTATCTTGTGAGCTGGCCGCAAACCCACAGGATTGCCTCAGGCCCTAATCTGGTTCCGGCACGGCATGCTGAGCCTTTGGTTAATTCCTCTTCCTGGTGGGAAATGAGCGTTAAATTTGCCCGTGCAGACACCTACAGCTAGTCTCTCATTCGTTCTCCCTCTTCCTTTTCATCTTGCGCAGAAATTGCAAACTGTGCCCAACAGGAGGTTAAAGGCACTGACTCTCCAAGTGGGGAGAGTGTTCGTAAAGGGTCTGGAATGGTGAACCCGAGTAAAAGGGGACGAAAACTGAGATGCATTTGAAAACGTTTGCCAGTCACACGGTGCACCATACTGTGGGTTTCCCATGCATGTTTTAGCTGAAGGAAGAATCCCTTAAACTTGGAGATTTGGGACCCATGGAATGGGTACCATGCTGTATGACTTCAAAGGGTCTGCATTTGCTCATCGAACCTCACCAATGCTATCAGCCCGAAGTGCCCAACCTTATGTCTCACTCAGCTCTGGGTGTACATGTGGTAAATCCAGGTTGCATCACAAGCCCTGAATGAATTATTTAAGAATTGCTCTCTATTTCACTGTCCTTGTGTTTTGTTTGTGTAATTCATTTTGATAATGGGATTTATCGGATTTTCTCTGCTGCATTCATGCCGCTGTACACACGCTTCATTCTCTTACGGAGACATATAAATCCATGGGTTTGAAGATTCTTACTAGTCAGGTGTATTCCTAGGCGTTGAATATGGGGTGTTTAGTCCATTTCGTTGAGCAAGGGGTAGGTCTTGACTATTACATATTTGGCTTATGGAAAGGTATCTGTGCTAATTTCTATCTCTGGTTTTATGCAGCACCCCAACTCACCTTTCCCCTTAAGCAAGCATAAGTTGGTTTTCTAAATTCGAGACCCTGTTCTGTTTTGTAATTCAGTTCATGTGTAACCAAGTTTACATTCCGTGTAGTAGTGATATCTTATGATGTTTCATTTTCTGTGTGACTTATTTCACTTAGAATCATCGTACCTGAATCCACTCATTATGCCGCGACGGGCCTGATGACATAGATTACATTGCTGAGTGATATTCCATTGTACGTACGTACCACAACTTCTTTATCCATTTTTCACATTCTGGGATATTTAACTTGTACCGTAGACGAGGTTCTTGTAAACAGAGCCGTCCGACACTTTGGGGTGGCTGTGTGTTTTTGATTTTAATTTCCCTAAGCTCTAGGACCATAAGTGGAAGTGCCGTAGGCTCCGTAGCTTTGTTTTTTCGGTGTTCCGGGAAACACCATACACTTCTCCAGAGTGGCTGTTGGCAATTTACATCCCGCCCATCAGCATAACAAGGCTCCCTGTTCTCCATGGCCTGTGCTGCCTTTCTGGATTTTACACTTTTTTCAGATGGCCCTTTTGACCGGGGGGCAGTGAGACTTCATTGTACTGCAGATTTCTTTAACATGCTTGCTTGGTTGGCCAAAAAGGGCGTATGCGTTTTTTCCTGAATATATTCAGGAAAAAACGCATACGCCCTTTTTGGCCAAGAGCATCATTGTCGACGTTCTGCCTCTTTTCCTATGCTTTAAATGCAATTCCAGTCTACCCCCTGAAATCGTTTTCCTGAAATTCTGCCCCACTTTCAAGTCCTCTTCGCAGCCTTCCTTCAATATATTTTTGGACGATAGCTGTCATTTATAACTCTGCAGGTTTGTGAATTACAGTGCCCCTGAGCTCCTTTCTTCAAATCGCTTTCTTGTGAGCTGGCCGCAAACCCGCAGGATTGCCTCAGGCCCTAATCTGGTTCCGGCACGGCATGCTGAGCCTTTGGTTAATTCCTCTTTCTGGTGGGAAATGAGCGTTAAATTTGCCCGTGCAGACACCTAGAGCTAGTCTCTCATTGGTTCTCCCTATTCCTTTTCATCTTGCGCAGAAATTGCAAACTGTGCCCAACAGGAGGTTAAAGGCACTGACTCTCCAAGTGGGGAGAGTGTTCGTAAAGGGTCTGGAATGGTGAACCCGAGTAAAAGGGGACGAAAACTGAGATGCATTTGAAAACGTTTGCCAGTCACACGGTGCACCATACTGTGGGTTTCCCATGCATGTTTTAGCTGAAGGAAGAATCCCTTAAACTTGGAGAGTTGGGACCCATGGAATGGTTACCATGCTGTATGATTTCAAAGGGTCTGCATTTGCTCATCGAACCTCACCAATGGTATCAGCCCGAAGGGTCCAACCTTATGTCTCACTCAGCTCTGGGTTTAGATGAGGTAAATCCAGGTTGCATCACAAGACATGAATGAATTATTTAAGAATTGCTCTCTATTTCACTGTCATTGTGTTTTGTTTTTGTAATTTATTTTGATAATAGGATTTATCGGATTTTCTCTGCTGCCTTCATGCAGCTGTACACACGCTTGATTCTCTTATGGACACATATAAATCCATGGGTTTTAAGATTCTTACTAGTCAGGTGTATTCTTAGGCATTGAATATAGGGTGTTTAGCCCATTTCGTTGAGCAAGGGTTAGGTCTTGACTATTACATATTTGACGTATGGAATGGTATCTGTGCTAATTTCTATCTCTGGTTTTATGCAGCACCCCAACTCACCTTTCCCCTGAAGCAAACATAAGTTGGTTTTCTAAATTTGAGACCCTGTTCTGTTTTGTAATTCAGTTCATGTGTAGCCAAGATTACATTCGGTGTATTAGTGATATCTTATGATGTTTCATTTTCTGTGTGACTTATTTCACTTAGAATCATCGTACCTGAATCCACTTATTATGCCGCGACGGGCCTGATGACATAGATTTCATTGCTGAGTGATATTCCATTGTACGTACGTACCACAACTTCTTTATCCATTTTTCACATTCTGGGATATTTAACTTGTACCATAGACGAGGTTCTTGTAAACAGAGCCGTCCGACACTTTGGGGTGGCTGTGTGTTTTTGATTTTAATTTCCCTAAGCTATAGGACCATAAGTGGAAGTGCCGTAGGCTCCGTAGCTTTGTTTTTTCGGTGTTCCGGGAAACACCATACACTTCTCCAGGGTGGCTGTTGGCAATTTACATCCCGCCCATCAGCATAACAAGGCTCCCTGTTCTCCATGGCCTGTGCTGCCTTTCTGGATTTTACACTTTTTTCAGATGGCCCTTTTGACCGGGGGGCAGTGAGACTTCATTGTAGTGCAGATTTCTTTAACATGTTTGCTTGGTTGGCCAAAAAGGGCGTATGCGTTTTTTCCTGAATATATTCAGGAAAAAACGCATACGCCCTTTTTGGCCAAGAGCATCATTGTCGACGTTCTGCCTCTTTTCCTATGCTTTAAATTCAATTCCCGTCTACCCCCTGAAATCGTTTTCCTGCAAATCTGTCCCGCTTACAAGTCGTCTTCGCAGCCTTCCTTCAATATATTTTTGGACGATAGCTGTCATTTATAACTCTGCAGGTTTGTGAGTTACAGTGCCCCTGAGCTCCTTTCTTCAACTCGCTATCTTGTGAGCTGGCCGCAAACCCACAGGATTGCCTCAGGCCCTAATCTGGTTCCGGCACGGCATGCTGAGCCTTTGGTTAATTCCTCTTCCTGGTGGGAAATGAGCGTTAAATTTGCCCGTGCAGACACCTAGAGCTAGTCTCTCATTCGTTCTCCCTATTCCTTTTCATGTTGCGCAGAAATTGCAAACTGTGCCCAACAGGAGGTTAAAGGCACTGACTCTCCAAGTGGGGAGAGTGTTCGTAAAGGGTCTGGAATGGTGAACCCGAGTAAAAGGGGACGAAAACTGAGAATCATTTGAAAACGTTTGCCAGTCACACGGTGCACCGTACTGTGGGTTTCCCATGCATGTTTTAGCTGAAGGAAGAATCCCTTAAACTTGGAGAGTTGGGACCCATGGAATGGGTACCATGCTGTATGACTTCAAAGGGTCTGCATTTGCTCATCGAACCTCACCCATGCTATCAGCCCGAAGTGCCCAACCTTATGTCTCAGTCAGCTCTGGGTGTAGATGTGGTAAATCCAGGTTGCATCACAAGCCCTGAATGAATTATTTAAGAATTGCTCTCTATTTCACTGTCCTTGGGTTTTGTTTGTGTAATTCATTTTGAAAATGGGATTTATCGGATTTTCTCTGCTGCATTCATGCCGCTGTACACACGCTTCATTCTCTTACGGAGACATATAAATCCATGGGTTTGAAGATTCTTACTAGTCAGGTGTATTCCTAGGCGTTGAATATGGGGTGTTTAGTCCATTTCGTTGAGCAAGGGGTAGGTCTTGACTATTACATATTTGGCTTATGGAAAGGTATCTGTGCTAATTTCTATCTCTGGTTTTATGCAGCACCCCAACTCACCTTTCCCCTTAAGCAAGCATAAGTTGGTTTTCTAAATTTGAGACCCTGTTCTGTTTTGTAATTCAGTTCATGTGTAGGCAAGTTTACATTCCGTGTATTAGTGATATCTTATGATGTTTCATTTTCTGTGTGACTTATTTCACTTAGAATCATCGTACCTGAATCCACTCATTATGCCGCGACGGGCCTGATGACATAGATTTCATTGCTGAGTGATATTCCACTGTACGTACGTACCACAACTTCTTTATCCATTTTTCACATTCTGGGATATTTAACTTGTACCGTAGACGAGGTTCTTGTAAACAGAGACGTCCGACACTTTGGGGTGGCTGTGTGTTTTTGATTTTAATTTCCCTAAGCTATAGGACCATAAGTGGAAGTGCCGTAGGCTCCGTAGCTTTGTTTTTTCGGTGTTCCGGGAAACACCATACACTTCTCCAGGGTGGCTGTTTGGCAATTTACATCCCGCCCATCAGCATAACAAGGCTCCCTGTTCTCCATGGCCTGTGCTGCCTTTCTGGATTTTACACTTTTTTCAGATGGCCCTTTTGACCGGGGGGCAGTGAGACTTCATTGTAGTGCAGATTTCTTTAACATGCTTGCTTGGTTGGCCAAAAAGGGCGTATGCGTTTTTTCCTGAATATATTCAGGAGAAAACGCATACGCCCTTTTTGGCCAAGAGCATCATTGTTGACGTTCTGCCTCTTTTCCTATGCTTTAAATGCAATTCCCGTCTACCCCCTGAAATCGTTTTCCTGCGATTCTGCCCCACTTACAAGTCGTCTTCCCAGCCTCCCTTCAATATATTTTTGGACGATAGCTGTCATTTATAACTCTGCAGGTTTGTGAGTTACAGTGCCCCTGAGCTCATTTCTTCAACTCGCTATCTTGTGAGCTGGCCGCAAACCCACAGGATTGCCTCAGGCCCTAATCTGGTTCCGGCACGGCATGCTGAGCCTTTGGTTAATTCCTCTTCCTGGTGGGAAATGAGCGTTAAATTTGCCCGTGCAGACACCTAGAGCTAGTCTCTCATTCGTTCTCCCTATTCCTTTTCATCTTGCGCAGAAATTGCAAACTGTGCCCAACAGGAGGTTAAAGGCACTGACTCTCCAAGTGGGGAGAGTGTTCGTAAAGGGTCTGGAATGGTGAACCCGAGTAAAAGGGGACGAAAACTGAGATGCATTTGAAAACGTTTGCCAGTCACACGGTGCACCATACTGTGGGTTTCCCATGCATGTTTTAGCTGAAGGAAGAATCCCTTAAACTTGGAGAGTTGGGACCCATGGAATGGGTACCATGCTGTATGACTTCAAAGGGTCTGCATTTGCTCATCGAACCTCACCAATGCTATCAGCCCGAAGTGCCCAACCTTATGTCTCACTCAGCTCTGGGTGTACATGTGGTAAGTCCAGGTTGCATCACAAGCCCTGAATGAATTATTTAAGAATTGCTCTCTATTTCACTGTCCTTGGGTTTTGTTTTTGTAATTTATTTTGATAATAGGATTTATCGGATTTTCTCTGCTGCCTTCATGCAGCTGTACACACGGTTGATTCTCTTATGGACACATATAAATCCATGGGTTTTAAGATTCTTACTAGTCAGGTGTATTCTTAGGCATTGAATATAGGGTGTTTAGCCCATTTCGTTGAGCAAGGGGTAGGTCTTGACTATTACATATTTGATGTATGGAATGGTATCTGTGCTAATTTCTATCTCTGGTTTTATGCAGCACCCCAACTCACCTTTCCCCTTAAGCAAACATAAGTTGGTTTTCTAAATTTGAGACCCTGTTCTGTTTTGTAATTCAGTTCATGTGTAGCCAAGATTACATTCCGTGTATTAGTGATATCTTATGATGTTTCATTTTCTGTGTGACTTATTTCCCTTAGAATCATCGTACCTGAATCCACTCATTATGCCGCGATGGGCCTGATGACATAGCTTTCATTGCCGAGTGATATTCCATTGTACGTACGTACCACAACTTCTTTATCCATTTTTCACATTCTGGGATATTTAACTTGTACCGTAGAAGAGGTTCTTGTAAACAGAGCCGTCTGACACTTTGGGGTGGCTGTGTGTTTTTGATTTTAATTTCCCTAAGCTATAGGACCATAAGTGGAAGTGCCGTAGGCTCCGTTGCTTTGTTTTTCAGGGGTTTCAGGAAACACCATACACTTCTCCAGAGTGGCTGTTGGCAATTTACATCCCGACCATCAGCATAACAAGGCTCCCTGTTCTCCTTGGCCTGTCCTGTCTTTGTGGATTTTACACTTGTTTCACATGTCCCTTTTGACCGGGGGGCAGTGAGACTTCATTGTAGTGCAGATTTCTTTAACATGCTTGGTTGGTTGGCCAAAAAGCGCATATGCTTTTTTTCCTCAATAAATTCAGGAAAAAGCGCATACACCCTTTTTGGCCAAGAGCCTCATTGTCGACGTTCTGCCTCTTTTCCTATGCTTTAAATGCAATTCCCGTCTACCCCCTGAAATCGTTTTCCTGCAATTCTGCCCCACTTACAAGTCGTCTTCGCAGCCTTCCTTCAATATATTTTTGGACGATAGCTGTCATTTATAACTCTGCAGGTTTGTGAGTTACAGTGCCCCTGAGCTCCTTTCTTCAACTCGCAACTTGTGAGCTGGGCGCAAACCCACAGGATTGATTCAGGCCCTAATCTGGTTCCGGCACGGCATGCTGATCCTTTGGTTAATTCCTCTTCCTGGTGGGAAATGAGCATTAAATTTGCCCGTGCAGACACTTACTGCTAGTCTCTCATTGGTTCTCCCTATTCCTGTTCATCTTGCGCAGAAATTGCAAACTGTGCCAAACAGGAGGTTAAAGGCACTGACTCTCCAAGTGGGGAGAGTGTTAGTAAACGTTCTGGAATGGTGAACCCGAGTAAAAGGGGACGAAAACTGAGATGCATTTGAAAACCTTTCCTGGTCACACAGTGCACCATACTGTGGGTTTCCCATGCATGTTTTAGCTGAAGAAAGAATCCCTTAATCCTGGAGAGTTGGGACCCATGGAATGGGTACCATGCTGTATGACTTCAAAGGGTCTGCATTTGCTCATCGAACCTCAACAATGCTATCAGCCCGAAGTGCCCAACCTTATGTCTCACTCAGCTCTGGGTGTAGATGTGGTAAATCCAGGTTGCATCACAAGCCCTGAATGAATTATTTAAGAATTGCTCTCTATTTCACTCTCATTGTGTTTTGTTTTTGTAATTTATTTTCATAATGGGATTTATCGCATTTTCACTGCTGTGTTCATGCCGCTGTACTCACGCTTGATTCTCTTACGGACACATATAAATCCATGAGTTTGAAGATTCTTACTAGTCAGGTGTATTCGTAGGTGTTGAATATGGCGTGTTGAGTCCATTTCGTTGACCAGGGAGTAGGTTTTTTCTATTACATATTTGGCTTATCGAACGGTATCTGTGCTAATTTCAATCTCTGGTTTTATGCAGCTCCCCAACTCTCCTTTTTCCTTAAGCAAACATAAGTTGGTCTTCTAAATTTGAGACCCCATTCTGTTTTGTAATTCAGGTACTTTGTAGCCACGTTTACATTCCATGTATTAGTAATATCGTATGTCTTTTTCTTTTTGAATTATGTGACTTTGAATGATCATACGTAACTACTCTGGGGTTGTTACAACTGGCCATATTTCACTGATTTTCAGGCTGAGTAATATTCCACTCTACATAAGTGCCACACCTCTATCCATTTTTTCCCTCCAGAGACATATAAATTATATCCTAGTCGAGGATCTTTGAAACAGAGAGGCGGTTAACATTGGGGTGCCTGTGTCCTCTCCATTTTTGTCTTTCCCAAGATATACGTCCATGAGTGCAAGTGCCCTGTGCTCTGTAGCTCATTTTTTAGATGCTTTAGTAAACACAATACACTTCTCAAGAGTGACCATTGGCAATATACATTTCCACTATAAGCCTCACAGGGCTCCCTTTTCTCCTTGCCCTGTCCTGCATTTCTGGTGTTTACACTTTATGAGGAAGGCTCTTCTGACTGATGCGAAGTGATATGTTTTGTAGTACTGATTTCCAGTGCCCACCTGTTTGGTTGGCTAAAAAAGTGTATGCCGTTTTCTTGAATATATACAGAAAAAGACGCATACACCCTTTTTGGCCAACTGCAATGTTGGCAATGTTCAGCCCCTTTTCTTGTGCTTAATGGCGAGTCCTTTCTACCTCTTCCAATCCCTTTCCTGCCATTCTCCGTTGCTTACAAGTCCTTTTCTCTGACTTTCCTCAAGACATTTTTCAGTGAGAGATATTTTCAACTCTGCAGTTTCGTGAATTTTAGCGGCCCTGAGTTCCATTTTTCAACTTGTGTTTATGGGAACTGGCCACAAAGCAGCGGGATTTCCTCAAGCCCTATTCTGTTTCCATGGGCAACCCTAGCTTTTAGTCAATTCGTCTTCCTGATTGGAAATTAGAGTGACATGTGCCTGTCCGAACACCTAGGACTTGTCTCTCATTGTTCCTCCTCCTTCTGCTTCATTCTCTGGACAAATTCCAAACTGTATGCAACAGGATGTTGACAGTGCTGACATCTCCAAGTGGGAAGACTGTTCGTAAAGACGCTGGAGGGGTGAACCCGAGCACCAGGAGATGAGGAGATGAGATGCCTTTTCCAAACTCTTCCCGATCAGACGGTATACCATCTTCTGGGTGTGACAGGCATATTTTAGCTGTAGGAAGTGTCCCATTCATGTGAGGAGAACACCAGGGCTTTTTCAAAATCACTGTCTCTCCACAACCCAAACTGGGGAATTTTTTAAGCTACGGCTACACATATGTTCATTAAGGGCCTTGGGAAGTAGGCAGAGTCCAAACTTTAGATGATTGAAGTCTTCAGGGTCAGAAGCACTCACCACCGGCTTCCGTTAGGTTCCATTTTAACTGTCATTAATAGATGATGTCAATAAAAATATCTATTCTTTTTTCAGATTATTTCCCCTTATAGGTTATTGCAAAATATTGAGTGTAGTTCCCTGTGCTGTACAGTAGTTCCTTGTTGATGATCGATTTTATACATAGCAGTGCGTATGTGTTAATCCCAAACTGTTAATTTATCCCTCCTCCCACCTTTCCCCTTTGGTAATAATAAATTATAAGATTTTATACTTCTCAGAAATGGGGGAGCTGAAAGAGAGGTATCATTTTCAATGGAAAAGCATTTAAAACAAGATTGAAGCTTTAACCAAGATTATTAGATGTACATCCTTGGAAAGAAATCACTTCGTTTCTCTAGTATTGACCTGACAAATAAGACAAACCTTTCACTGAACTTGCTTATAATAAAGTGATGGAAATATCAAATGGAAGTGTTAGAAACATCTTATTTTACCCGAGCCTTATACACTGTTCTATGTTAATTACAGTTTGGCTCACACATCTGTTCATTGAAGTTACAATGTTCTCAATTTCTGTTACTGATCCTCCAGAGTGGACCCCAACAAGTGTCCCCCTGCCCAGTGTCATTGGAGCCAACAGATCGAGACTGAGTTTGGTTCAGAAGCAAAGGAAACTTTATATTTTGATCAGAGAATGCAGAGGTGAGAGCATGTGCTACCCCGTGGGCTGTGGGCTGGGCTGCTGTGTAGAGATCCTGTCAGAGTCAGTGGGAGGGAGGGGGCGGAGCTCTCGAGGGCCCGGTTGGCTGCAGCTCAGGCTCTATATCGCGGAGTCTGCACTGTGCTCCAGGAGCTGAAGTGTCGACCCAGCCATTCTGCACTAGGAAATCTGGTCTGAAGTGCCGGCTGTTGAACCTCTGTATGCGGGACCCTAGGAGCACGTGAAATTAGACAAAGCACAAAGGATAAAAAAGGTTAGACTTTATTTTATTGCCCAGATTCTATTTTTATCTCCCAGGGATTTTTAAGGGGCTTTGCCTGGGACAAACCCCTCTTCTGCATTTTGTCCCCTTCCTCATTCTTAGAGTGCTGAGGGTGCAGACCCTTCATCTGTAACTGCTGAGTGCTGAGTTAGGAGCCCTCATACCTGTGGGAGAGGGTCTGAACTTCTCCCCAGCAGCCTCCAGGTGACGTTGATTGTCCGCAGGCCTCCTGCCTCCCTGCTCCTCCGCCTGAGCACAAGTATTGGTAGTGTTATAGATTCTAATGACCTTTAAGGGTCCAGGAAGGAGATGTGCAGTGACGCTGTGAGGTCCAGTTTCACCCCGCCCCACATTTGTTCGGCCACCTTAGGCTGACCCTTTCTGCCAGCCTAGATGCTCTGACCAGTAGTCTGTGCTTTCTTCAGTTAGGCCCCTGAATTAACGTAAAAACAGCACCAGGTGTCAGCACCCTGACTGCTCAACTCCCAGACAGTCCAGGGTCAGTGGTGATGAAGGACCATGATGGCCACTGAGTCAACAGCCTTTTGAAGTAAACAGGAGTCCAGCCGGTCTTATTGGCCACCATCATCACAGTGTCTGTAGGCTTTTCTGTGGTGACAGCGTGATATACTGTTCCCCTGCCAAGATTATTACCTCCCCTCTGGGTGCAGTAAGTCCTGCAAGCAGTAGTCTACTCTTTTGGGACACACTCTTGTTGTTTTATGAGAGAAACTCCAGGTCAAGTGATGGTCACACGAGTCGTCATGGTGCCCCTTTGCCCCAGTTATCTCTCTGGAGGTTGGAGTTGGAGGACCTCCTCACTCAAGGTCAGTGTGCCCACGGAGCAAACCCTGCAACTTCAGGGCATGGTTGGGGGTTAGGATCACCACGTGGGGTCCTTTTCCCTTAGGAGGGAGGTGGCCTTTTGGGCTGCTGATTTCCAGGTTTTCAGATACTGCCAGTATCTTGGCCAGATGTGGCGGTGGGCCAAGCCCCTTGGTGACCGTAGTTTATCCTACCTGGATGGCATTCTTGCATTGTTCCATTTCAAGTGGTCCCAGGTTTTGCACTAATACTCCAATGGCCATTCAAATTTCACTAGGAATGTAAAGGTCAAAGGGTTTAGCTAAATTAGGGAGTTCCAGGGCAAGGGTCTGAATTGACTGCTCTTTCCATTCTTGAAAGGCCACTTCTGGATTCTATTCAAAAGGATCATCATCTTTTTCTTTCAGTGTTTCATATAGAGGCCCAGCTAGTAGACTGTAGTTAGGGATCCAGAAGCAGCAAACCCTGGCCTCCCCAGGAACCCCTAAGCTGTCTTCTAGTTTTAGAAATGGGTAAGGCTGTAAATTGTTTCTTCCCTTTCCTGGGATGGGCTTCTCCGACCTTCTGTGAGAATGCAGCCCACGCAGGTCACCATAGTCTGTGATATTTGAGCTTTTTCTTGGACAACTTGTATCCTTTATTGGCTTGGTAGTTCAGAGGTCTCCTTAGTAGGGCTGGCGATCAGAATGTCGTCTGCATATTGAAGGAGTGTTTCCTTTTCCAGAGGTAGAACTTTTAGGTCTTTAGCTGAGCTTTCCCCAAAGATGGTGTGGGAATTTTTGAACCCTTGGGGCAAGACGGCCCGGAAGTATTGTTTTAGTTGTATGTTGAGTCCTGCCACTCACAAGCCAAAATTTCTTGTGACTCTGGGACTAATAGAATACAAAAGAAGGCTTCATTGAAGACTAATACAGAATACCATGTCCTGGTGGTTAGTAGAATGACCAGCAGGGTGTAGGGTTTAGGAACTACTGGAGGTATATCCTCGGTGGCTTCACTGACTGTCCTGACATCTTTTACCAGGACTCCAGCAGCCCATGGGGCTCTCGAGGTCAGGCCAATCCCAGGATATGGAGCTCACCTGGGCAGGTACCCCACCCCCACCCCAGCCCACGGGGCTCTCGTGGTCAGGCCCCTCCCAGGATACAGAGCAACCCTTTCAGGTACCGTGGCAGGGCTGGGCACACAGGAGCCATGCACATTGCCCTCATTGCAGAGCACTCCCAGCTCACCTGTCACTCAGATCTGACACAGAGCACCTCAGAGCAGGACTTGAACTAACAAACAGCAGCTCCGACAGGTCTGTGACCCTGGGCATCACTCTGTGTGGCCTCCCTCCACCTGGTCTTCCAGAGACTTCCACTGCACCCGGGGCACCAGGCCTCTGTCTCCACCCACCACCCACCCCTCCTCTCCCTGACTCCTGGGTTCCTCTCATTAGGAGAGGGTTTTCTTGAAGTTGTCTCCCACTCATGGGCCAGATAATATAATTAGAAAACAAGCCAGAGCTGCAGCCCCTTGTCTATCCTGACTCTCAGGGGCCCACACCTGTTCCTTGGACCTGGCCGATTCAGCAAGTTCCAGTTTCTGCAACTGTGAGCCCCTGAGGGGTGATTATTGGCTGGCCTGGGAAGCCCGACCGTGCCGGCCAGACCTCCCCAGGTGTGCCTGGGTTGAGATCAATATAAACACCGCTCCAGGCAGCAAGAGCACCTGCAGCTGTGCCTGACGCCATTTTCTGCCCTGTCAGCAGTCTCGGGGCTGGACTGGTGGGAGGGAGTGAGAGGCCACGGCTTTGTGGGTTGCCCAGTGTGAGTGGGGCTCTGCTGGACTTTCTGCAGCAGTTGCCAAGATGCCACCTGCTAAAGAAGAGGATGTGTCACCCATACCTGCCGCTGGAATTTCTCCCTGGGCAGAGGTGAGTAAGGAAGAAAGCAGTGGGGGCCGGGACAGGAGGGGTATCTCAGGCAGGGAAATGGAAAGCTTCCAGAAGAGCACCCAGGGCCAGGACCATCCTGTCTGGCCTGCAGGCACCAAGTCGGCTGGCATGCTGTCGCTCATGTGGCTCCATGGCCCTTCCTCTAGGCTTTCAAGTCCTTGTACATATTCAGGTGTTTTACCTGGGAAGGGTGGGAACATTTCTGCAGCAGCTGGCCTGGGGCTCGGCCCACGTTTACTCACAGATGCCTCGGCACGGGCCCCCAGCTTTGCAATGAGGACGCTTGTTGCGTGGGGCATGCTGGCTGAATGGGAGATGATTCCCCACCACTGACCAACTTCAGAATTGTTTACAACTGGAGCAAGGGCCCTGATACGGTTTTCCTCTGTGTAACTGGTGGGTTCTGTTTTTTTTTCTTTTTTTCGTTTTTGGTTCAAGGTAGATTTTATTCCTCTTTTTTGTATTTACAGATATAAGCATGGAAATAATTTATTCATATAAATACATGTATGTGAAGGGAAGAATATTTTTTCTGTTTTACTTTTTGTAATTTTGAATTTTATTTTATTTTTTTATACAGCAGGTTCTTTTTGGTTACCTATTTTATACATAGAAATGTATACATGCCAATCCCAATCTCTCAACTCCTCCCACCACCACCCCCCTAACAGCTTTCCCCCCTTGGTGTCCATACGTTTGTTGTCTACATCTGTTGCTCTATTTCTGCCTTGCAAAACGCTTCATCTGTACAACTTTTCTAGGTTCCACATATATGCATTTATATACAGGATTTGTTTTTCTCTTTCTGACTTACTTCACTCTGTATGACAGTCTCTAGATCCATCAACGTCTCTACAAATGACCCAATTTCATTCCTTTTTATGGCTTAGTAATATTCCATTTTATATATGTACCTCATCTTTATGCATTCGTCTGTCTGTGGGCATTTAGGTTGCTTCCATTACCTGGATATTGTAAATAGTGATGCAATGAACATTGCGGTGAATGTCTCTTTTCGTTTTATGGTTTTGTCTGGGTATATGCCCAGTAGTGGGATTGCTGTATTATATGGTAATTCTATTCTTAGTTTTATAAGAAACTCCATAATGTTCTCCACAGTGACTGCATCAATTTACATTCCCAACAATAGTGGAAGAGGTTTCCTTATCTCCGCACCCTTTCCAGCATTTGTTGTTTGTAGATTTTCTGATGATGCCCATTCTAACAGGTGTGAGGTGATACACCATGGATTAGTCTATTTCGTTGAGCAAAGAGTAGGTCTTGTCTATTACATATTTGGCTTATGGAACGGTATGTGTGCTCATTTCAATCTCTGGTTTTATACAGCACCCCAACTCAACTTTCCCGTTAAGCAAGCATAAGTTTTTATCTAAATGTGAGACTCTGCTCGGTTTTGTAATTCAGTTTATGTGTAGCCAAGTTTACACTCCCTCTATTTGTGATATCTTATGATAATTATGTTTCTCTGTGTGACATATTTCTCTTAGAATCATCATACTTAAATCCACTCAATTTGCTGCTACAGGCCTGATGACATTGATTTCATTGCTGAGTGATATTCCGTTGTACGTAAGTAGGACAACTCCTTTATCCATTTTTTTCTTTCTGGGATATTTAATTTGTACTGGACTCAAGGTTCTTGTAAACACAGCAGCCCTGGATATTGTGTTGGCTGTGTCTTGTTGATTTTAATTTTCCTAAGCTATAGGGCCAAAAGTGGAAGTGCCCTAGGCTCTGTAGCTTTGTTTTTTAGATGTTTCAGCATACACTATAAACATCACCAGAGTGTCTGTTGGCAATTTACAATCCGTCCATCAGCATAACAAGGCTCCCTGTTCTCCATGGCCTGTCCTGTGTTTCTGGGTTTTACACTTTTTTCAGATGGCTCTTTTGACGAATGGGAAATGAGAGTTCATTGTAGTGTGGATTTCCATTGCTCGAATTCTTGGTTGGCCACAAAGGGCATATGCGTTTTTTCCTGAATATATTCAGGAAAAAATGTATACGCACTTTTTGTCCAAGTGCATCACTGTCAAAGATCTGCCGCTTTTCACATGCTTTAAATGCAATTCCAATCTACCTCCTGAAATATGATTCCTGCAATTCTGCCTCGTTTTCAAGTCCTCTGTGCAGACTTACTTCAATATATTTTTGCCAATAGCTGTCATTTATAACTCTGCAGGTTTGTGAATTACAGTGCCTGTGATTTCCTTTCTTAACTCGTTTCCTTGAAAGCTGGCCACAGAACCGCAGGTTTGCTTCAGGCCGTAATCAGGGTCCCGCACGGCACTCTGAGCCTTTGGTTAATTCCTCTTCCTGGTGGGAAATTAGAGTTAAATGTGCCCCTCCAGACACCTGCCTCACTCCCAGCCCCTTGGTGATGTGTGTCCTCTGGTTTGAGGCCACATGTGCTGGGTTCCTCACCTTTCGCAGATGTGGCCCCACTGGTGTGCGGACACTCCTGCCTGGTTCCCATCCCCTTGGTGATGTGAGCCCTCCAGTGAGAGTCTGATCCTGGTTGGGCTCCTCACACTTCTGTGAGGTGGGCCCTCTTCTCTGAGGTCACTCCTGCCTGGCTGACACACCCCGCCTTGGCGACGTCGGCCCTCTGGTGGCAGTTGGAGCCCGCTGGGAGCCTCCTCCCCTCAGTGATGAGACCCTCTGGCATCAGGCCCTAACTGCTGGTTACCCACATTTTCTGATACGTGCTAAGTGGTGTGAGGGCACTCCTGCCAGGTTCCCATCCCCATGTGCCTTCTGCTCTATGGTCCCAACACCTGTGTTGTTCACAGTTTCAGGATGTTGGCTCTCTGGTGTTAGTTCACTCAGGCCTAGATCCCATAGACTCTGTGCTCTGAGCCGCCTGCTGGGAGGTTCCTACTGCTGGATTCCTTATCATTTTTATTCTTTGGGTCCTGTGTTTTCATGCTCCTCCTTCCTGACTCACTCCCAGCCCCTTTGTGATGTGGGTCCTCTGGTTTGAGGCCACATGTGCCGGTTTCCTCACCTTTATTGATGTGGCCCCACTGGTGTGAGGACACTCCTGCCTGGTTCCCATCCCCTTGGTGATGGGGGCCCTCTGGTGAGAGTCTGATCCTGGCTGGATTCCTCACCCTTCTGGGAGGTGGGCCCTCTGCTGTGAGGTCACTCCTGCCTGGCTGGCACACATCACCTTGGTGATGTGGGTCCTCAGTTGGGAGTTGGTGCCTGCTGGGAGTCTCCTCCCCTCGGTAATGAGGGCCCTCTGGCGTCAGGCCCTAACTCATGGGCTCCCAAAATTTTCTGATATGTGCCCTGTCGTGCGAGTACACTCCTGCCACGTTCCCATCCCCATGGGGATGTGGGCCTTCTGCTCTGAGGTCCCACCAGCTGGGTTGCTCACAGTGTCATGATGTGAGCCCTCTGCTGTGAGTTCACTGTGGCCTGGATCACATAGGCTCCGTACTCTGGGCCACCTGCTGGGGGGTTCCAACTGCTGGATTCCTCACATTTTTTATTCTGTGGGCCCTGTGTTGTTAGGCTACTCCTGCCTGCCTCACTCGTAGCACCTTGGAAATGTGGGTCCTCTGGTTTAGGCCACATGTGCTGGGTTCGTCACCTTTCTATAATGTGGCCACACTGGTGTGAGGACACTCCTGCCTTGTTCCGGTCCCCTTGGTGATGTGGGCTCTCTGGTGAGAGTCTTATCCTGGCTGGTTTCCTCACCCTTCTGTGAGGTAGGCCCTCTGCTGTGAGGTCACTCCTGCCTGACTGGCACACGTCACCTTGGCGACGTGGGCCCTCAGTTGGGAGTTGGTGCCTGCTGGGAGTCTCCTCCCCTCGGTAATGAGGGCCCTCTGGCGTCAGGCTCTAACTCCTGGGCTCCCAAAATTTTCTGATGTGCGCCCTGTGGTGTGAGTACACTCCTGCCAGGTTTCCAACCCCATGGGAATATGGGCCTTCTGCTCTGAGGTCCCAACGGTGGGTGGCTCAGTTTCATGATGAGGGCCCTCTGGTGTGAGTTCACTCCGGCCTGGATCCCATAGCCTCGCTGCTCCTGGCCGCCTGCGGGGAGGTTCCAACTGCGGGATTCCTCACCTTTTCTCTTCTATGGGCCCTCTGTTTGGAGACTCCTCCTGCCTGACTCACTCCCAGCCCCTTGGTGATGTGTGTCCTCTGGTTTGAGGCCACGTGTGCTGGGTCCCTCACCTTTCGATGATGTGGCCCCGCTGGTGTGAGGACACTCCTGCCTGGTTTCTATCCCCTTGGTGATGTGGGCCCTCTGGTGAGAGTCTGATCCTGGCTGGGTTCCTCACCCTTCTGTGAGGTGGGCCCTCTGCTGTGAGGTCACTACTGACTGGCTGGCACACCCCGCCTTGGCGACATCGGCCCTCTTGTGGCAGTTGGAGCCTGCTGGGAGCCACCTCCCCTCGGTGATGAGGGCTCTCTAGCGTCAGGCCGTAACTGCTGGGTACCCACTTTTTCTGATACGTGCTAAGTGGTGCGAGGACACTCTTGCCATGTTCCCAACCCCATGGGGATGTGGGCCTTCTGCTGTGAGGTCCCAATGGCTGGGTTGCTCACAGTTTCATGATATGGGCCCTCTGCTGTGAGTTCACTGCAGCCTGGATCGCATAGACTCGGTGCTCTGGGCCGCCTGCTGGGAGGTTCCCACTGCAGGATTCCTCAGCTTTTTTATTCTATGGGCCCTGTGTTGTGAGGCTACTCCTGCATGCCTCACTCCGAGCCCCTTGGAGATGTGGGTCTTCTGGTTTAGGCCACATGTGCTGGGTTCCTCACCTTTCTATGATGTGGTCACCCTGGTGTGAAGACAGTCCTGCCTGGTTCTGATCCTCTTGGTGATGTGGGCCCTCTGGTGAGAGTCTAATCCTCTTTGGGTTCCTCACACTTTTTTGAGGTTGGCCCTCTGCTCTGAGGTCACTCCTGCCTGGCTGGCACACCCCGCATTGGCGACGTTGGCCCTCTTGTAGCAGTTGGAGCCTGCTGGTAGCCTCCTCTCCTCGGTGATGAGGGCCCTCTGGCATCAGGCCCTAACTGCTGGGCTCCCCACATTTTCTGATGTGTGCCCACTGGTGCGATGACACTCCTGCTTGGTTCGCTTCCCCATGGGGATGTGGGCCTTGTGCTCTGAGGTCACAATGGCTAGGTTGCTCACAGTTTCATGATGAGGGCCCTCTGTTGTGAGTTCATCATTGCCTGGATCCCATAGCCTCGGTGCTCTGGGCCGCCTGCTGGGATGTTCCAACTGCTGGATTCCTCACCTTTTTTATACAATGGGCCACGTGTTTTGAGGTTCATCCTGCCTGCCTCGCTCCGAGACCCATGGAGATGTGGGTCCTCTGGTTTGAGGCCACATGTGCTGGGTACCTCAACTTGCGATGATGTGGCCCCACGGGTGTGAAGACAATCCTGCCTGGTTCCCAGCCCCTTGCTGATGTGGGCCCTCTGGTGAGAGTCTGATAATGGCTGGGTCCCTTACCCTTCTGTGAGGTGGGCCCTCTGATGTGAGGTCACTCCTGCCTGGCTGGCTCACGTCACCTTGGCGATGTGGGCCCTCTGTTGGCCACTGAAGCATGCTGGGAGCCCCCTACCCTCTTTAAGGAGGGCCTTGGAAAAAACGCATATGCACTTTTTGAACAAGTGCATCATTGTCGAGGTTCTGCCTCTTCTCCTATGCTTTCAGTGCATTTCCCGTCTACCTCCTGAAATCGTTTTCCTGGAATTCTGCCCCGCTTTCAAGTCCTCTTCGCAGCCTTCCTTCAATATATTTTTGGACGATAGCTGTCATTTATAACTCTGCAGGTTTGTGAATTACAGTGCCCCTGAGCTCCTTTGTTCAACTCGCTATCTTGTGAGCTGCCTGCACACCCGCAGTATTGCTTCAGGCCCTAATCTGGTTCCGGCACGGCATTCTGAGCCTTTGGTTAATTCCACTTCCTGGTGAGAAATGAGCATTAAATTGCCCGTGCAGACACCTACAGCTAGTCTCTCATTGGTTCTCCCTATTCCTGTTCATCTTGCGCAGAAATTGCAAACTGTGACAAACAGGAGGTTAAAGGCACTGACTCTCCAAGTGGGGAGAGTGTTAGTTAAGCATCTGGAATGGTGAACCCGAGTATAAAGGGACGAAAACTGAGATGCATTTGAAAACGTTTCCCAATCACATGGTGGACCATACTCTGGGTTTCCCATACATGATGTAGCGGAAGGAAGAATCCCTTAAACCTGGAGAGTTGGGACCCTTGGAATGGGTACCATGCAGTATGACTTCAAAGGGTCTGCAATTGCTCACAGAACCTCAACAATACTATCAGGGCGAAGTGTCCGGCCTTATGTCTCCCCAGCACTGGGTGTACATGTGGTAAATCCAGGTTGCATCAGAAGCCCTGAGTGAATTATTTAAGAATTGCTCTCTATTTCACTGTCATTGTGTTTTGTTTTTGAAATTTATTTTGATAATGTGATTTATCGGATTTTCACTGTTGCCTTTAGGCCACTGAACACACGCTGGATTCTCTTATGGACACATATAAATCCATGGGTTTTAAGATTCTTGCTAGGCAGGTATATTCCTAGGCGTTGAATATGGGGTGTTGAGCCCATTTCGTTGAGCAAGCAGTAGGTCTTGTCTATTACATATTTGGCTTATGGAACGGTATCAGTGCGAATTTCAATCTCTGTTTTTATGCAGCACCCGAACTCACCTTTCCCAAAAAGCAAGCATAAGTTGGTTTTCTAAATTTGAGACACTGTTCTGTTTTGTAATTCATTTCATGTGTAGCCAAGTTTACATTCCGTGTATTCGTGATATCTTATGATGTTTCTTTTTCTGTGTGACCTATTGCACGTAGAATCATCGTACCTGAATCCACTCATTATGCCGCTACGGGCCTGATGACATAGATTTCATTGCTGAGTGATATTCCATTGTACGTAAGAACCACAACTTCTTTATCCATTTTTCGCCCTCTGGGATATTTAACTTGTACCGTACAAGAGGTTCTCGTAAACAGAGCCATTCCAAACTTTGGGGTGCCTGTGTGGTTTTGATTTTAATTTCCCTAAGCTATAGGACCATAAGTGGAAGTGCCATAGGCTGTGTTGCTTTGTTTCTTATGTGTTTCAGGAAATACCATACACTTCTCCAGAGTGGCTGTTGGCAATTCACATGCCGACCATCAGGATAACAATGCTCCCTCTTCTCCATGGCCTGTCCTGCCTTTCTGGATTTTACACTTTTTTCAGATGGCCCTTTTGACCGGGGGGCAGAGAGACTTCATTTTAGTGCAGATTTCTTTACACGCATGCTTGGTTGGCCAAAAAGGGCATATGCGTTTTTTCCTGATTATATTCAGGAAAAAACGCATATGCCCTTTTTGGCCAAGTGCATCATTGTCGCTGTTCTCCGTCTTTTCCTAGTCTTTAAGTGCAATTCCAGTCTACCCCCTGAAATCGTTTTCCTGAATTTCTGCCCAAATTCTAAGTCCTCTTCGCAGACATACTTCAATATATTTTTGGACGATAGCTGTCATTTATAACTCTGCAGGTTTGTGAGTTACAGTGCCCCTGAGCTCCTTTCTTCATCTCGCTAACTTGTGAGCTGGCCGCAAACCCGCAGGATTGCTTCAGGCCCTTATCTGGTTCCAGCAGGGCATGCTGAGCCTTTGGTTAATTCCTCTTCCTGGTGGGAAATGAGTGTTAAATTTGCCCGTACAGACACCTACAGCTAGTCTCTCATTGGTTCTCCCTATTCCTGTTCATCTTGCGCAGAAATTGCAAACTGTGCCCAACAGGAGGTTAAAGGCACTGACTCTCCAAGTGGGGAGAGTGTGAGTAAAGGGTCTGGAATGGTGAACCTGTGTAAAAGGGGAGGAAAACTGAGATGCATTTGAAAACGTTTGCCGGTCACACGGTCCACCATACTGTGGGTTTCCCATGCATGTTTTGAGCTGAAGGAAGAATCCCTTATAACTGGAGATTTGGGACCCATGGAATGGGTACCATGCAGTATGTCTTCAAAGGGTCTGCATTTGCTCATCGAACCTCACCAGTGCTATCAGCCCGAAGTGCCCAACCTTATGTCACACTCAGCTCTGGGTGTAGATGTGGTAAATCCAGGTTGCATCACAAGCCTGAATGAATTATTTAAGAATTGCTCTCTATTTCACTGTCCTTGTGTTTGGTTTTAGTAATTCATTTTGATAATGGGATTTATCGGATTTTCTCTGCTGCATTCATGTTGCTGTACACACGCTTCATTCCCTAACGGAGACATATAAATCCATGGGTTTGAAGATTCTTACCAGTCAGGTGTATTCCTAGGCGTTGAATATGGGGTATTTAGTCCATTTCATTGCGCAAAGGGTAGGCCTTGACTATTACATATTTGGCTTATGTGAAGGTATCTGTGCTAATTTCTATCTCTGGTTTTATGCAGCACCCCAACTCACCTTTCCCCTTAAGCAAGCATAAGTTGGTTTTCTAAATTTGAGACCCTATTCTGTTTTGTAATTCAGTTCATGTGTAGCCAAGTTTACATTCCGTGTAGTAGTGATATCTTATGATGTTTCATTTTCTGTGTGACTTATTTCACTTAGAATCATCGTACCTGAATCCACTCATTATGCCGCGACGGGCCTGATGACATAGATTTCATTGCTGAGTGATATTCCATTGTACGTACGTACCACAACTTCTTTATCCATTTTTCACATTCTGGGATATTTAACTTGTACCGTAGACGAGGTTCTTGTAAACAGAGCCGTCCGACACATTGGGGTGGCTGTGTGTTTTTGATTTTAATTTCCCTAAGCTATAGGACCATAAGTGGAAGTGCCGTAGGCTCCGTAGCTTTGTTTTTTCGGTGTTCCGGGAAACACCATACACTTCTCCAGGGTGGCTGTTGGTAATTTACATCCCGCCCATCAGCATAACAAGGCTCCCTGTTCTCCATGGCCTGTGCTGCCTTTCTGGATTTTACACTTTTTTCAGATGGCCCTTTTGACCAGGGGGCAGTGAGACTTCATTGTAGTGCAGATTTCTTTAACATGCTTGCTTGGTTGGCCAAAAAGGGCGTATGCGTTTTTTCCTGAATATATTCAGGAAAAAACGCATACGCCCTTTTTGGCCAAGAGCATCATTGTCGACGTTCTGCCTCTTTTCCTATGCTTTAAATGCAATTCCCGTCTACCCCCTGAAATCGTTTTCCTGCAATTCTGCCCCACTTACAAGTCGTCTTCGCAGCCTTCCTTCAATATATTTTTGGACGATAGCTGTCATTTATAACTCTGCAAGTTTGTGAGTTACAGTGCCCCTGAGCTCATTTCTTCAACTCGCTATCTTGTGAGCTGGCCGCAAACCCACAGGATTGACTCAGGCCCTAATCTGGTTCCGGCACGGCATGCTGAGCCTTTGGTTAATTCCGCTTCCTGGTGGGAAATGAGCGTTAAATTTGCCCGTGCAGACACCTAGAGCTAGTCTCTCATTCGTTCTCCCTATTCCTTTTCATCTTGCGCAGAAATTGCAAACTGTGCCCAACAGGAGGTTAAAGGCACTGACTCTCCAAGTGGGGAGAGTGTTCGTAAAGGGTCTGGAATGGTGAACCCGAGTAAAAGGGGACGAAAACTGAGATGCATTTGAAAACGTTTGCCAGTCACACGGTGCACCATACTGTGGGTTTCCCATGCATGTTTTAGCTGAAGGAAGAATCCCTTAAACTTGGAGAGTTGGGACCCATGGAATGGGTACCATGCTGTATGACTTCAAAGGGTCTGCATTTGCTCATCGAACCTCACCAATGCTATCAGCCCGAAGTGCCCAACCTTATGTCTCACTCAGCTCTGGGTGTAGATGTGGTAAATCCAGGTTGCATCACAAGCCCTGAATGAATTATTTAAGAATTGCTCTCTATTTCACTGTCCTTGGGTTTTGTTTGTGTAATTCATTTTGATAATGGGATTTATCGGATTTTCTCTGCTGCATTCATGCCGCTGTACACACGCTTCATTCTCTTACGGAGACATATAAATCCATGGGTTTGAAGATTCTTACTAGTCAGGTGAATTCCTAGGCGTTGAATATGGGGTGTTTAGTCCATTTCGTTGAGCAAGGGGTAGGTCTTGACTATTACATATTTGGCTTATGGAAAGGTATCTGTGCTAATTTCTATCTCTGGTTTTATGCAGCAACCCAACTCACCTTTCCCCTTAAGCAAGCATAAGTTGGTTTTCTAAATTTGAGACCCTGTTCTGTTTTGTAATTCAGTTCATGTGTAGCCAAGATTACATTCGGTGTATTAGTGATATCTTATGATGTTTCATTTTCTGTGTGACTTATTTCTCTTAGAATCATCGTACCTGAATCCACTCATTATGCCACGACGGGCCAGATGACATAGATTTCATTGGTGAGTGATATTCCATTGTACGTACGTACCACAACTTCTTTATCCATTTTTCGCTTTCTGGGATATTTAACTTGTACCGTAGACGAGGTTCTTGTAAAGAGAGCCGTCTGAAACTTTGGGGTGGCTGTGTGTTTTTTATTTTAATTTCCCTAAGCTATAGGACCATAAGTGGAAGTGCCGTAGGCTCCGTAGCTTTGTTTTTTCGGTGTTCCGGGAAACACCATACACTTCTCCAGAGTGGCTGTTGGCAATTTACATCCCGCCCATCAGCATAACAAGGCTCGCTGTTCTCCATGGCCTTGCTGCCTTTCTGGATTTTACACTTTTTTCAGATGGCCCTTTTGACCGGGGGGCAGTGAGACTTCATTGTAGTGCAGATTTCTTTAACGTGCTTGCTTGGTTGGCCAAAAAGGGCGTATGCGTTTTTTCCTGAATATATTCAGGAAAAAACGCATACGCCCTTTTTTGCCAAGAGCATCATTGTCGACGTTCTGCCTCTTTTCCTATGCTTTAAATGCAATTCCCGTCTACCCCCTGAAATCGTTTTCCTGCAAATCTGTCCCGATTACAAGTCGTCTTCGCAGCCTTCCTTCAATATATTTTTGGACGATAGCTGTCATTTATAACTCTGCAGGTTTGTGAGTTACAGTGCCCCTGAGCTCCTTTCTTCAACTCGCTATCTTGTGAGCTGGCCGCAAACCCGCAGGATTGCTTCAGGCCCTAATCTGGTTCCGGCACGGCATGCTGAGCCTTTGGTTAATTCCTCTTCCTGGTGGGAAATGAGCGTTAAATTTGCCCGTGCAGACACCTAGAGCTAGTCTCTCATTGGTTCTCCCTATTCCTTTTCATCTTGCGCAGAAATTGCAAACTGTGCCCGACAGGAGGTTAAAGGCACTGACTCTCCAAGTGGGGAGAGTGTTCGTAAAGGGTCTGGAATGGTGAACCCGAGTAAAAGGGGACGAAAACTGAGATGCATTTGAAAACGTTTGTCGGTCACACGGTGCACCATACTGTGGGTTTCCCATGCATGTTTTAGCTGAAGGAAGAATCCCTTAAATCTGGAGAGGTGGGAACCATGGAATGGGTACCATGCAGTATGACTTCAAAGGGTCTGCATTTGCTCATCGAACCTCACCAATGCTATCAGCCCGAAGTGCCCAACCTTATGTCTCACTCAGCTCTGGGTGTAGATGTGGTAAATCCAGGTTGCATCACAAGCCCTGAATGAATTATTTAAGAATTGCTCTCTATTTCACTGT
Organism: Delphinapterus leucas; assembly: GCF_059928025.1. NCBI lineage: Eukaryota > Metazoa > Chordata > Mammalia > Artiodactyla > Monodontidae > Delphinapterus > Delphinapterus leucas. The sequence continues at coordinate 6,205,224 of NW_028322254.1, read as the reverse complement.
CCTTGGGTTTTGTTTGTGTAATTCATTTTGATAATGGGATTTATCGGATTTTCTCTGCTGCGTTCATGCCGCTGTACACACGCTTCATTCTCTTACGGAGACATATAAATCCATGGGTTTGAAGATTCTTACTAGTCAGGTGTATTACTAGGCGTTGAATATGGGGTGTTTAGTCCATTTCGTTGAGCAAGGGGTAGGTCTGGGCTATTACATATTTGGCTTATGGAAAGGTATCTGTGCTAATTTCTATCTCTGGTTTTATGCAGCACCCCAACTCACCTTTCCCCTTAAGCAAGCATAAGTTTGTTTTCTAAATTTGAGACCCTGTTCTGTTTTATAATTCAGTTCATGTGTAGCAAAGTTTACATTCCGTGTATTAGTGATATCTTATGATGTTTCATTTTCTGTGTGACTTATTTCCCTTAGAATCATCGTACCTGAATCCACTCATTATGCCGCGATGGGCCTGATGACATAGCTTTCATTGCCGAGTGATATTCCATTGTACGTACGTACCACAACTTCTTTATCCATTTTTCACATTCTGGGATATTTAACTTGTACCGTAGAAGAGGTTCTTGTAAACAGAGCCGTCTGACACTTTGGGGTGGCTGTGTGTTTTTGATTTTAATTTCCCTAAGCTATAGGACCATAAGTGGAAGTGCCGTAGGCTCCGTTGCTTTGTTTTTCAGGGGTTTCAGGAAACACCATACACTTCTCCAGAGTGGCTGTTGGCAATTTACATCCCGACCATCAGCATAACAAGGCTCCCTGTTCTCCTTGGCCTGTCCTGTCTTTGTGGATTTTACACTTGTTTCACATGTCCCTTTTGACCGGGGGGCAGTGAGACTTCATTGTAGTGCAGATTTCTTTAACATGCTTGCTTGGTTGGCCAAAAAGCGCATATGCTTTTTTTCCTCAATAAATTCAGGAAAAAACGCATACACCCTTTTTGGCCAAGAGCATCATTGTCGACGTTCTGCCTCTTTTCCTATGCTTTAAATGCAATTCCCGTCTACCCCCTGAAATCGTTTTCCTGCAATTCTGCCCCACTTACAAGTCGTCTTCGCAGCCTTCCTTCAATATATTTTTGGACGATAGCTGTCATTTATAACTCTGCATGTTTGTGAGTTACAGTGCCCCTGAGCTCCTTTCTTCAACTCGCAACTTGTGAGCTGGGCGCAAACCCACAGGATTGATTCAGGCCCTAATCTGGTTCCGGCACGGCATGCTGATCCTTTGGTTAATTCCTCTTCCTGGTGGGAAATGAGCATTAAATTTGCCCGTGCAGACACTTACTGCTAGTCTCTCATTGGTTCTCCCTATTCCTGTTCATCTTGCGCAGAAATTGCAAACTGTGCCAAACAGGAGGTTAAAGGCACTGACTCTCCAAGTGGGGAGAGTGTTAGTAAACGTTCTGGAATGGTGAACCCGAGTAAAAGGGGACGAAAACTGAGATGCATTTGAAAACCTTTCCTGGTCACACAGTGCACCATACTGTGGGTTTCCCATGCATGTTTTAGCTGAAGAAAGAATCCCTTAATCCTGGAGAGTTGGGACCCATGGAATGGGTACCATGCTGTATGACTTCAAAGGGTCTGCATTTGCTCATCGAACCTCAACAATGCTATCAGCCCGAAGTGCCCAACCTTATGTCTCACTCAGCTCTGGGTGTAGATGTGGTAAATCCAGGTTGCATCACAAGCCCTGAATGAATTATTTAAGAATTGCTCTCTATTTCACTCTCATTGTGTTTTGTTTTTGTAATTTATTTTCATAATGGGATTTATCGCATTTTCACTGCTGTGTTCATGCCGCTGTACTCACGCTTGATTCTCTTACGGACACATATAAATCCATGAGTTTGAAGATTCTTACTAGTCAGGTGTATTCGTAGGTGTTGAATATGGCGTGTTGAGTCCATTTCGTTGACCAGGGAGTAGGTTTTTTCTATTACATATTTGGCTTATCGAACGGTATCTGTGCTAATTTCAATCTCTGGTTTTATGCAGCTCCCCAACTCTCCTTTTTCCTTAAGCAAACATAAGTTGGTCTTCTAAATTTGAGACCCCATTCTGTTTTGTAATTCAGGTACTTTGTAGCCACGTTTACATTCCATGTATTAGTAATATCGTATGTCTTTTTCTTTTTGAATTATGTGACTTTGAATGATCATACGTAACTACTCTGGGGTTGTTACAACTGGCCATATTTCACTGATTTTCAGGCTGAGTAATATTCCACTCTACATAAGTGCCACACCTCTATCCATTTTTTCCCTCCAGAGACATATAAATTATATCCTAGTCGAGGATCTTTGAAACAGAGAGGCGGTTAACATTGGGGTGCCTGTGTCCTCTCCATTTTTGTCTTTCCCAAGATATACGTCCATGAGTGCAAGTGCCCTGTGCTCTGTAGCTCATTTTTTAGATGCTTTAGTAAACACAATACACTTCTCAAGAGTGACCATTGGCAATATACATTTCCACTATAAGCCTCACAGGGCTCCCTTTTCTCCTTGCCCTGTCCTGCATTTCTGGTGTTTACACTTTATGAGGAAGGCTCTTCTGACTGATGCGAAGTGATATGTTTTGTAGTACTGATTTCCAGTGCCCACCTGTTTGGTTGGCTAAAAAAGTGTATGCCGTTTTCTTGAATATATACAGAAAAAGACGCATACACCCTTTTTGGCCAACTGCAATGTTGGCAATGTTCAGCCCCTTTTCTTGTGCTTAATGGCGAGTCCTTTCTACCTCTTCCAATCCCTTTCCTGCCATTCTCCGTTGCTTACAAGTCCTTTTCTCTGACTTTCCTCAAGACATTTTTCAGTGAGAGATATTTTCAACTCTGCAGTTTCGTGAATTTTAGCGGCCCTGAGTTCCATTTTTCAACTTGTGTTTATGGGAACTGGCCACAAAGCAGCGGGATTTCCTCAAGCCCTATTCTGTTTCCATGGGCAACCCTAGCTTTTAGTCAATTCGTCTTCCTGATTGGAAATTAGAGTGACATGTGCCTGTCCGAACACCTAGGACTTGTCTCTCATTGTTCCTCCTCCTTCTGCTTCATTCTCTGGACAAATTCCAAACTGTATGCAACAGGATGTTGACAGTGCTGACATCTCCAAGTGGGAAGACTGTTCGTAAAGACGCTGGAGGGGTGAACCCGAGCACCAGGAGATGAGGAGATGAGATGCCTTTTCCAAACTCTTCCCGATCAGACGGTATACCATCTTCTGGGTGTGACAGGCATATTTTAGCTGTAGGAAGTGTCCCATTCATGTGAGGAGAACACCAGGGCTTTTTCAAAATCACTGTCTCTCCACAACCCAAACTGGGGAATTTTTTAAGCTACGGCTACACATATGTTCATTAAGGGCCTTGGGAAGTAGGCAGAGTCCAAACTTTAGATGATTGAAGTCTTCAGGGTCAGAAGCACTCACCACCGGCTTCCGTTAGGTTCCATTTTAACTGTCATTAATAGATGATGTCAATAAAAATATCTATTCTTTTTTCAGATTATTTCCCCTTATAGGTTATTGCAAAATATTGAGTGTAGTTCCCTGTGCTGTACAGTAGTTCCTTGTTGATGATCGATTTTATACATAGCAGTGCGTATGTGTTAATCCCAAACTGTTAATTTATCCCTCCTCCCACCTTTCCCCTTTGGTAATAATAAATTATAAGATTTTATACTTCTCAGAAATGGGGGAGCTGAAAGAGAGGTATCATTTTCAATGGAAAAGCATTTAAAACAAGATTGAAGCTTTAACCAAGATTATTAGATGTACATCCTTGGAAAGAAATCACTTCGTTTCTCTAGTATTGACCTGACAAATAAGACAAACCTTTCACTGAACTTGCTTATAATAAAGTGATGGAAATATCAAATGGAAGTGTTAGAAACATCTTATTTTACCCGAGCCTTATACACTGTTCTATGTTAATTACAGTTTGGCTCACACATCTGTTCATTGAAGTTACAATGTTCTCAATTTCTGTTACTGATCCTCCAGAGTGGACCCCAACAAGTGTCCCCCTGCCCAGTGTCATTGGAGCCAACAGATCGAGACTGAGTTTGGTTCAGAAGCAAAGGAAACTTTATATTTTGATCAGAGAATGCAGAGGTGAGAGCATGTGCTACCCCGTGGGCTGTGGGCTGGGCTGCTGTGTAGAGATCCTGTCAGAGTCAGTGGGAGGGAGGGGGCGGAGCTCTCGAGGGCCCGGTTGGCTGCAGCTCAGGCTCTATATCGCGGAGTCTGCACTGTGCTCCAGGAGCTGAAGTGTCGACCCAGCCATTCTGCACTAGGAAATCTGGTCTGAAGTGCCGGCTGTTGAACCTCTGTATGCGGGACCCTAAGAGCACGTGAAATTAGACAAAGCACAAAGGATAAAAAAGGTTAGACTTTATTTTATTGCCCAGATTCTATTTTTATCTCCCAGGGATTTTTAAGGGGCTTTGCCTGGGACAAACCCCTCTTCTGCATTTTGTCCCCTTCCTCATTCTTAGAGTGCTGAGGGTGCAGACCCTTCATCTGTAACTGCTGAGTGCTGAGTTAGGAGCCCTCATACCTGTGGGAGAGGGTCTGAACTTCTCCCCAGCAGCCTCCAGGTGACGTTGATTGTCCGCAGGCCTCCTGCCTCCCTGCTCCTCCGCCTGAGCACAAGTATTGGTAGTGTTATAGATTCTAATGACCTTTAAGGGTCCAGGAAGGAGATGTGCAGTGACGCTGTGAGGTCCAGTTTCACCCCGCCCCACATTTGTTCGGCCACCTTAGGCTGACCCTTTCTGCCAGCCTAGATGCTCTGACCAGTAGTCTGTGCTTTCTTCAGTTAGGCCCCTGAATTAACGTAAAAACAGCACCAGGTGTCAGCACCCTGACTGCTCAACTCCCAGACAGTCCAGGGTCAGTGGTGATGAAGGACCATGATGGCCACTGAGTCAACAGCCTTTTGAAGTAAACAGGAGTCCAGCCGGTCTTATTGGCCACCATCATCACAGTGTCTGTAGGCTTTTCTGTGGTGACAGCGTGATATACTGTTCCCCTGCCAAGATTATTACCTCCCCTCTGGGTGCAGTAAGTCCTGCAAGCAGTAGTCTACTCTTTTGGGACACACTCTTGTTGTTTTATGAGAGAAACTCCAGGTCAAGTGATGGTCACACGAGTCGTCATGGTGCCCCTTTGCCCCAGTTATCTCTCTGGAGGTTGGAGTTGGAGGACCTCCTCACTCAAGGTCAGTGTGCCCACGGAGCAAACCCTGCAACTTCAGGGCATGGTTGGGGGTTAGGATCACCACGTGGGGTCCTTTTCCCTTAGGAGGGAGGTGGCCTTTTGGGCTGCTGATTTCCAGGTTTTCAGATACTGCCAGTATCTTGGCCAGATGTGGCGGTGGGCCAAGCCCCTTGGTGACCGTAGTTTATCCTACCTGGATGGCATTCTTGCATTGTTCCATTTCAAGTGGTCCCAGGTTTTGCACTAATACTCCAATGGCCATTCAAATTTCACTAGGAATGTAAAGGTCAAAGGGTTTAGCTAAATTAGGGAGTTCCAGGGCAAGGGTCTGAATTGACTGCTCTTTCCATTCTTGAAAGGCCACTTCTGGATTCTATTCAAAAGGATCATCATCTTTTTCTTTCAGTGTTTCATATAGAGGCCCAGCTAGTAGACTGTAGTTAGGGATCCAGAAGCAGCAAACCCTGGCCTCCCCAGGAACCCCTAAGCTGTCTTCTAGTTTTAGAAATGGGTAAGGCTGTAAATTGTTTCTTCCCTTTCCTGGGATGGGCTTCTCCGACCTTCTGTGAGAATGCAGCCCACGCAGGTCACCATAGTCTGTGATATTTGAGCTTTTTCTTGGACAACTTGTATCCTTTATTGGCTTGGTAGTTCAGAGGTCTCCTTAGTAGGGCTGGCGATCAGAATGTCGTCTGCATATTGAAGGAGTGTTTCCTTTTCCAGAGGTAGAACTTTTAGGTCTTTAGCTGAGCTTTCCCCAAAGATGGTGTGGGAATTTTTGAACCCTTGGGGCAAGACGGCCCGGAAGTATTGTTTTAGTTGTATGTTGAGTCCTGCCACTCACAAGCCAAAATTTCTTGTGACTCTGGGACTAATAGAATACAAAAGAAGGCTTCATTGAAGACTAATACAGAATACCATGTCCTGGTGGTTAGTAGAATGACCAGCAGGGTGTAGGGTTTAGGAACTACTGGAGGTATATCCTCGGTGGCTTCACTGACTGTCCTGACATCTTTTACCAGGACTCCAGCAGCCCATGGGGCTCTCGAGGTCAGGCCAATCCCAGGATATGGAGCTCACCTGGGCAGGTACCCCACCCCCACCCCAGCCCACGGGGCTCTCGTGGTCAGGCCCCTCCCAGGATACAGAGCAACCCTTTCAGGTACCGTGGCAGGGCTGGGCACACAGGAGCCATGCACATTGCCCTCATTGCAGAGCACTCCCAGCTCACCTGTCACTCAGATCTGACACAGAGCACCTCAGAGCAGGACTTGAACTAACAAACAGCAGCTCCGACAGGTCTGTGACCCTGGGCATCACTCTGTGTGGCCTCCCTCCACCTGGTCTTCCAGAGACTTCCACTGCACCCGGGGCACCAGGCCTCTGTCTCCACCCACCACCCACCCCTCCTCTCCCTGACTCCTGGGTTCCTCTCATTAGGAGAGGGTTTTCTTGAAGTTGTCTCCCACTCATGGGCCAGATAATATAATTAGAAAACAAGCCAGAGCTGCAGCCCCTTGTCTATCCTGACTCTCAGGGGCCCACACCTGTTCCTTGGACCTGGCCGATTCAGCAAGTTCCAGTTTCTGCAACTGTGAGCCCCTGAGGGGTGATTATTGGCTGGCCTGGGAAGCCCGACCGTGCCGGCCAGACCTCCCCAGGTGTGCCTGGGTTGAGATCAATATAAACACCGCTCCAGGCAGCAAGAGCACCTGCAGCTGTGCCTGACGCCATTTTCTGCCCTGTCAGCAGTCTCGGGGCTGGACTGGTGGGAGGGAGTGAGAGGCCACGGCTTTGTGGGTTGCCCAGTGTGAGTGGGGCTCTGCTGGACTTTCTGCAGCAGTTGCCAAGATGCCACCTGCTAAAGAAGAGGATGTGCCACCCATACCTGCCGCTGGAATTTCTCCCTGGGCAGAGGTGAGTAAGGAAGAAAGCAGTGGGGGCCGGGACAGGAGGGGTATCTCAGGCAGGGAAATGGAAAGCTTCCAGAAGAGCACCCAGGGCCAGGACCATCCTGTCTGGCCTGCAGGCACCAAGTCGGCTGGCATGCTGTCGCTCATGTGGCTCCATGGCCCTTCCTCTAGGCTTTCAAGTCCTTGTACATATTCAGGTGTTTTACCTGGGAAGGGTGGGAACATTTCTGCAGCAGCTGGCCTGGGGCTCGGCCCACGTTTACTCACAGATGCCTCGGCACGGGCCCCCAGCTTTGCAATGAGGACGCTTGTTGCGTGGGGCATGCTGGCTGAATGGGAGATGATTCCCCACCACTGACCAACTTCAGAATTGTTTACAACTGGAGCAAGGGCCCTGATACGGTTTTCCTCTGTGTAACTGGTGGGTTCTGTTTTTTTTTCTTTTTTTCGTTTTTGGTTCAAGGTAGATTTTATTCCTCTTTTTTGTATTTACAGATATAAGCATGGAAATAATTTATTCATATAAATACATGTATGTGAAGGGAAGAATATTTTTTCTGTTTTACTTTTTGTAATTTTGAATTTTATTTTATTTTTTTATACAGCAGGTTCTTTTTGGTTACCTATTTTATACATAGAAATGTATACATGCCAATCCCAATCTCTCAACTCCTCCCACCACCACCCCCCTAACAGCTTTCCCCCCTTGGTGTCCATACGTTTGTTGTCTACATCTGTTGCTCTATTTCTGCCTTGCAAAACGCTTCATCTGTACAACTTTTCTAGGTTCCACATATATGCATTTATATACAGGATTTGTTTTTCTCTTTCTGACTTACTTCACTCTGTATGACAGTCTCTAGATCCATCAACGTCTCTACAAATGACCCAATTTCATTCCTTTTTATGGCTTAGTAATATTCCATTTTATATATGTACCTCATCTTTATGCATTCGTCTGTCTGTGGGCATTTAGGTTGCTTCCATTACCTGGATATTGTAAATAGTGATGCAATGAACATTGCGGTGAATGTCTCTTTTCGTTTTATGGTTTTGTCTGGGTATATGCCCAGTAGTGGGATTGCTGTATTATATGGTAATTCTATTCTTAGTTTTATAAGAAACTCCATAATGTTCTCCACAGTGACTGCATCAATTTACATTCCCAACAATAGTGGAAGAGGTTTCCTTATCTCCGCACCCTTTCCAGCATTTGTTGTTTGTAGATTTTCTGATGATGCCCATTCTAACAGGTGTGAGGTGATACACCATGGATTAGTCTATTTCGTTGAGCAAAGAGTAGGTCTTGTCTATTACATATTTGGCTTATGGAACGGTATGTGTGCTCATTTCAATCTCTGGTTTTATACAGCACCCCAACTCAACTTTCCCGTTAAGCAAGCATAAGTTTTTATCTAAATGTGAGACTCTGCTCGGTTTTGTAATTCAGTTTATGTGTAGCCAAGTTTACACTCCCTCTATTTGTGGTATCTTATGATAATTATGTTTCTCTGTGTGACATATTTCTCTTAGAATCATCATACTTAAATCCACTCAATTTGCTGCTACAGGCCTGATGACATTGATTTCATTGCTGAGTGATATTCCGTTGTACGTAAGTAGGACAACTCCTTTATCCATTTTTTTCTTTCTGGGATATTTAATTTGTACTGGACTCAAGGTTCTTGTAAACACAGCAGCCCTGGATATTGTGTTGGCTGTGTCTTGTTGATTTTAATTTTCCTAAGCTATAGGGCCAAAAGTGGAAGTGCCCTAGGCTCTGTAGCTTTGTTTTTTAGATGTTTCAGCATACACTATAAACATCACCAGAGTGTCTGTTGGCAATTTACAATCCGTCCATCAGCATAACAAGGCTCCCTGTTCTCCATGGCCTGTCCTGTGTTTCTGGGTTTTACACTTTTTTCAGATGGCTCTTTTGACGAATGGGAAATGAGAGTTCATTGTAGTGTGGATTTCCATTGCTCGAATTCTTGGTTGGCCACAAAGGGCATATGCGTTTTTTCCTGAATATATTCAGGAAAAAATGTATACGCACTTTTTGTCCAAGTGCATCACTGTCAAAGATCTGCCGCTTTTCACATGCTTTAAATGCAATTCCAATCTACCTCCTGAAATATGATTCCTGCAATTCTGCCTCGTTTTCAAGTCCTCTGTGCAGACTTACTTCAATATATTTTTGCCAATAGCTGTCATTTATAACTCTGCAGGTTTGTGAATTACAGTGCCTGTGATTTCCTTTCTTAACTCGTTTCCTTGAAAGCTGGCCACAGAACCGCAGGTTTGCTTCAGGCCGTAATCAGGGTCCCGCACGGCACTCTGAGCCTTTGGTTAATTCCTCTTCCTGGTGGGAAATTAGAGTTAAATGTGCCCCTCCAGACACCTGCCTCACTCCCAGCCCCTTGGTGATGTGTGTCCTCTGGTTTGAGGCCACATGTGCTGGGTTCCTCACCTTTCGCAGATGTGGCCCCACTGGTGTGCGGACACTCCTGCCTGGTTCCCATCCCCTTGGTGATGTGAGCCCTCCAGTGAGAGTCTGATCCTGGTTGGGCTCCTCACACTTCTGTGAGGTGGGCCCTCTTCTCTGAGGTCACTCCTGCCTGGCTGACACACCCCGCCTTGGCGACGTCGGCCCTCTGGTGGCAGTTGGAGCCCGCTGGGAGCCTCCTCCCCTCAGTGATGAGACCCTCTGGCATCAGGCCCTAACTGCTGGTTACCCACATTTTCTGATACGTGCTAAGTGGTGTGAGGGCACTCCTGCCAGGTTCCCATCCCCATGTGCCTTCTGCTCTATGGTCCCAACACCTGTGTTGTTCACAGTTTCAGGATGTTGGCTCTCTGGTGTTAGTTCACTCAGGCCTAGATCCCATAGACTCTGTGCTCTGAGCCGCCTGCTGGGAGGTTCCTACTGCTGGATTCCTTATCATTTTTATTCTTTGGGTCCTGTGTTTTCATGCTCCTCCTTCCTGACTCACTCCCAGCCCCTTTGTGATGTGGGTCCTCTGGTTTGAGGCCACATGTGCCGGTTTCCTCACCTTTATTGATGTGGCCCCACTGGTGTGAGGACACTCCTGCCTGGTTCCCATCCCCTTGGTGATGGGGGCCCTCTGGTGAGAGTCTGATCCTGGCTGGATTCCTCACCCTTCTGGGAGGTGGGCCCTCTGCTGTGAGGTCACTCCTGCCTGGCTGGCACACATCACCTTGGCGATGTGGGTCCTCAGTTGGGAGTTGGTGCCTGCTGGGAGTCTCCTCCCCTCGGTAATGAGGGCCCTCTGGCGTCAGGCCCTAACTCATGGGCTCCCAAAATTTTCTGATATGTGCCCTGTCGTGCGAGTACACTCCTGCCACGTTCCCATCCCCATGGGGATGTGGGCCTTCTGCTCTGAGGTCCCACCAGCTGGGTTGCTCACAGTGTCATGATGTGAGCCCTCTGCTGTGAGTTCACTGTGGCCTGGATCACATAGGCTCCGTACTCTGGGCCACCTGCTGGGGGGTTCCAACTGCTGGATTCCTCACATTTTTTATTCTGTGGGCCCTGTGTTGTTAGGCTACTCCTGCCTGCCTCACTCGTAGCACCTTGGAAATGTGGGTCCTCTGGTTTAGGCCACATGTGCTGGGTTCGTCACCTTTCTATAATGTGGCCACACTGGTGTGAGGACACTCCTGCCTTGTTCCGGTCCCCTTGGTGATGTGGGCTCTCTGGTGAGAGTCTTATCCTGGCTGGTTTCCTCACCCTTCTGTGAGGTAGGCCCTCTGCTGTGAGGTCACTCCTGCCTGACTGGCACACGTCACCTTGGCGACGTGGGCCCTCAGTTGGGAGTTGGTGCCTGCTGGGAGTCTCCTCCCCTCGGTAATGAGGGCCCTCTGGCGTCAGGCTCTAACTCCTGGGCTCCCAAAATTTTCTGATGTGCGCCCTGTGGTGTGAGTACACTCCTGCCAGGTTTCCAACCCCATGGGAATATGGGCCTTCTGCTCTGAGGTCCCAACGGTGGGTGGCTCAGTTTCATGATGAGGGCCCTCTGGTGTGAGTTCACTCCGGCCTGGATCCCATAGCCTCGCTGCTCCTGGCCGCCTGCGGGGAGGTTCCAACTGCGGGATTCCTCACCTTTTCTCTTCTATGGGCCCTCTGTTTGGAGACTCCTCCTGCCTGACTCACTCCCAGCCCCTTGGTGATGTGTGTCCTCTGGTTTGAGGCCACGTGTGCTGGGTCCCTCACCTTTCGATGGTGTGGCCCCGCTGGTGTGAGGACACTCCTGCCTGGTTTCTATCCCCTTGGTGATGTGGGCCCTCTGGTGAGAGTCTGATCCTGGCTGGGTTCCTCACCCTTCTGTGAGGTGGGCCCTCTGCTGTGAGGTCACTACTGACTGGCTGGCACACCCCGCCTTGGTGACATCGGCCCTCTTGTGGCAGTTGGAGCCTGCTGGGAGCCACCTCCCCTCGGTGATGAGGGCTCTCTAGCGTCAGGCCGTAACTGCTGGGTACCCACTTTTTCTGATACGTGCTAAGTGGTGCGAGGACACTCTTGCCATGTTCCCAACCCCATGGGGATGTGGGCCTTCTGCTGTGAGGTCCCAATGGCTGGGTTGCTCACAGTTTCATGATATGGGCCCTCTGCTGTGAGTTCACTGCAGCCTGGATCGCATAGACTCGGTGCTCTGGGCCGCCTGCTGGGAGGTTCCCACTGCAGGATTCCTCAGCTTTTTTATTCTATGGGCCCTGTGTTGTGAGGCTACTCCTGCATGCCTCACTCCGAGCCCCTTGGAGATGTGGGTCTTCTGGTTTAGGCCACATGTGCTGGGTTCCTCACCTTTCTATGATGTGGTCACCCTGGTGTGAAGACAGTCCTGCCTGGTTCTGATCCTCTTGGTGATGTGGGCCCTCTGGTGAGAGTCTAATCCTCTTTGGGTTCCTCACACTTTTTTGAGGTTGGCCCTCTGCTCTGAGGTCACTCCTGCCTGGCTGGCACACCCCGCATTGGCGACGTTGGCCCTCTTGTAGCAGTTGGAGCCTGCTGGTAGCCTCCTCTCCTCGGTGATGAGGGCCCTCTGGCATCAGGCCCTAACTGCTGGGCTCCCCACATTTTCTGATGTGTGCCCACTGGTGCGATGACACTCCTGCTTGGTTCGCTTCCCCATGGGGATGTGGGCCTTGTGCTCTGAGGTCACAATGGCTAGGTTGCTCACAGTTTCATGATGAGGGCCCTCTGTTGTGAGTTCATCATTGCCTGGATCCCATAGCCTCGGTGCTCTGGGCCGCCTGCTGGGATGTTCCAACTGCTGGATTCCTCACCTTTTTTATACAATGGGCCACGTGTTTTGAGGTTCATCCTGCCTGCCTCGCTCCGAGACCCATGGAGATGTGGGTCCTCTGGTTTGAGGCCACATGTGCTGGGTACCTCAACTTGCGATGATGTGGCCCCACGGGTGTGAAGACAATCCTGCCTGGTTCCCAGCCCCTTGCTGATGTGGGCCCTCTGGTGAGAGTCTGATAATGGCTGGGTCCCTTACCCTTCTGTGAGGTGGGCCCTCTGATGTGAGGTCACTCCTGCCTGGCTGGCTCACGTCACCTTGGCGATGTGGGCCCTCTGTTGGCCACTGAAGCATGCTGGGAGCCCCCTACCCTCTTTAAGGAGGGCCTTGGAAAAAACGCATATGCACTTTTTGAACAAGTGCATCATTGTCGAGGTTCTGCCTCTTCTCCTATGCTTTCAGTGCATTTCCCGTCTACCTCCTGAAATCGTTTTCCTGGAATTCTGCCCCGCTTTCAAGTCCTCTTCGCAGCCTTCCTTCAATATATTTTTGGACGATAGCTGTCATTTATAACTCTGCAGGTTTGTGAATTACAGTGCCCCTGAGCTCCTTTGTTCAACTCGCTATCTTGTGAGCTGCCTGCACACCCGCAGTATTGCTTCAGGCCCTAATCTGGTTCCGGCACGGCATTCTGAGCCTTTGGTTAATTCCACTTCCTGGTGAGAAATGAGCATTAAATTGCCCGTGCAGACACCTACAGCTAGTCTCTCATTGGTTCTCCCTATTCCTGTTCATCTTGCGCAGAAATTGCAAACTGTGACAAACAGGAGGTTAAAGGCACTGACTCTCCAAGTGGGGAGAGTGTTAGTTAAGCATCTGGAATGGTGAACCCGAGTATAAAGGGACGAAAACTGAGATGCATTTGAAAACGTTTCCCAATCACATGGTGGACCATACTCTGGGTTTCCCATACATGATGTAGCGGAAGGAAGAATCCCTTAAACCTGGAGAGTTGGGACCCTTGGAATGGGTACCATGCAGTATGACTTCAAAGGGTCTGCAATTGCTCACAGAACCTCAACAATACTATCAGGGCGAAGTGTCCGGCCTTATGTCTCCCCAGCACTGGGTGTACATGTGGTAAATCCAGGTTGCATCAGAAGCCCTGAGTGAATTATTTAAGAATTGCTCTCTATTTCACTGTCATTGTGTTTTGTTTTTGAAATTTATTTTGATAATGTGATTTATCGGATTTTCACTGTTGCCTTTAGGCCACTGAACACACGCTGGATTCTCTTATGGACACATATAAATCCATGGGTTTTAAGATTCTTGCTAGGCAGGTATATTCCTAGGCGTTGAATATGGGGTGTTGAGCCCATTTCGTTGAGCAAGCAGTAGGTCTTGTCTATTACATATTTGGCTTATGGAACGGTATCAGTGCGAATTTCAATCTCTGTTTTTATGCAGCACCCGAACTCACCTTTCCCAAAAAGCAAGCATAAGTTGGTTTTCTAAATTTGAGACACTGTTCTGTTTTGTAATTCATTTCATGTGTAGCCAAGTTTACATTCCGTGTATTCGTGATATCTTATGATGTTTCTTTTTCTGTGTGACCTATTGCACGTAGAATCATCGTACCTGAATCCACTCATTATGCCGCTACGGGCCTGATGACATAGATTTCATTGCTGAGTGATATTCCATTGTACGTAAGAACCACAACTTCTTTATCCATTTTTCGCCCTCTGGGATATTTAACTTGTACCGTACAAGAGGTTCTCGTAAACAGAGCCATTCCAAACTTTGGGGTGCCTGTGTGGTTTTGATTTTAATTTCCCTAAGCTATAGGACCATAAGTGGAAGTGCCATAGGCTGTGTTGCTTTGTTTCTTATGTGTTTCAGGAAATACCATACACTTCTCCAGAGTGGCTGTTGGCAATTCACATGCCGACCATCAGGATAACAATGCTCCCTCTTCTCCATGGCCTGTCCTGCCTTTCTGGATTTTACACTTTTTTCAGATGGCCCTTTTGACCGGGGGGCAGAGAGACTTCATTTTAGTGCAGATTTCTTTACACGCATGCTTGGTTGGCCAAAAAGGGCATATGCGTTTTTTCCTGATTATATTCAGGAAAAAACGCATATGCCCTTTTTGGCCAAGTGCATCATTGTCGCTGTTCTCCGTCTTTTCCTAGTCTTTAAGTGCAATTCCAGTCTACCCCCTGAAATCGTTTTCCTGAATTTCTGCCCAAATTCTAAGTCCTCTTCGCAGACATACTTCAATATATTTTTGGACGATAGCTGTCATTTATAACTCTGCAGGTTTGTGAGTTACAGTGCCCCTGAGCTCCTTTCTTCATCTCGCTAACTTGTGAGCTGGCCGCAAACCCGCAGGATTGCTTCAGGCCCTTATCTGGTTCCAGCAGGGCATGCTGAGCCTTTGGTTAATTCCTCTTCCTGGTGGGAAATGAGCGTTAAATTTGCCCGTACAGACACCTACAGCTAGTCTCTCATTGGTTCTCCCTATTCCTGTTCATCTTGCGCAGAAATTGCAAACTGTGCCCAACAGGAGGTTAAAGGCACTGACTCTCCAAGTGGGGAGAGTGTGAGTAAAGGGTCTGGAATGGTGAACCTGTGTAAAAGGGGAGGAAAACTGAGATGCATTTGAAAACGTTTGCCGGTCACACGGTCCACCATACTGTGGGTTTCCCATGCATGTTTTGAGCTGAAGGAAGAATCCCTTATAACTGGAGATTTGGGACCCATGGAATGGGTACCATGCAGTATGTCTTCAAAGGGTCTGCATTTGCTCATCGAACCTCACCAGTGCTATCAGCCCGAAGTGCCCAACCTTATGTCACACTCAGCTCTGGGTGTAGATGTGGTAAATCCAGGTTGCATCACAAGCCTGAATGAATTATTTAAGAATTGCTCTCTATTTCACTGTCCTTGTGTTTGGTTTTAGTAATTCATTTTGATAATGGGATTTATCGGATTTTCTCTGCTGCATTCATGTTGCTGTACACACGCTTCATTCCCTAACGGAGACATATAAATCCATGGGTTTGAAGATTCTTACCAGTCAGGTGTATTCCTAGGCGTTGAATATGGGGTATTTAGTCCATTTCATTGCGCAAAGGGTAGGCCTTGACTATTACATATTTGGCTTATGTGAAGGTATCTGTGCTAATTTCTATCTCTGGTTTTATGCAGCACCCCAACTCACCTTTCCCCTTAAGCAAGCATAAGTTGGTTTTCTAAATTTGAGACCCTATTCTGTTTTGTAATTCAGTTCATGTGTAGCCAAGTTTACATTCCGTGTAGTAGTGATATCTTATGATGTTTCATTTTCTGTGTGACTTATTTCACTTAGAATCATCGTACCTGAATCCACTCATTATGCCGCGACGGGCCTGATGACATAGATTTCATTGCTGAGTGATATTCCATTGTACGTACGTACCACAACTTCTTTATCCATTTTTCACATTCTGGGATATTTAACTTGTACCGTAGACGAGGTTCTTGTAAACAGAGCCGTCCGACACATTGGGGTGGCTGTGTGTTTTTGATTTTAATTTCCCTAAGCTATAGGACCATAAGTGGAAGTGCCGTAGGCTCCGTAGCTTTGTTTTTTCGGTGTTCCGGGAAACACCATACACTTCTCCAGGGTGGCTGTTGGTAATTTACATCCCGCCCATCAGCATAACAAGGCTCCCTGTTCTCCATGGCCTGTGCTGCCTTTCTGGATTTTACACTTTTTTCAGATGGCCCTTTTGACCGGGGGGCAGTGAGACTTCATTGTAGTGCAGATTTCTTTAACATGCTTGCTTGGTTGGCCAAAAAGGGCGTATGCGTTTTTTCCTGAATATATTCAGGAAAAAACGCATACGCCCTTTTTGGCCAAGAGCATCATTGTCGACGTTCTGCCTCTTTTCCTATGCTTTAAATGCAATTCCCGTCTACCCCCTGAAATCGTTTTCCTGCAATTCTGCCCCACTTACAAGTCGTCTTCGCAGCCTTCCTTCAATATATTTTTGGACGATAGCTGTCATTTATAACTCTGCAAGTTTGTGAGTTACAGTGCCCCTGAGCTGATTTCTTCAACTCGCTATCTTGTGAGCTGGCCGCAAACCCACAGGATTGACTCAGGCCCTAATCTGGTTCCGGCACGGCATGCTGAGCCTTTGGTTAATTCCGCTTCCTGGTGGGAAATGAGCGTTAAATTTGCCCGTGCAGACACCTAGAGCTAGTCTCTCATTCGTTCTCCCTATTCCTTTTCATCTTGCGCAGAAATTGCAAACTGTGCCCAACAGGAGGTTAAAGGCACTGACTCTCCAAGTGGGGAGAGTGTTCGTAAAGGGTCTGGAATGGTGAACCCGAGTAAAAGGGGACGAAAACTGAGATGCATTTGAAAACGTTTGCCAGTCACACGGTGCACCATACTGTGGGTTTCCCATGCATGTTTTAGCTGAAGGAAGAATCCCTTAAACTTGGAGAGTTGGGACCCATGGAATGGGTACCATGCTGTATGACTTCAAAGGGTCTGCATTTGCTCATCGAACCTCACCAATGCTATCAGCCCGAAGTGCCCAACCTTATGTCTCACTCAGCTCTGGGTGTAGATGTGGTAAATCCAGGTTGCATCACAAGCCCTGAATGAATTATTTAAGAATTGCTCTCTATTTCACTGTCCTTGGGTTTTGTTTGTGTAATTCATTTTGATAATGGGATTTATCGGATTTTCTCTGCTGCATTCATGCCGCTGTACACACGCTTCATTCTCTTACGGAGACATATAAATCCATGGGTTTGAAGATTCTTACTAGTCAGGTGAATTCCTAGGCGTTGAATATGGGGTGTTTAGTCCATTTCGTTGAGCAAGGGGTAGGTCTTGACTATTACATATTTGGCTTATGGAAAGGTATCTGTGCTAATTTCTATCTCTGGTTTTATGCAGCACCCCAACTCACCTTTCCCCTTAAGCAAGCATAAGTTGGTTTTCTAAATTTGAGACCCTGTTCTGTTTTGTAATTCAGTTCATGTGTAGCCAAGATTACATTCGGTGTATTAGTGATATCTTATGATGTTTCATTTTCTGTGTGACTTATTTCTCTTAGAATCATCGTACCTGAATCCACTCATTATGCCACGACGGGCCAGATGACATAGATTTCATTGGTGAGTGATATTCCATTGTACGTACGTACCACAACTTCTTTATCCATTTTTCGCTTTCTGGGATATTTAACTTGTACCGTAGACGAGGTTCTTGTAAAGAGAGCCGTCTGAAACTTTGGGGTGGCTGTGTGTTTTTTATTTTAATTTCCCTAAGCTATAGGACCATAAGTGGAAGTGCCGTAGGCTCCGTAGCTTTGTTTTTTCGGTGTTCCGGGAAACACCATACACTTCTCCAGAGTGGCTGTTGGCAATTTACATCCCGCCCATCAGCATAACAAGGCTCGCTGTTCTCCATGGCCTTGCTGCCTTTCTGGATTTTACACTTTTTTCAGATGGCCCTTTTGACCGGGGGGCAGTGAGACTTCATTGTAGTGCAGATTTCTTTAACATGCTTGCTTGGTTGGCCAAAAAGGGCGTATGCGTTTTTTCCTGAATATATTCAGGAAAAAACGCATACGCCCTTTTTTGCCAAGAGCATCATTGTCGACGTTCTGCCTCTTTTCCTATGCTTTAAATGCAATTCCCGTCTACCCCCTGAAATCGTTTTCCTGCAAATCTGTCCCGAATACAAGTCGTCTTCGCAGCCTTCCTTCAATATATTTTTGGACGATAGCTGTCATTTATAACTCTGCAGGTTTGTGAGTTACAGTGCCCCTGAGCTCCTTTCTTCAACTCGCTATCTTGTGAGCTGGCCGCAAACCCGCAGGATTGCTTCAGGCCCTAATCTGGTTCCGGCACGGCATGCTGAGCCTTTGGTTAATTCCTCTTCCTGGTGGGAAATGAGCGTTAAATTTGCCCGTGCAGACACCTAGAGCTAGTCTCTCATTGGTTCTCCCTATTCCTTTTCATCTTGCGCAGAAATTGCAAACTGTGCCCGACAGGAGGTTAAAGGCACTGACTCTCCAAGTGGGGAGAGTGTTCGTAAAGGGTCTGGAATGGTGAACCCGAGTAAAAGGGGACGAAAACTGAGATGCATTTGAAAACGTTTGTCGGTCACACGGTGCACCATACTGTGGGTTTCCCATGCATGTTTTAGCTGAAGGAAGAATCCCTTAAATCTGGAGAGGTGGGAACCATGGAATGGGTACCATGCAGTATGACTTCAAAGGGTCTGCATTTGCTCATCGAACCTCACCAATGCTATCAGCCCGAAGTGCCCAACCTTATGTCTCACTCAGCTCTGGGTGTAGATGTGGTAAATCCAGGTTGCATCACAAGCCCTGAATGAATTATTTAAGAATTGCTCTCTATTTCACTGTCCTTGGGTTTTGTTTGTGTAATTCATTTTGATAATGGGATTTATCGGATTTTCTCTGCTGCGTTCATGCCGCTGTACACACGCTTCATTCTCTTACGGAGACATATAAATCCATGGGTTTGAAGATTCTTACTAGTCAGGTGTATTACTAGGCGTTGAATATGGGGTGTTTAGTCCATTTCGTTGAGCAAGGGGTAGGTCTGGGCTATTACATATTTGGCTTATGGAAAGGTATCTGTGCTAATTTCTATCTCTGGTTTTATGCAGCACCCCAACTCACCTTTCCCCTTAAGCAAGCATAAGTTTGTTTTCTAAATTTGAGACCCTGTTCTGTTTTATAATTCAGTTCATGTGTAGCAAAGTTTACATTCCGTGTATTAGTGATATCTTATGATGTTTCATTTTCTGTGTGACTTATTTCCCTTAGAATCATCGTACCTGAATCCACTCATTATGCCGCGATGGGCCTGATGACATAGCTTTCATTGCCGAGTGATATTCCATTGTACGTACGTACCACAACTTCTTTATCCATTTTTCACATTCTGGGATATTTAACTTGTACCGTAGAAGAGGTTCTTGTAAACAGAGCCGTCTGACACTTTGGGGTGGCTGTGTGTTTTTGATTTTAATTTCCCTAAGCTATAGGACCATAAGTGGAAGTGCCGTAGGCTCCGTTGCTTTGTTTTTCAGGGGTTTCAGGAAACACCATACACTTCTCCAGAGTGGCTGTTGGCAATTTACATCCCGACCATCAGCATAACAAGGCTCCCTGTTCTCCTTGGCCTGTCCTGTCTTTGTGGATTTTACACTTGTTTCACATGTCCCTTTTGACCGGGGGGCAGTGAGACTTCATTGTAGTGCAGATTTCTTTAACATGCTTGCTTGGTTGGCCAAAAAGCGCATATGCTTTTTTTCCTCAATAAATTCAGGAAAAAACGCATACACCCTTTTTGGCCAAGAGCATCATGGTCGACGTTCTGCCTCTTTTCCTATGCTTTAAATGCAATTCCCGTCTACCCCCTGAAATCGTTTTCCTGCAATTCTGCCCCACTTACAAGTCGTCTTCGCAGCCTTCCTTCAATATATTTTTGGACGATAGCTGTCATTTATAACTCTGCATGTTTGTGAGTTACAGTGCCCCTGAGCTCCTTTCTTCAACTCGCAACTTGTGAGCTGGGCGCAAACCCACAGGATTGATTCAGGCCCTAATCTGGTTCCGGCACGGCATGCTGATCCTTTGGTTAATTCCTCTTCCTGGTGGGAAATGAGCATTAAATTTGCCCGTGCAGACACTTACTGCTAGTCTCTCATTGGTTCTCCCTATTCCTGTTCATCTTGCGCAGAAATTGCAAACTGTGCCAAACAGGAGGTTAAAGGCACTGACTCTCCAAGTGGGGAGAGTGTTAGTAAACGTTCTGGAATGGTGAACCCGAGTAAAAGGGGACGAAAACTGAGATGCATTTGAAAACCTTTCCTGGTCACACAGTGCACCATACTGTGGGTTTCCCATGCATGTTTTAGCTGAAGAAAGAATCCCTTAATCCTGGAGAGTTGGGACCCATGGAATGGGTACCATGCTGTATGACTTCAAAGGGTCTGCATTTGCTCATCGAACCTCAACAATGCTATCAGCCCGAAGTGCCCAACCTTATGTCTCACTCAGCTCTGGGTGTAGATGTGGTAAATCCAGGTTGCATCACAAGCCCTGAATGAATTATTTAAGAATTGCTCTCTATTTCACTCTCATTGTGTTTTGTTTTTGTAATTTATTTTCATAATGGGATTTATCGCATTTTCACTGCTGTGTTCATGCCGCTGTACTCACGCTTGATTCTCTTACGGACACATATAAATCCATGGGTTTGAAGATTCTTACTAGTCAGGTGTATTCGTAGGTGTTGAATATGGCGTGTTGAGTCCATTTCGTTGACCAGGGAGTAGGTTTTTTCTATTACATATTTGGCTTATCGAACGGTATCTGTGCTAATTTCAATCTCTGGTTTTATGCAGCTCCCCAACTCTCCTTTTTCCTTAAGCAAACATAAGTTGGTCTTCTAAATTTGAGACCCCATTCTGTTTTGTAATTCAGGTACTTTGTAGCCACGTTTACATTCCATGTATTAGTAATATCGTATGTCTTTTTCTTTTTGAATTATGTGACTTTGAATGATCATACGTAACTACTCTGGGGTTGTTACAACTGGCCATATTTCACTGATTTTCAGGCTGAGTAATATTCCACTCTACATAAGTGCCACACCTCTATCCATTTTTTCCCTCCAGAGACATATAAATTATATCCTAGTCGAGGATCTTTGAAACAGAGAGGCGGTTAACATTGGGGTGCCTGTGTCCTCTCCATTTTTGTCTTTCCCAAGATATACGTCCATGAGTGCAAGTGCCCTGTGCTCTGTAGCTCATTTTTTAGATGCTTTAGTAAACACAATACACTTCTCAAGAGTGACCATTGGCAATATACATTTCCACTATAAGCCTCACAGGGCTCCCTTTTCTCCTTGCCCTGTCCTGCATTTCTGGTGTTTACACTTTATGAGGAAGGCTCTTCTGACTGATGCGAAGTGATATGTTTTGTAGTACTGATTTCCAGTGCCCACCTGTTTGGTTGGCTAAAAAAGTGTATGCCGTTTTCTTGAATATATACAGAAAAAGACGCATACACCCTTTTTGGCCAACTGCAATGTTGGCAATGTTCAGCCCCTTTTCTTGTGCTTAATGGCGAGTCCTTTCTACCTCTTCCAATCCCTTTCCTGCCATTCTCCGTTGCTTACAAGTCCTTTTCTCTGACTTTCCTCAAGACATTTTTCAGTGAGAGATATTTTCAACTCTGCAGTTTCGTGAATTTTAGCGGCCCTGAGTTCCATTTTTCAACTTGTGTTTATGGGAACTGGCCACAAAGCAGCGGGATTTCCTCAAGCCCTATTCTGTTTCCATGGGCAACCCTAGCTTTTAGTCAATTCGTCTTCCTGATTGGAAATTAGAGTGACATGTGCCTGTCCGAACACCTAGGACTTGTCTCTCATTGTTCCTCCTCCTTCTGCTTCATTCTCTGGACAAATTCCAAACTGTATGCAACAGGATGTTGACAGTGCTGACATCTCCAAGTGGGAAGACTGTTCGTAAAGACGCTGGAGGGGTGAACCCGAGCACCAGGAGATGAGGAGATGAGATGCCTTTTCCAAACTCTTCCCGATCAGACGGTATACCATCTTCTGGGTGTGACAGGCATATTTTAGCTGTAGGAAGTGTCCCATTCATGTGAGGAGAACACCAGGGCTTTTTCAAAATCACTGTCTCTCCACAACCCAAACTGGGGAATTTTTTAAGCTACGGCTACACATATGTTCATTAAGGGCCTTGGGAAGTAGGCAGAGTCCAAACTTTAGATGATTGAAGTCTTCAGGGTCAGAAGCACTCACCACCGGCTTCCGTTAGGTTCCATTTTAACTGTCATTAATAGATGATGTCAATAAAAATATCTATTCTTTTTTCAGATTATTTCCCCTTATAGGTTATTGCAAAATATTGAGTGTAGTTCCCTGTGCTGTACAGTAGTTCCTTGTTGATGATCGATTTTATACATAGCAGTGCGTATGTGTTAATCCCAAACTGTTAATTTATCCCTCCTCCCACCTTTCCCCTTTGGTAATAATAAATTATAAGATTTTATACTTCTCAGAAATGGGGGAGCTGAAAGAGAGGTATCATTTTCAATGGAAAAGCATTTAAAACAAGATTGAAGCTTTAACCAAGATTATTAGATGTACATCCTTGGAAAGAAATCACTTCGTTTCTCTAGTATTGACCTGACAAATAAGACAAACCTTTCACTGAACTTGCTTATAATAAAGTGATGGAAATATCAAATGGAAGTGTTAGAAACATCTTATTTTACCCGAGCCTTATACACTGTTCTATGTTAATTACAGTTTGGCTCACACATCTGTTCATTGAAGTTACAATGTTCTCAATTTCTGTTACTGATCCTCCAGAGTGGACCCCAACAAGTGTCCCCCTGCCCAGTGTCATTGGAGCCAACAGATCGAGACTGAGTTTGGTTCAGAAGCAAAGGAAACTTTATATTTTGATCAGAGAATGCAGAGGTGAGAGCATGTGCTACCCCGTGGGCTGTGGGCTGGGCTGCTGTGTAGAGATCCTGTCAGAGTCAGTGGGAGGGAGGGGGCGGAGCTCTCGAGGGCCCGGTTGGCTGCAGCTCAGGCTCTATATCGCGGAGTCTGCACTGTGCTCCAGGAGCTGAAGTGTCGACCCAGCCATTCTGCACTAGGAAATCTGGTCTGAAGTGCCGGCTGTTGAACCTCTGTATGCGGGACCCTAGGAGCACGTGAAATTAGACAAAGCACAAAGGATAAAAAAGGTTAGACTTTATTTTATTGCCCAGATTCTATTTTTATCTCCCAGGGATTTTTAAGGGGCTTTGCCTGGGACAAACCCCTCTTCTGCATTTTGTCCCCTTCCTCATTCTTAGAGTGCTGAGGGTGCAGACCCTTCATCTGTAACTGCTGAGTGCTGAGTTAGGAGCCCTCATACCTGTGGGAGAGGGTCTGAACTTCTCCCCAGCAGCCTCCAGGTGACGTTGATTGTCCGCAGGCCTCCTGCCTCCCTGCTCCTCCGCCTGAGCACAAGTATTGGTAGTGTTATAGATTCTAATGACCTTTAAGGGTCCAGGAAGGAGATGTGCAGTGACGCTGTGAGGTCCAGTTTCACCCCGCCCCACATTTGTTCGGCCACCTTAGGCTGACCCTTTCTGCCAGCCTAGATGCTCTGACCAGTAGTCTGTGCTTTCTTCAGTTAGGCCCCTGAATTAACGTAAAAACAGCACCAGGTGTCAGCACCCTGACTGCTCAACTCCCAGACAGTCCAGGGTCAGTGGTGATGAAGGACCATGATGGCCACTGAGTCAACAGCCTTTTGAAGTAAACAGGAGTCCAGCCGGTCTTATTGGCCACCATCATCACAGTGTCTGTAGGCTTTTCTGTGGTGACAGCGTGATATACTGTTCCCCTGCCAAGATTATTACCTCCCCTCTGGGTGCAGTAAGTCCTGCAAGCAGTAGTCTACTCTTTTGGGACACACTCTTGTTGTTTTATGAGAGAAACTCCAGGTCAAGTGATGGTCACACGAGTCGTCATGGTGCCCCTTTGCCCCAGTTATCTCTCTGGAGGTTGGAGTTGGAGGACCTCCTCACTCAAGGTCAGTGTGCCCACGGAGCAAACCCTGCAACTTCAGGGCATGGTTGGGGGTTAGGATCACCACGTGGGGTCCTTTTCCCTTAGGAGGGAGGTGGCCTTTTGGGCTGCTGATTTCCAGGTTTTCAGATACTGCCAGTATCTTGGCCAGATGTGGCGGTGGGCCAAGCCCCTTGGTGACCGTAGTTTATCCTACCTGGATGGCATTCTTGCATTGTTCCATTTCAAGTGGTCCCAGGTTTTGCACTAATACTCCAATGGCCATTCAAATTTCACTAGGAATGTAAAGGTCAAAGGGTTTAGCTAAATTAGGGAGTTCCAGGGCAAGGGTCTGAATTGACTGCTCTTTCCATTCTTGAAAGGCCACTTCTGGATTCTATTCAAAAGGATCATCATCTTTTTCTTTCAGTGTTTCATATAGAGGCCCAGCTAGTAGACTGTAGTTAGGGATCCAGAAGCAGCAAACCCTGGCCTCCCCAGGAACCCCTAAGCTGTCTTCTAGTTTTAGAAATGGGTAAGGCTGTAAATTGTTTCTTCCCTTTCCTGGGATGGGCTTCTCCGACCTTCTGTGAGAATGCAGCCCACGCAGGTCACCATAGTCTGTGATATTTGAGCTTTTTCTTGGACAACTTGTATCCTTTATTGGCTTGGTAGTTCAGAGGTCTCCTTAGTAGGGCTGGCGATCAGAATGTCGTCTGCATATTGAAGGAGTGTTTCCTTTTCCAGAGGTAGAACTTTTAGGTCTTTAGCTGAGCTTTCCCCAAAGATGGTGTGGGAATTTTTGAACCCTTGGGGCAAGACGGCCCGGAAGTATTGTTTTAGTTGTATGTTGAGTCCTGCCACTCACAAGCCAAAATTTCTTGTGACTCTGGGACTAATAGAATACAAAAGAAGGCTTCATTGAAGACTAATACAGAATACCATGTCCTGGTGGTTAGTAGAATGACCAGCAGGGTGTAGGGTTTAGGAACTACTGGAGGTATATCCTCGGTGGCTTCACTGACTGTCCTGACATCTTTTACCAGGACTCCAGCAGCCCATGGGGCTCTCGAGGTCAGGCCAATCCCAGGATATGGAGCTCACCTGGGCAGGTACCCCACCCCCACCCCAGCCCACGGGGCTCTCGTGGTCAGGCCCCTCCCAGGATACAGAGCAACCCTTTCAGGTACCGTGGCAGGGCTGGGCACACAGGAGCCATGCACATTGCCCTCATTGCAGAGCACTCCCAGCTCACCTGTCACTCAGATCTGACACAGAGCACCTCAGAGCAGGACTTGAACTAACAAACAGCAGCTCCGACAGGTCTGTGACCCTGGGCATCACTCTGTGTGGCCTCCCTCCACCTGGTCTTCCAGAGACTTCCACTGCACCCAGGGCACCAGGCCTCTGTCTCCACCCACCACCCACCCCTCCTCTCCCTGACTCCTGGGTTCCTCTCATTAGGAGAGGGTTTTCTTGAAGTTGTCTCCCACTCATGGGCCAGATAATATAATTAGAAAACAAGCCAGAGCTGCAGCCCCTTGTCTATCCTGACTCTCAGGGGCCCACACCTGTTCCTTGGACCTGGCCGATTCAGCAAGTTCCAGTTTCTGCAACTGTGAGCCCCTGAGGGGTGATTATTGGCTGGCCTGGGAAGCCCGACCGTGCCGGCCAGACCTCCCCAGGTGTGCCTGGGTTGAGATCAATATAAACACCGCTCCAGGCAGCAAGAGCACCTGCAGCTGTGCCTGACGCCATTTTCTGCCCTGTCAGCAGTCTCGGGGCTGGACTGGTGGGAGGGAGTGAGAGGCCACGGCTTTGTGGGTTGCCCAGTGTGAGTGGGGCTCTGCTGGACTTTCTGCAGCAGTTGCCAAGATGCCACCTGCTAAAGAAGAGGATGTGCCACCCATACCTGCCGCTGGAATTTCTCCCTGGGCAGAGGTGAGTAAGGAAGAAAGCAGTGGGGGCCGGGACAGGAGGGGTATCTCAGGCAGGGAAATGGAAAGCTTCCAGAAGAGCACCCAGGGCCAGGACCATCCTGTCTGGCCTGCAGGCACCAAGTCGGCTGGCATGCTGTCGCTCATGTGGCTCCATGGCCCTTCCTCTAGGCTTTCAAGTCCTTGTACATATTCAGGTGTTTTACCTGGGAAGGGTGGGAACATTTCTGCAGCAGCTGGCCTGGGGCTCGGCCCACGTTTACTCACAGATGCCTCGGCACGGGCCCCCAGCTTTGCAATGAGGACGCTTGTTGCGTGGGGCATGCTGGCTGAATGGGAGATGATTCCCCACCACTGACCAACTTCAGAATTGTTTACAACTGGAGCAAGGGCCCTGATACGGTTTTCCTCTGTGTAACTGGTGGGTTCTGTTTTTTTTTCTTTTTTTCGTTTTTGGTTCAAGGTAGATTTTATTCCTCTTTTTTGTATTTACAGATATAAGCATGGAAATAATTTATTCATATAAATACATGTATGTGAAGGGAAGAATATTTTTTCTGTTTTACTTTTTGTAATTTTGAATTTTATTTTATTTTTTTATACAGCAGGTTCTTTTTGGTTACCTATTTTATACATAGAAATGTATACATGCCAATCCCAATCTCTCAACTCCTCCCACCACCACCCCCCTAACAGCTTTCCCCCCTTGGTGTCCATACGTTTGTTGTCTACATCTGTTGCTCTATTTCTGCCTTGCAAAACGCTTCATCTGTACAACTTTTCTAGGTTCCACATATATGCATTTATATACAGGATTTGTTTTTCTCTTTCTGACTTACTTCACTCTGTATGACAGTCTCTAGATCCATCAACGTCTCTACAAATGACCCAATTTCATTCCTTTTTATGGCTTAGTAATATTCCATTTTATATATGTACCTCATCTTTATGCATTCGTCTGTCTGTGGGCATTTAGGTTGCTTCCATTACCTGGATATTGTAAATAGTGATGCAATGAACATTGCGGTGAATGTCTCTTTTCGTTTTATGGTTTTGTCTGGGTATATGCCCAGTAGTGGGATTGCTGTATTATATGGTAATTCTATTCTTAGTTTTATAAGAAACTCCATAATGTTCTCCACAGTGACTGCATCAATTTACATTCCCAACAATAGTGGAAGAGGTTTCCTTATCTCCGCACCCTTTCCAGCATTTGTTGTTTGTAGATTTTCTGATGATGCCCATTCTAACAGGTGTGAGGTGATACACCATGGATTAGTCTATTTCGTTGAGCAAAGAGTAGGTCTTGTCTATTACATATTTGGCTTATGGAACGGTATGTGTGCTCATTTCAATCTCTGGTTTTATACAGCACCCCAACTCAACTTTCCCGTTAAGCAAGCATAAGTTTTTATCTAAATGTGAGACTCTGCTCGGTTTTGTAATTCAGTTTATGTGTAGCCAAGTTTACACTCCCTCTATTTGTGATATCTTATGATAATTATGTTTCTCTGTGTGACATATTTCTCTTAGAATCATCATACTTAAATCCACTCAATTTGCTGCTACAGGCCTGATGACATTGATTTCATTGCTGAGTGATATTCCGTTGTACGTAAGTAGGACAACTCCTTTATCCATTTTTTTCTTTCTGGGATATTTAATTTGTACTGGACTCAAGGTTCTTGTAAACACAGCAGCCCTGGATATTGTGTTGGCTGTGTCTTGTTGATTTTAATTTTCCTAAGCTATAGGGCCAAAAGTGGAAGTGCCCTAGGCTCTGTAGCTTTGTTTTTTAGATGTTTCAGCATACACTATAAACATCACCAGAGTGTCTGTTGGCAATTTACAATCCGTCCATCAGCATAACAAGGCTCCCTGTTCTCCATGGCCTGTCCTGTGTTTCTGGGTTTTACACTTTTTTCAGATGGCTCTTTTGACGAATGGGAAATGAGAGTTCATTGTAGTGTGGATTTCCATTGCTCGAATTCTTGGTTGGCCACAAAGGGCATATGCGTTTTTTCCTGAATATATTCAGGAAAAAATGTATACGCACTTTTTGTCCAAGTGCATCACTGTCAAAGATCTGCCGCTTTTCACATGCTTTAAATGCAATTCCAATCTACCTCCTGAAATATGATTCCTGCAATTCTGCCTCGTTTTCAAGTCCTCTGTGCAGACTTACTTCAATATATTTTTGCCAATAGCTGTCATTTATAACTCTGCAGGTTTGTGAATTACAGTGCCTGTGATTTCCTTTCTTAACTCGTTTCCTTGAAAGCTGGCCACAGAACCGCAGGTTTGCTTCAGGCCGTAATCAGGGTCCCGCACGGCACTCTGAGCCTTTGGTTAATTCCTCTTCCTGGTGGGAAATTAGAGTTAAATGTGCCCCTCCAGACACCTGCCTCACTCCCAGCCCCTTGGTGATGTGTGTCCTCTGGTTTGAGGCCACATGTGCTGGGTTCCTCACCTTTCGCAGATGTGGCCCCACTGGTGTGCGGACACTCCTGCCTGGTTCCCATCCCCTTGGTGATGTGAGCCCTCCAGTGAGAGTCTGATCCTGGTTGGGCTCCTCACACTTCTGTGAGGTGGGCCCTCTTCTCTGAGGTCACTCCTGCCTGGCTGACACACCCCGCCTTGGCGACGTCGGCCCTCTGGTGGCAGTTGGAGCCCGCTGGGAGCCTCCTCCCCTCAGTGATGAGACCCTCTGGCATCAGGCCCTAACTGCTGGTTACCCACATTTTCTGATACGTGCTAAGTGGTGTGAGGGCACTCCTGCCAGGTTCCCATCCCCATGTGCCTTCTGCTCTATGGTCCCAACACCTGTGTTGTTCACAGTTTCAGGATGTTGGCTCTCTGGTGTTAGTTCACTCAGGCCTAGATCCCATAGACTCTGTGCTCTGAGCCGCCTGCTGGGAGGTTCCTACTGCTGGATTCCTTATCATTTTTATTCTTTGGGTCCTGTGTTTTCATGCTCCTCCTTCCTGACTCACTCCCAGCCCCTTTGTGATGTGGGTCCTCTGGTTTGAGGCCACATGTGCCGGTTTCCTCACCTTTATTGATGTGGCCCCACTGGTGTGAGGACACTCCTGCCTGGTTCCCATCCCCTTGGTGATGGGGGCCCTCTGGTGAGAGTCTGATCCTGGCTGGATTCCTCACCCTTCTGGGAGGTGGGCCCTCTGCTGTGAGGTCACTCCTGCCTGGCTGGCACACATCACCTTGGCGATGTGGGTCCTCAGTTGGGAGTTGGTGCCTGCTGGGAGTCTCCTCCCCTCGGTAATGAGGGCCCTCTGGCGTCAGGCCCTAACTCATGGGCTCCCAAAATTTTCTGATATGTGCCCTGTCGTGCGAGTACACTCCTGCCACGTTCCCATCCCCATGGGGATGTGGGCCTTCTGCTCTGAGGTCCCACCAGCTGGGTTGCTCACAGTGTCATGATGTGAGCCCTCTGCTGTGAGTTCACTGTGGCCTGGATCACATAGGCTCCGTACTCTGGGCCACCTGCTGGGGGGTTCCAACTGCTGGATTCCTCACATTTTTTATTCTGTGGGCCCTGTGTTGTTAGGCTACTCCTGCCTGCCTCACTCGTAGCACCTTGGAAATGTGGGTCCTCTGGTTTAGGCCACATGTGCTGGGTTCGTCACCTTTCTATAATGTGGCCACACTGGTGTGAGGACACTCCTGCCTTGTTCCGGTCCCCTTGGTGATGTGGGCTCTCTGGTGAGAGTCTTATCCTGGCTGGTTTCCTCACCCTTCTGTGAGGTAGGCCCTCTGCTGTGAGGTCACTCCTGCCTGACTGGCACACGTCACCTTGGCGACGTGGGCCCTCAGTTGGGAGTTGGTGCCTGCTGGGAGTCTCCTCCCCTCGGTAATGAGGGCCCTCTGGCGTCAGGCTCTAACTCCTGGGCTCCCAAAATTTTCTGATGTGCGCCCTGTGGTGTGAGTACACTCCTGCCAGGTTTCCAACCCCATGGGAATATGGGCCTTCTGCTCTGAGGTCCCAACGGTGGGTGGCTCAGTTTCATGATGAGGGCCCTCTGGTGTGAGTTCACTCCGGCCTGGATCCCATAGCCTCGCTGCTCCTGGCCGCCTGCGGGGAGGTTCCAACTGCGGGATTCCTCACCTTTTCTCTTCTATGGGCCCTCTGTTTGGAGACTCCTCCTGCCTGACTCACTCCCAGCCCCTTGGTGATGTGTGTCCTCTGGTTTGAGGCCACGTGTGCTGGGTCCCTCACCTTTCGATGATGTGGCCCCGCTGGTGTGAGGACACTCCTGCCTGGTTTCTATCCCCTTGGTGATGTGGGCCCTCTGGTGAGAGTCTGATCCTGGCTGGGTTCCTCACCCTTCTGTGAGGTGGGCCCTCTGCTGTGAGGTCACTACTGACTGGCTGGCACACCCCGCCTTGGCGACATCGGCCCTCTTGTGGCAGTTGGAGCCTGCTGGGAGCCACCTCCCCTCGGTGATGAGGGCTCTCTAGCGTCAGGCCGTAACTGCTGGGTACCCACTTTTTCTGATACATGCTAAGTGGTGCGAGGACACTCTTGCCATATTCCCAACCCCATGGGGATGTGGGCCTTCTGCTGTGAGGTCCCAATGGCTGGGTTGCTCACAGTTTCATGATATGGGCCCTCTGCTGTGAGTTCACTGCAGCCTGGATCGCATAGACTCGGTGCTCTGGGCCGCCTGCTGGGAGGTTCCCACTGCAGGATTCCTCAGCTTTTTTATTCTATGGGCCCTGTGTTGTGAGGCTACTCCTGCATGCCTCACTCCGAGCCCCTTGGAGATGTGGGTCTTCTGGTTTAGGCCACATGTGCTGGGTTCCTCACCTTTCTATGATGTGGTCACCCTGGTGTGAAGACAGTCCTGCCTGGTTCTGATCCTCTTGGTGATGTGGGCCCTCTGGTGAGAGTCTAATCCTCTTTGGGTTCCTCACACTTTTTTGAGGTTGGCCCTCTGCTCTGAGGTCACTCCTGCCTGGCTGGCACACCCCGCATTGGCGACGTTGGCCCTCTTGTAGCAGTTGGAGCCTGCTGGTAGCCTCCTCTCCTCGGTGATGAGGGCCCTCTGGCATCAGGCCCTAACTGCTGGGCTCCCCACATTTTCTGATGTGTGCCCACTGGTGCGATGACACTCCTGCTTGGTTCGCTTCCCCATGGGGATGTGGGCCTTGTGCTCTGAGGTCACAATGGCTAGGTTGCTCACAGTTTCATGATGAGGGCCCTCTGTTGTGAGTTCATCATTGCCTGGATCCCATAGCCTCGGTGCTCTGGGCCGCCTGCTGGGATGTTCCAACTGCTGGATTCCTCACCTTTTTTATACAATGGGCCACGTGTTTTGAGGTTCATCCTGCCTGCCTCGCTCCGAGACCCATGGAGATGTGGGTCCTCTGGTTTGAGGCCACATGTGCTGGGTACCTCAACTTGCGATGATGTGGCCCCACGGGTGTGAAGACACTCCTGCCTGGTTCCCAGCCCCTTGCTGATGTGGGCCCTCTGGTGAGAGTCTGATAATGGCTGGGTCCCTTACCCTTCTGTGAGGTGGGCCCTCTGATGTGAGGTCACTCCTGCCTGGCTGGCTCACGTCACCTTGGCGATGTGGGCCCTCTGTTGGCCACTGAAGCATGCTGGGAGCCCCCTACCCTCTTTAAGGAGGGCCTTGGAAAAAACGCATATGCACTTTTTGAACAAGTGCATCATTGTCGAGGTTCTGCCTCTTCTCCTATGCTTTCAGTGCATTTCCCGTCTACCTCCTGAAATCGTTTTCCTGGAATTCTGCCCCGCTTTCAAGTCCTCTTCGCAGCCTTCCTTCAATATATTTTTGGACGATAGCTGTCATTTATAACTCTGCAGGTTTGTGAATTACAGTGCCCCTGAGCTCCTTTGTTCAACTCGCTATCTTGTGAGCTGCCTGCACACCCGCAGTATTGCTTCAGGCCCTAATCTGGTTCCGGCACGGCATTCTGAGCCTTTGGTTAATTCCACTTCCTGGTGAGAAATGAGCATTAAATTGCCCGTGCAGACACCTACAGCTAGTCTCTCATTGGTTCTCCCTATTCCTGTTCATCTTGCGCAGAAATTGCAAACTGTGACAAACAGGAGGTTAAAGGCACTGACTCTCCAAGTGGGGAGAGTGTTAGTTAAGCATCTGGAATGGTGAACCCGAGTATAAAGGGACGAAAACTGAGATGCATTTGAAAACGTTTCCCAATCACATGGTGGACCATACTCTGGGTTTCCCATACATGATGTAGCGGAAGGAAGAATCCCTTAAACCTGGAGAGTTGGGACCCTTGGAATGGGTACCATGCAGTATGACTTCAAAGGGTCTGCAATTGCTCACAGAACCTCAACAATACTATCAGGGCGAAGTGTCCGGCCTTATGTCTCCCCAGCACTGGGTGTACATGTGGTAAATCCAGGTTGCATCAGAAGCCCTGAGTGAATTATTTAAGAATTGCTCTCTATTTCACTGTCATTGTGTTTTGTTTTTGAAATTTATTTTGATAATGTGATTTATCGGATTTTCACTGTTGCCTTTAGGCCACTGAACACACGCTGGATTCTCTTATGGACACATATAAATCCATGGGTTTTAAGATTCTTGCTAGGCAGGTATATTCCTAGGCGTTGAATATGGGGTGTTGAGCCCATTTCGTTGAGCAAGCAGTAGGTCTTGTCTATTACATATTTGGCTTATGGAACGGTATCAGTGCGAATTTCAATCTCTGTTTTTATGCAGCACCCGAACTCACCTTTCCCAAAAAGCAAGCATAAGTTGGTTTTCTAAATTTGAGACACTGTTCTGTTTTGTAATTCATTTCATGTGTAGCCAAGTTTACATTCCGTGTATTCGTGATATCTTATGATGTTTCTTTTTCTGTGTGACCTATTGCACGTAGAATCATCGTACCTGAATCCACTCATTATGCCGCTACGGGCCTGATGACATAGATTTCATTGCTGAGTGATATTCCATTGTACGTAAGAACCACAACTTCTTTATCCATTTTTCGCCCTCTGGGATATTTAACTTGTACCGTACAAGAGGTTCTCGTAAACAGAGCCATTCCAAACTTTGGGGTGCCTGTGTGGTTTTGATTTTAATTTCCCTAAGCTATAGGACCATAAGTGGAAGTGCCATAGGCTGTGTTGCTTTGTTTCTTATGTGTTTCAGGAAATACCATACACTTCTCCAGAGTGGCTGTTGGCAATTCACATGCCGACCATCAGGATAACAATGCTCCCTCTTCTCCATGGCCTGTCCTGCCTTTCTGGATTTTACACTTTTTTCAGATGGCCCTTTTGACCGGGGGGCAGAGAGACTTCATTTTAGTGCAGATTTCTTTACACGCATGCTTGGTTGGCCAAAAAGGGCATATGCGTTTTTTCCTGATTATATTCAGGAAAAAACGCATATGCCCTTTTTGGCCAAGTGCATCATTGTCGCTGTTCTCCGTCTTTTCCTAGTCTTTAAGTGCAATTCCAGTCTACCCCCTGAAATCGTTTTCCTGAATTTCTGCCCAAATTCTAAGTCCTCTTCGCAGACATACTTCAATATATTTTTGGACGATAGCTGTCATTTATAACTCTGCAGGTTTGTGAGTTACAGTGCCCCTGAGCTCCTTTCTTCATCTCGCTAACTTGTGAGCTGGCCGCAAACCCGCAGGATTGCTTCAGGCCCTTATCTGGTTCCAGCAGGGCATGCTGAGCCTTTGGTTAATTCCTCTTCCTGGTGGGAAATGAGCGTTAAATTTGCCCGTACAGACACCTACAGCTAGTCTCTCATTGGTTCTCCCTATTCCTGTTCATCTTGCGCAGAAATTGCAAACTGTGCCCAACAGGAGGTTAAAGGCACTGACTCTCCAAGTGGGGAGAGTGTGAGTAAAGGGTCTGGAATGGTGAACCTGTGTAAAAGGGGAGGAAAACTGAGATGCATTTGAAAACGTTTGCCGGTCACACGGTCCACCATACTGTGGGTTTCCCATGCATGTTTTGAGCTGAAGGAAGAATCCCTTATAACTGGAGATTTGGGACCCATGGAATGGGTACCATGCAGTATGTCTTCAAAGGGTCTGCATTTGCTCATCGAACCTCACCAGTGCTATCAGCCCGAAGTGCCCAACCTTATGTCACACTCAGCTCTGGGTGTAGATGTGGTAAATCCAGGTTGCATCACAAGCCTGAATGAATTATTTAAGAATTGCTCTCTATTTCACTGTCCTTGTGTTTGGTTTTAGTAATTCATTTTGATAATGGGATTTATCGGATTTTCTCTGCTGCATTCATGTTGCTGTACACACGCTTCATTCCCTAACGGAGACATATAAATCCATGGGTTTGAAGATTCTTACCAGTCAGGTGTATTCCTAGGCGTTGAATATGGGGTATTTAGTCCATTTCATTGCGCAAAGGGTAGGCCTTGACTATTACATATTTGGCTTATGTGAAGGTATCTGTGCTAATTTCTATCTCTGGTTTTATGCAGCACCCCAACTCACCTTTCCCCTTAAGCAAGCATAAGTTGGTTTTCTAAATTTGAGACACTATTCTGTTTTGTAATTCAGTTCATGTGTAGCCAAGTTTACATTCCGTGTAGTAGTGATATCTTATGATGTTTCATTTTCTGTGTGACTTATTTCACTTAGAATCATCGTACCTGAATCCACTCATTATGCCGCGACGGGCCTGATGACATAGATTTCATTGCTGAGTGATATTCCATTGTACGTACGTACCACAACTTCTTTATCCATTTTTCACATTCTGGGATATTTAACTTGTACCGTAGACGAGGTTCTTGTAAACAGAGCCGTCCGACACATTGGGGTGGCTGTGTGTTTTTGATTTTAATTTCCCTAAGCTATAGGACCATAAGTGGAAGTGCCGTAGGCTCCGTAGCTTTGTTTTTTCGGTGTTCCGGGAAACACCATACACTTCTCCAGGGTGGCTGTTGGTAATTTACATCCCGCCCATCAGCATAACAAGGCTCCCTATTCTCCATGGCCTGTGCTGCCTTTCTGGATTTTACACTTTTTTCAGATGGCCCTTTTGACCGGGGGGCAGTGAGACTTCATTGTAGTGCAGATTTCTTTAACATGCTTGCTTGGTTGGCCAAAAAGGGCGTATGCGTTTTTTCCTGAATATATTCAGGAAAAAACGCATACGCCCTTTTTGGCCAAGAGCATCATTGTCGACGTTCTGCCTCTTTTCCTATGCTTTAAATGCAATTCCCGTCTACCCCCTGAAATCGTTTTCCTGCAATTCTGCCCCACTTACAAGTCGTCTTCGCAGCCTTCCTTCAATATATTTTTGGACGATAGCTGTCATTTATAACTCTGCAAGTTTGTGAGTTACAGTGCCCCTGAGCTCATTTCTTCAACTCGCTATCTTGTGAGCTGGCCGCAAACCCACAGGATTGACTCAGGCCCTAATCTGGTTCCGGCACGGCATGCTGAGCCTTTGGTTAATTCCGCTTCCTGGTGGGAAATGAGCGTTAAATTTGCCCGTGCAGACACCTAGAGCTAGTCTCTCATTCGTTCTCCCTATTCCTTTTCATCTTGCGCAGAAATTGCAAACTGTGCCCAACAGGAGGTTAAAGGCACTGACTCTCCAAGTGGGGAGAGTGTTCGTAAAGGGTCTGGAATGGTGAACCCGAGTAAAAGGGGACGAAAACTGAGATGCATTTGAAAACGTTTGCCAGTCACACGGTGCACCATACTGTGGGTTTCCCATGCATGTTTTAGCTGAAGGAAGAATCCCTTAAACTTGGAGAGTTGGGACCCATGGAATGGGTACCATGCTGTATGACTTCAAAGGGTCTGCATTTGCTCATCGAACCTCACCAATGCTATCAGCCCGAAGTGCCCAACCTTATGTCTCACTCAGCTCTGGGTGTAGATGTGGTAAATCCAGGTTGCATCACAAGCCCTGAATGAATTATTTAAGAATTGCTCTCTATTTCACTGTCCTTGGGTTTGGTTTGTGTAATTCATTTTGATAATGGGATTTATCGGATTTTCTCTGCTGCATTCATGCCGCTGTACACACGCTTCATTCTCTTACGGAGACATATAAATCCATGGGTTTGAAGATTCTTACTAGTCAGGTGTATTCCTAGGCGTTGAATATGGGGTGTTTAGTCCATTTCGTTGAGCAAGGGGTAGGTCTTGACTATTACATATTTGGCTTATGGAAAGGTATCTGTGCTAATTTCTATCTCTGGTTTTATGCAGCACCCCAACTCACCTTTCCCCTTAAGCAAGCATAAGTTGGTTTTCTAAATTTGAGACCCTGTTCTGTTTTGTAATTCAGTTCATGTGTAGCCAAGTTTACATTCCGTGTATTAGTGATATCTTATGATGTTTCATTTTCTGTGTGACTTATTTCACTTAGAATCATCGTACCTGAATCCACTCATTATGCCGCGACGGGCCTGATGACATAGATTTCATTGCTGAGTGATATTCCATTGTACGTACGTACAACAACTTCTTTATCCATTTTTCACATTCTGGGATATTTAACTTGTACCGTAGACGAGGTTCTTGTAAACAGAGCCGTCCGACACTTTGGGGTGGCTGTGTGTTTTTGATTTTAATTTCCCTAAGCTATAGGACCATAAGTGGAAGTGCCGTAGGCTCCGTAGCTTTGTTTTTTCAGTGTTCCGGGAAACACCATACACTTCTCCAGGGTGGCTGTTGGCAATTTACATCCCGCCCATCAGCATAACAAGGCTCCCTGTTCTCCATGGCCTGTGCTGCCTTTCTGGATTTTACACTTTTTTCAGATGGCCCTTTTGACCGGGGGGCAGTGAGACTTCATTGTAGTGCAGATTTCTTTAACATGCTTGCTTGGTTGGCCAAAAAGGGCGTATGCGTTTTCTCCTGAATATATTCAGGAGAAAACGCATACGCCCTTTTTGGCCAAGAGCATCATTGTTGACGTTCTGCCTCTTTTCCTATGCTTTAAATGCAATTCCCGTCTACCCCCTGAAATCGTTTTCCTGCGATTCTGCCCCACTTACAAGTCGTCTTCGCAGTCTCCCTTCAATATATTTTTGGACGATAGCTGTCATTTATAACTCTGCAGGTTTGTGAGTTACAGTGCCCCTGAGCTCATTTCTTCAACTCGCTATCTTGTGAGCTGGCCGCAAACCCACAGGATTGCCTCAGGCCCTAATCTGGTTCCGGCACGGCATGCTGAGCCTTTGGTTAATTCCTCTTCCTGGTGGGAAATGAGCGTTAAATTTGCCCGTGCAGACCCCTAGAGCTAGTCTCTCATTCGTTCTCCCTATTCCTTTTCATCTTGCGCAGAAATTGCAAACTGTGCCCAACAGGAGGTTAAAGGCACTGACTCTCCAAGTGGGGAGAGTGTTCATAAAGGGTCTGGAATGGTGAACCCGAGTAAAAGGGGACAAAACTGAGATGCATTTGAAAACGTTTGCCAGTCACACGGTGCACCATACTGTGGGTTTCCCATGCATGTTTTAGCTGAAGGAAGAATCCCTTAAACTTGGAGAGTTGGGACCCATGGAATGGGTACCATGCTGTATGACTTCAAAGGGTCTGCATTTGCTCATCGAACCTCACCAATGCTATCAGCCCGAAGGGCCCAACCTTATGTCTCACTCAGCTCTGGGTGTACATGTGGTAAATCCAGGTTGCATCACAAGCTCTGAATGAATTATTTAAGAATTGCTCTCTATTTCACTGTCCTTGGGTTTTGTTTGTGTAATTCATTTTGATAATGGGATTTATCGGATTTTCTCTGCTGCATTCATGCCGCTGTACACACGCTTCATTCTCTTACGGAGACATATAAATCCATGGGTTTGAAGATTCTTACTAGTCAGGTGTATTCCTAGGCGTTGAATATGGGGTGTTTAGTCCATTTCGTTGAGCAAGGGGTAGGTCTTGACTATTACATATTTGGCTTATGGAAAGGTATCTGTGCTAATTTCTATCTCTGGTTTTATGCAGCACCCCAACTCACCTTTCCCCTTAAGCAAGCATAAGTTGGTTTTCTAAATTTGAGACCCTGTTCTGTTTTGTAATTCAGTTCATGTGTAGCCAAGTTTACATTCCGTGTATTAGTGATATCTTATGATGTTTCATTTTCTGTGTGACTTATTTCACTTAGAATCATCGTACCTGAATCCACTCATTATGCCGCGACGGGCCTGATGACATAGATTTCATTGCTGAGTGATATTCCATTATACGTACGTACAACAACTTCTTTATCCATTTTTCACATTCTGGGATATTTAACTTGTACCGTAGACGAGGTTCTTGTAAACAGAGCCGTCCGACACTTTGGGGTGGCTGTGTGTTTTTGATTTTAATTTCCCTAAGCTATAGGACCATAAGTGGAAGTGCCGTAGGCTCCGTAGCTTTGTTTTTTCGGTGTTCCGGGAAACACCATACACTTCTCAAGGGTGGCTGTTGGCAATTTACATCCCGCCCATCAGCATAACAAGGCTCCCTGTTCTCCATGGCCTGTGCTGCCTTTCTGGATTTTACACTTTTTTCAGATGGCCCTTTTGACCGGGGGGCAGTGAGACTTCATTGTAGTGCAGATTTCTTTAACATGCTTGCTTGGTTGGCCAAAAAGGGCGTATGCGTTTTTTCCTGAATATATTCAGGAGAAAACGCATACGCCCTTTTTGGCCAAGAGCATCATTGTTGACGTTCTGCCTCTTTTCCTATGCTTTAAATGCAATTCCCGTCTACCCCCTGAAATCGTTTTCCTGCGATTCTGCCCCACTTACAAGTCGTCTTCGCAGCCTCCCTTCAATATATTTTTGGACGATAGCTGTCATTTATAACTCTGCAGGTTTGTGAGTTACAGTGCCCCTGAGCTCATTTCTTCAACTCGCTATCTTGTGAGCTGACCGCAAACCCACAGGATTGCCTCAGGCCCTAATCTGGTTCCGGCACGGCATGCTGAGCCTTTGGTTAATTCCTCTTCCTGGTGGGAAATGAGCGTTAAATTTACCCGTGCAGACACCTAGAGCTAGTCTCTCATTCGTTCTCCCTATTCCTTTTCATCTTGCGCAGAAATTGCAAACTGTGCCCAACAGGAGGTTAAAGGCACTGACTCTCCAAGTGGGGAGAGTGTTCGTAAAGGGTCTGGAATGGTGAACCCGAGTAAAAGGGGACGAAAACTGAGATGCATTTGAAAACGTTTGCCAGTCACACGGTGCACCATACTGTGGGTTTCCCATGCATGTTTTAGCTGAAGGAAGAATCCCTTAAACTTGGAGAGTTGGGACCCATGGAATGGGTACCATGCTGTATGACTTCAAAGGGTCTGCATTTGCTCATCGAATCTCACCAATGCTATCAGCCCGAAGTGCCCAACCTTATGTCTCACTCAGCTCTGGGTGTACATGTGGTAAATCCAGGTTGCATCACAAGCCCTGAATGAATTATTTAAGAATTGCTCTCTATTTCACTGTCCTTGGGTTTTGTTTGTGTAATTCATTTTGATAATGGGATTTATCGGATTTTCTCTGCTGCATTCATGCCGCTGTACACACGCTTCATTCTCTTATGGAGACATATAAATCCATGGGTTTGAAGATTCTTACTAGTCAGGTGTATTCCTAGGCGTTGAATATGGGGTGTTTAGTCCATTTCGTTGAGCAAGGGGTAGGTCTTGACTATTACATATTTGGCTTATGGAAAGGTATCTGTGCTAATTTCTATCTCTGGTTTTATGCAGCACCCCAACTCACCTTTCCCCTTAAGCAAGCATAAGTTGGTTTTCTAAATTTGAGACCCTGTTCTGTTTTGTAATTCAGTTCATGTGTAGCCAAGTTTACATTCCGTGTATTAGTGATATCTTATGATGTTTCATTTTCTGTGTGACTTATTTCACTTAGAATCATCGTACCTGAATCCACTCATTATGCCGCGACGGGCCTGATGACATAGATTTCATTGCTGAGTGATATTCCATTGTACGTACGTACAACAACTTCTTTATCCATTTTTCACATTCTGGGATATTTAACTTGTACCGTAGACGAGGTTCTTGTAAACAGAGCTGTCCGACACTTTAGGGTGGCTGTGTGTTTTTGATTTTAATTTCCCTAAGCTATAGGACCATAAGTGGAAGTGCCGTAGGCTCCGTAGCTTTGTTTTTTCGGTGTTCCGGGAAACACCATACACTTCTCCAGGGTGGCTGTTGGCAATTTACATCCCGCCCATCAGCATAACAAGGCTCCCTGTTCTCCATGGCCTGTGCTGCCTTTCTGGATTTTACACTTTTTTCAGATGGCCCTTTTGACCGGGGGGCAGTGAGACTTCATTGTAGTGCAGATTTCTTTAACATGCTTGCTTGGTTGGCCAAAAAGGGCGTATGCGTTTTTTCCTGAATATATTCAGGAGAAAACGCATACGCCCTTTTTGGCCAAGAGCATCATTGTTGACGTTCTGCCTCTTTTCCTATGCTTTAAATGCAATTCCCGTCTACCCCCTGAAATCGTTTTCCTGCGATTCTGCCCCACTTACAAGTCGTCTTCGCAGCCTCCCTTCAATATATTTTTGGACGATAGCTGTCATTTATAACTCTGCAGGTTTGTGAGTTACAGTGCCCCTGAGCTCATTTCTTCAACTCGCTATCTTGTGAGCTGGCCGCAAACCCACAGGATTGCCTCAGGTCCTAATCTGGTTCCGGCACGGCATGCTGAGCCTTTGGTTAATTCCTCTTCCTGGTGGGAAATGAGCATTAAATTTGCCCGTGCAGACACCTAGAGCTAGTCTCTCATTCGTTCTCCCTATTCCTTTTCATCTTGCGCAGAAATTGCAAACTGTGCCCAACAGGAGGTTAAAGGCACTGACTCTCCAAGTGGGGAGAGTGTTCGTAAAGGGTCTGGAATGGTGAACCCGAGTAAAAGGGGACGAAAACTGAGATGCATTTGAAAACGTTTGCCAGTCACACGGTGCAGCATACTGTGGGTTTCCCATGCATGTTTTAGCTGAAGGAAGAATCCCTTAAACTTGGAGAGTTGGGACCCATGGAATGGGTACCATGCTGTATGACTTCAAAGGGTCTGCATTTGCTCATCGAACCTCACCAATGCTATCAGCCCGAAGTGCCCAACCTTATGTCTCACTCAGCTCTGGGTGTACATGTGGTAAATCCAGGTTGCATCACAAGCCCTGAATGAATTATTTAAGAATTGCTCTCTATTTCACTGTCCTTGGGTTTTGTTTGTGTAATTCATTTTGATAATGGGATTTATCGGATTTTCTCTGCTGCATTCATGCCGCTGTACACACGCTTCATTCTCTTACGGAGACATATAAATCCATGGGTTTGAAGATTCTTACTAGTCAGGTGTATTCCTAGGCGTTGAATATGGGGTGTTTAGTCCATTTCGTTGAGCAAGGGGTAGGACTTGACTATTACATATTTGGCTTATGGAAAGGTATCTGTGCTAATTTTATCTCTGGTTTTATGCAGCACCCCAACTCACCTTTCCCCTTAAGCAAGCATAAGTTGGTTTTCTAAATTTGAGACCCTGTTCTCTTTTGTAATTCAGTTCATGTGTAGCCAAGTTTACATTCCGTGTAGTAGTGATATCTTATGATGTTTCATTTTCTGTGTGACTTATTTCACTTAGAATCATCGTACCTGAATCCACTCATTATGCCGCGACGGGCCTGATGACATAGATTTCATTGCTGAGTGATATTCCATTGTACGTACGTACCACAACTTCTTTATCCATTTTTCACATTCTGGGATATTTAACTTGTACCGTAGACGAGGTTCTTGTAAACAGAGCCGTCCGACACTTTGGGGTGGCTGTGTGTTTTTGATTTTAATTTCCCTAAGCTATAGGACCATAAGTGGAAGTGCCGTAGGCTCCGTAGCTTTGTTTTTTCGGTGTTCCGGGAAACACCATACACTTCTCCAGGGTGGCTGTTGGCAATTTACATCCCGCCCATCAGCATAACAAGGCTCCCTGTTCTCCATGGCCTGTGCTGCCTTTCTGGATTTTACACTTTTTTCAGATGGCCCTTTTGACCGGGGGGCAGTGAGACTTCATTGTAGTGCAGATTTCTTTAACATGCTTGCTTGGTTGGCCAAAAAGTGCGTATGCGTTTTTTCCTGAATATATTCAGGAGAAAACGCATACGCCCTTTTTGGCCAAGAGCATCATTGTTGACGTTCTGCCTCTTTTCCTATGCTTTAAATGCAATTCCCGTCTACCCCCTGAAATCGTTCTCCTGCAATTCTGCCCCACTTACAAGTCGTCTTCGCAGCCTTCCTTCAATATATTTTTGGACGATAGCTGTCATTTATA
Source organism: Delphinapterus leucas (assembly GCF_059928025.1). Taxonomy (NCBI): domain Eukaryota; kingdom Metazoa; phylum Chordata; class Mammalia; order Artiodactyla; family Monodontidae; genus Delphinapterus; species Delphinapterus leucas. The sequence goes on along the minus strand of NW_028322254.1, from coordinate 6,162,912 downwards.
ACTCTGCAGGTTTGTGAGTTACAGTGCCCCTGAGCTCATTTCTTCAACTCGCTATCTTGTGAGCTGGCCGCAAACCCACAGGATTGATTCAGGCCCTAATCTGGTTCCGGCACGGCATGCTGAGCCTTTGGTTAATTCCTCTTCCTGGTGGGAAATGAGCGTTAAATTTGCCCGTGCAGACACCTAGAGCTAGTCTCTCATTCGTTCTCCCTATTCCTTTTCATCTTGCGCAGAAATTGCAAACTGTGCCCAACAGGAGGTTAAAGGCACTGACTCTCCAAGTGGGGAGAGTGTTCGTAAAGGGTCTGGAATGGTGAACCCGAGTAAAAGGGGACGAAAACTGAGATGCATTTGAAAACGTTTGCCAGTCACACGGTGCACCATACTGTGGGTTTCCCATGCATGTTTTAGCTGAAGGAAGAATCCCTTAAACTTGGAGAGTTGGGACCCATGGAATGGGTACCATGCTGTATGACTTCAAAGGGTCTGCATTTGCTCATCGAACCTCACCAATGCTATCAGCCCGAAGTGCCCAACCTTATGTCTCACTCAGCTCTGGGTGTACATGTGGTAAGTCCAGGTTGCATCACAAGCCCTGAATGAATTATTTAAGAATTGCTCTCTATTTCACTGTCCTTGGGTTTTGTTTGTGTAATTCATTTTGATAATGGGATTTATCGGATTTTCTCTGCTGCATTCATGCCGCTGTACACACGCATCATTCTCTTACGGAGACATATAAATCCATGGGTTTGAAGATTCTTACTAGTCAGGTGTATTCCTAGGCGTTGAATATGGGGTGTTTAGTCCATTTCGTTGAGCAAGGGGTAGGACTTGACTATTACATATTTGGCTTATGGAAAGGTATCTGTGCTAATTTCTATCTCTGGTTTTATGCAGCACCCCAACTCACCTTTCCCCTTAAGCAAGAATAAGTTGGTTTTCTAAATTTGAGACCCTGTTCTGTTTTGTAATTCAGTTCATGTGTAGCCAAATTTACATTCCGTGTAGTAGTGATATCTTATGAGGTTTCATTTTCTGTGTGACTTATTTCACTTAGAATCATCGTACCTGAATCCACTCATTATGCCGCGACGGGCCTGATGACATAGATTTCATTGCTGAGTGATATTCCATTGTACGTACGTACCACAACTTCTTTATCCATTTTTCACATTCTGGGATATTTAACTTGTACCGTAGACGAGGTTCTTGTAAACAGAGCCGTCCGACACTTTGGGGTGGCTGTGTGTTTTTGATTTTAATTTCCCTAAGCTATAGGACCATAAGTGGAAGTGCCGTAGGCTCCGTAGCTTTGTTTTTTCGGTGTTCCGGGAAACACCATACACTTCTCCAGGGTGGCTGTTGGCAATTTACATCCCGCCCATCAGCATAACAAGGCTCCCTGTTCTCCATGGCCTGTGCTGCCTTTCTGGATTTTACACTTTTTTCAGATGGCCCTTTTGACCGGGGGGCCGTGAGACTTCATTGTAGTGCAGATTTCTTTAACATGCTTGCTTGGTTGGCCAAAAAGGGCGTATGCGTTTTTTCCTGAATATATTCAGGAAAAAACGCATACGCCCTTTTTGGCCAAGAGCATCATTGTCGACGTTCTGCCTCTTTTCCTTTGCTTCAAATGCAATTCCCGTCTACCCCCTGAAATCGTTCTCCTGCAATTCTGCCCCACTTACAAGTCGTCTTCGCAGCCTTCCTTCAATATATTTTTGGACGATAGCTGTCATTTATAACTCTGCAGGTTTGTGAGTTACAGTGCCCCTGAGCTCATTTCTTCAACTCGCTATCTTGTGAGCTGGCCGCAAACCCACAGGATTGCCTCAGGTCCTAATCTGGTTCCGGCACGGCATGCTGAGCCTTTGGTTAATTCCTCTTCCTGGTGGGAAATGAGCGTTAAATTTGCCCGTGCAGACACCTAGAGCTAGTCTCTCATTCGTTCTCCCTATTCCTTTTCATCTTGCGCAGAAATTGCAAACTGTGCCCAACAGGAGGTTAAAGGCACTGACTCTCCAAGTGGGGAGAGTGTTCGTAAAGGGTCTGGAATGGTGAACCCGAGTAAAAGGGGACGAAAACTGAGATGCATTTGAAAACGTTTGCCAGTCACACGGTGCAGCATACTGTGGGTTTCCCATGCATGTTTTAGCTGAAGGAAGAATCCCTTAAACTTGGAGAGTTGGGACCCATGGAATGGGTACCATGCTGTATGACTTCACAGGGTCTGCATTTGCTCATCGAACCTCACCAATGCTATCAGCCCGAAGTGCCCAACCTTATGTCTCACTCAGCTCTGGGTGTAGATGTGGTAAATCCAGGTTGCATCACAAGCCCTGAATGAATTATTTAAGAATTGCTCTCTATTTCACTGTCCTTGGGTTTTGTTTGTGTAATTCATTTTGATAATGGGATTTATCGGATTTTCTCTGCTGCATTCATGCCGCTGTACACACGCTTCATTCTCTTACGGAGACATATAAATCCATGGGTTTGAAGATTCTTACTAGTCAGGTGTATTCCTAGGCGTTGAATATGGGGTGTTTAGTCCATTTCGTTGAGCAAGGGGTAGGTCTTGACTATTACATATTTGGCTTATGGAAAGGTATCTGTGCTAATTTCTATCTCTGGTTTTATGCAGCACCCCAACTCACCTTTCCCCTTAAGCAAGCATAAGTTGGTTTTCTAAATTTGAGACCCTGTTCTGTTTTGTAATTCAGTTCATGTGTAGCCAAGTTTACATTCCGTGTAGTAGTGATATCTTATGATGTTTCATTTTCTGTGTGACTTATTTCACTTAGAATCATCGTACCTGAATCCACTCATTATGCCGCGACGGGCCTGATGACATAGATTTCATTGCTGAGTGATATTCCATTGTACGTACGTACCACAACTTCTTTATCCATTTTTCACATTCTGGGATATTTAACTTGTACCGTAGACGAGGTTCTTGTAAACAGAGCTGTCCGACACTTTGGGGTGGCTGTGTGTTTTTGATTTTAATTTCCCTAAGCTATAGGACCATAAGTGGAAGTGCCGTAGGCTCCGTAGCTTTGTTTTTTCGGTGTTCCGGGAAACACCATACACTTCTCCAGGGTGGCTGTTGGCAATTTACATCCCGCCCATCAGCATAACAAGGCTCCCTGTTCTCCATGGCCTGTGCTGCCTTTCTGGATTTTACACTTTTTTCAGATGGCCCTTTTGACCGGGGGGCAGTGAGACTTCATTGTAGTGCAGATTTCTTTAACATGCTTGCTTGGTTGGCCAAAAAGGGCGTATGCGTTTTTTCCTGAATATATTCAGGAGAAAACGCATACGCCCTTTTTGGCCAAGAGCATCATTGTTGACGTTCTGCCTCTTTTCCTATGCTTTAAATGCAATTCCCGTCTACCCCCTGAAATCGTTCTCCTGCAATTCTGCCCCACTTACAAGTCGTCTTCGCAGCCTTCCTTCAATATATTTTTGGACGATAGCTGTCATTTATAACTCTGCAGGTTTGTGAGTTACAGTGCCCCTGAGCTCATTTCTTCAACTCGCTATCTTGTGAGCTGGCCGCAAACCCACAGGATTGATTCAGGCCCTAATCTGGTTCCGGCACGGCATGCTGAGCCTTTGGTTAATTCCTCTTCCTGGTGGGAAATGAGCGTTAAATTTGCCCGTGCAGACACCTAGAGCTAGTCTCTCATTCGTTCTCCCTATTCCTTTTCATCTTGCGCAGAAATTGCAAACTGTGCCCAACAGGAGGTTAAAGGCACTGACTCTCCAAGTGGGGAGAGTGTTCGTAAAGGGTCTGGAATGGTGAACCCGAGTAAAAGGGGACGAAAACTGAGATGCATTTGAAAACGTTTGCCAGTCACACGGTGCACCATACTGTGGGTTTCCCATGCATGTTTTAGCTGAAGGAAGAATCCCTTAAACTTGGAGAGTTGGGACCCATGGAATGGGTACCATGCTGTATGACTTCAAAGGGTCTGCATTTGCTCATCGAACCTCACCAATGCTATCAGCCCGAAGTGCCCAACCTTATGTCTCACTCAGCTCTGGGTGTACATGTGGTAAGTCCAGGTTGCATCACAAGCCCTGAATGAATTATTTAAGAATTGCTCTCTATTTCACTGTCCTTGGGTTTTGTTTGTGTAATTCATTTTGATAATGGGATTTATCGGATTTTCTCTGCTGCATTCATGCCGCTGTACACACGCATCATTCTCTTACGGAGACATATAAATCCATGGGTTTGAAGATTCTTACTAGTCAGGTGTATTCCTAGGCGTTGAATATGGGGTGTTTAGTCCATTTCGTTGAGCAAGGGGTAGGACTTGACTATTACATATTTGGCTTATGGAAAGGTATCTGTGCTAATTTCTATCTCTGGTTTTATGCAGCACCCCAACTCACCTTTCCCCTTAAGCAAGAATAAGTTGGTTTTCTAAATTTGAGACCCTGTTCTGTTTTGTAATTCAGTTCATGTGTAGCCAAATTTACATTCCGTGTAGTAGTGATATCTTATGAGGTTTCATTTTCTGTGTGACTTATTTCACTTAGAATCATCGTACCTGAATCCACTCATTATGCCGCGACGGGCCTGATGACATAGATTTCATTGCTGAGTGATATTCCATTGTACGTACGTACCACAACTTCTTTATCCATTTTTCACATTCTGGGATATTTAACTTGTACCGTAGACGAGGTTCTTGTAAACAGAGCCGTCCGACACTTTGGGGTGGCTGTGTGTTTTTGATTTTAATTTCCCTAAGCTATAGGACCATAAGTGGAAGTGCCGTAGGCTCCGTAGCTTTGTTTTTTCGGTGTTCCGGGAAACACCATACACTTCTCCAGGGTGGCTGTTGGCAATTTACATCCCGCCCATCAGCATAACAAGGCTCCCTGTTCTCCATGGCCTGTGCTGCCTTTCTGGATTTTACACTTTTTTCAGATGGCCCTTTTGACCGGGGGGCCGTGAGACTTCATTGTAGTGCAGATTTCTTTAACATGCTTGCTTGGTTGGCCAAAAAGGGCGTATGCGTTTTTTCCTGAATATATTCAGGAAAAAACGCATACGCCCTTTTTGGCCAAGAGCATCATTGTCGACGTTCTGCCTCTTTTCCTTTGCTTCAAATGCAATTCCCGTCTACCCCCTGAAATCGTTCTCCTGCAATTCTGCCCCACTTACAAGTCGTCTTCGCAGCCTTCCTTCAATATATTTTTGGACGATAGCTGTCATTTATAACTCTGCAGGTTTGTGAGTTACAGTGCCCCTGAGCTCATTTCTTCAACTCGCTATCTTGTGAGCTGGCCGCAAACCCACAGGATTGCCTCAGGTCCTAATCTGGTTCCGGCACGGCATGCTGAGCCTTTGGTTAATTCCTCTTCCTGGTGGGAAATGAGCGTTAAATTTGCCCGTGCAGACACCTAGAGCTAGTCTCTCATTCGTTCTCCCTATTCCTTTTCATCTTGCGCAGAAATTGCAAACTGTGCCCAACAGGAGGTTAAAGGCACTGACTCTCCAAGTGGGGAGAGTGTTCGTAAAGGGTCTGGAATGGTGAACCCGAGTAAAAGGGGACGAAAACTGAGATGCATTTGAAAACGTTTGCCAGTCACACGGTGCAGCATACTGTGGGTTTCCCATGCATGTTTTAGCTGAAGGAAGAATCCCTTAAACTTGGAGAGTTGGGACCCATGGAATGGGTACCATGCTGTATGACTTCACAGGGTCTGCATTTGCTCATCGAACCTCACCAATGCTATCAGCCCGAAGTGCCCAACCTTATGTCTCACTCAGCTCTGGGTGTAGATGTGGTAAATCCAGGTTGCATCACAAGCCCTGAATGAATTATTTAAGAATTGCTCTCTATTTCACTGTCCTTGGGTTTTGTTTGTGTAATTCATTTTGATAATGGGATTTATCGGATTTTCTCTGCTGCATTCATGCCGCTGTACACACGCTTCATTCTCTTACGGAGACATATAAATCCATGGGTTTGAAGATTCTTACTAGTCAGGTGTATTCCTAGGCGTTGAATATGGGGTGTTTAGTCCATTTCGTTGAGCAAGGGGTAGGTCTTGACTATTACATATTTGGCTTATGGAAAGGTATCTGTGCTAATTTCTATCTCTGGTTTTATGCAGCACCCCAACTCACCTTTCCCCTTAAGCAAGCATAAGTTGGTTTTCTAAATTTGAGACCCTGTTCTGTTTTGTAATTCAGTTCATGTGTAGCCAAGTTTACATTCCGTGTAGTAGTGATATCTTATGATGTTTCATTTTCTGTGTGACTTATTTCACTTAGAATCATCGTACCTGAATCCACTCATTATGCCGCGACGGGCCTGATGACATAGATTTCATTGCTGAGTGATATTCCATTGTACGTACGTACCACAACTTCTTTATCCATTTTTCACATTCTGGGATATTTAACTTGTACCGTAGACGAGGTTCTTGTAAACAGAGCTGTCCGACACTTTGGGGTGGCTGTGTGTTTTTGATTTTAATTTCCCTAAGCTATAGGACCATAAGTGGAAGTGCCGTAGGCTCCGTAGCTTTGTTTTTTCGGTGTTCCGGGAAACACCATACACTTCTCCAGGGTGGCTGTTGGCAATTTACATCCCGCCCATCAGCATAACAAGGCTCCCTGTTCTCCATGGCCTGTGCTGCCTTTCTGGATTTTACACTTTTTTCAGATGGCCCTTTTGACCGGGGGGCAGTGAGACTTCATTGTAGTGCAGATTTCTTTAACATGCTTGCTTGGTTGGCCAAAAAGGGCGTATGCGTTTTTTCCTGAATATATTCAGGAGAAAACGCATACGCCCTTTTTGGCCAAGAGCATCATTGTTGACGTTCTGCCTCTTTTCCTATGCTTTAAATGCAATTCCGGTCTACCCCCTGAAATCGTTTTCCTGCGATTCTGCCCCACTTACAAGTCGTCTTCGCAGCCTCCCTTCAGTATATTTTTGGACGATAGCTGTCATTTATAACTCTGCAGGTTTGTGAGTTACAGTGCCCCTGAGCTCATTTCTTCAACTCGCTATCTTGTGAGCTGGCCGCAAACCCACAGGATTGCCTCAGGCCCTAATCTGGTTCCGGCACGGCATGCTGAGCCTTTGGTTAATTCCTCTTCCTGGTGGGAAATGAGCATTAAATTTGCCCGTGCAGACACCTAGAGCTAGTCTCTCATTCGTTCTCCCTATTCCTTTTCATCTTGCGCAGAAATTGCAAACTGTGCCCAACAGGAGGTTAAAGGCACTGACTCTCCAAGTGGGGAGAGTGTTCGTAAAGGGTCTGGAATGGTGAACCCGAGTAAAAGGGGACGAAAACTGAGATGCATTTGAAAACGTTTGCCAGTCACACGGTGCAGCATACTGTGGGTTTCCCATGCATGTTTTAGCTGAAGGAAGAATCCCTTAAACTTGGAGAGTTGGGACCCATGGAATGGGTACCATGCTGTATGACTTCAAAGGGTCTGCATTTGCTCATCGAACCTCACCAATGCTATCAGCCCGAAGTGCCCAACCTTATGTCTCACTCAGCTCTGGGTGTACATGTGGTAAATCCAGGTTGCATCACAAGCCCTGAATGAATTATTTAAGAATTGCTCTCTATTTCACTGTCCTTGGGTTTTGTTTGTGTAATTCATTTTGATAATGGGATTTATCGGATTTTCTCTGCTGCATTCATGCCGCTGTACACACGCTTCATTCTCTTACGGAGACATATAAATCCATGGGTTTGAAGATTCTTACTAGTCAGGTGTATTCCTAGGCGTTGAATATGGGGTGTTTAGTCCATTTCGTTGAGCAAGGGGTAGGACTTGACTATTACATATTTGGCTTATGGAAAGGTATCTGTGCTAATTTCTATCTCTGGTTTTATGCAGCACCCCAACTCACCTTTCCCCTTAAGCAAGCATAAGTTGGTTTTCTAAATTTGAGACCCTGTTCTGTTTTGTAATTCAGTTCATGTGTAGCCAAGTTTACATTCCGTGTAGTAGTGATATCTTATGATGTTTCATTTTCTGTGTGACTTATTTCACTTAGAATCATCGTACCTGAATCCACTCATTATGCCGCGACGGGCCTGATGACATAGATTTCATTGCTGAGTGATATTCCATTGTACGTACGTACCACAACTTCTTTATCCATTTTTCACATTCTGGGATATTTAACTTGTACCGTAGACGAGGTTCTTGTAAACAGAGCCGTCCGACACTTTGGGGTGGCTGTGTGTTTTTGATTTTAATTTCCCTAAGCTATAGGACCATAAGTGGAAGTGCCGTAGGCTCCGTAGCTTTGTTTTTTCGGTGTTCCGGGAAACACCATACACTTCTCCAGGGTGGCTGTTGGCAATTTACATCCCGCCCATCAGCATAACAAGGCTCCCTGTTCTCCATGGCCTGTGCTGCCTTTCTGGATTTTACACTTTTTTCAGATGGCCCTTTTGACCGGGGGGCAGTGAGACTTCATTGTAGTGCAGATTTCTTTAACATGCTTGCTTGGTTGGCCAAAAAGGGCGTATGCGTTTTTTCCTGAATATATTCAGGAAAAAACGCATACGCCCTTTTTGGCCAAGAGCATCATTGTCGACGTTCTGCCTCTTTTCCTTTGCTTCAAATGCAATTCCCGTCTACCCCCTGAAATCGTTCTCCTGCAATTCTGCCCCACTTACAAGTCGTCTTCGCAGCCTTCCTTCAATATATTTTTGGACGATAGCTGTCATTTATAACTCTGCAGGTTTGTGAGTTACAGTGCCCCTGAGCTCATTTCTTCAACTCGCTATCTTGTGAGCTGGCCGCAAACCCACAGGATTGCCTCAGGTCCTAATCTGGTTCCGGCACGGCATGCTGAGCCTTTGGTTAATTCCTCTTCCTGGTGGGAAATGAGCGTTAAATTTGCCCGTGCAGACACCTAGAGCTAGTCTCTCATTCGTTCTCCCTATTCCTTTTCATCTTGCGCAGAAATTGCAAACTGTGCCCAACAGGAGGTTAAAGGCACTGACTCTCCAAGTGGGGAGAGTGTTCGTAAAGGGTCTGGAATGGTGAACCCGAGTAAAAGGGGACGAAAACTGAGATGCATTTGAAAACGTTTGCCAGTCACACGGTGCAGCATACTGTGGGTTTCCCATGCATGTTTTAGCTGAAGGAAGAATCCCTTAAACTTGGAGAGTTGGGACCCATGGAATGGGTACCATGCTGTATGACTTCACAGGGTCTGCATTTGCTCATCGAACCTCACCAATGCTATCAGCCCGAAGTGCCCAACCTTATGTCTCACTCAGCTCTGGGTGTAGATGTGGTAAATCCAGGTTGCATCACAAGCCCTGAATGAATTATTTAAGAATTGCTCTCTATTTCACTGTCCTTGGGTTTTGTTTGTGTAATTCATTTTGATAATGGGATTTATCGGATTTTCTCTGCTGCATTCATGCCGCTGTACACACGCTTCATTCTCTTATGGAGACATATAAATCCATGGGTTTGAAGATTCTTACTAGTCAGGTGTATTCCTAGGCGTTGAATATGGGGTGTTTAGTCCATTTCGTTGAGCAAGGGGTAGGTCTTGACTATTACATATTTGGCTTATGGAAAGGTATCTGTGCTAATTTCTATCTCTGGTTTTATGCAGCACCCCAACTCACCTTTCCCCTTAAGCAAGCATAAGTTGGTTTTCTAAATTTGAGACCCTGTTCTGTTTTGTAATTCAGTTCATGTGTAGCCAAGTTTACATTCCGTGTAGTAGTGATATCTTATGATGTTTCATTTTCTGTGTGACTTATTTCACTTAGAATCATCGTACCTGAATCCACTCATTATGCCGCGACGGGCCTGATGACATAGATTTCATTGCTGAGTGATATTCCATTGTACGTACGTACAACAACTTCTTTATCCATTTTTCACATTCTGGGATATTTAACTTGTACCGTAGACGAGGTTCTTGTAAACAGAGCTGTCCGACACTTTGGGGTGGCTGTGTGTTTTTGATTTTAATTTCCCTAAGCTATAGGACCATAAGTGGAAGTGCCGTAGGCTCCGTAGCTTTGTTTTTTCGGTGTTCCGGGAAACACCATACACTTCTCCAGGGTGGCTGTTGGCAATTTACATCCCGCCCATCAGCATAACAAGGCTCCCTGTTCTCCATGGCCTGTGCTGCCTTTCTGGATTTTACACTTTTTTCAGATGGCCCTTTTGACCGGGGGGCAGTGAGACTTCATTGTAGTGCAGATTTCTTTAACATGCTTGCTTGGTTGGCCAAAAAGGGCGTATGCGTTTTTTCCTGAATATATTCAGGAGAAAACGCATACGCCCTTTTTGGCCAAGAGCATCATTGTTGACGTTCTGCCTCTTTTCCTATGCTTTAAATGCAATTCCGGTCTACCCCCTGAAATCGTTTTCCTGCGATTCTGCCCCACTTACAAGTCGTCTTCGCAGCCTCCCTTCAGTATATTTTTGGACGATAGCTGTCATTTATAACTCTGCAGGTTTGTGAGTTACAGTGCCCCTGAGCTCATTTCTTCAACTCGCTATCTTGTGAGCTGGCCGCAAACCCACAGGATTGCCTCAGGCCCTAATCTGGTTCCGGCACGGCATGCTGAGCCTTTGGTTAATTCCTCTTCCTGGTGGGAAATGAGCATTAAATTTGCCCGTGCAGACACCTAGAGCTAGTCTCTCATTCGTTCTCCCTATTCCTTTTCATCTTGCGCAGAAATTGCAAACTGTGCCCAACAGGAGGTTAAAGGCACTGACTCTCCAAGTGGGGAGAGTGTTCGTAAAGGGTCTGGAATGGTGAACCCGAGTAAAAGGGGACGAAAACTGAGATGCATTTGAAAACGTTTGCCAGTCACACGGTGCAGCATACTGTGGGTTTCCCATGCATGTTTTAGCTGAAGGAAGAATCCCTTAAACTTGGAGAGTTGGGACCCATGGAATGGGTACCATGCTGTATGACTTCAAAGGGTCTGCATTTGCTCATCGAACCTCACCAATGCTATCAGCCCGAAGTGCCCAACCTTATGTCTCACTCAGCTCTGGGTGTACATGTGGTAAATCCAGGTTGCATCACAAGCCCTGAATGAATTATTTAAGAATTGCTCTCTATTTCACTGTCCTTGGGTTTTGTTTGTGTAATTCATTTTGATAATGGGATTTATCGGATTTTCTCTGCTGCATTCATGCCGCTGTACACACGCTTCATTCTCTTACGGAGACATATAAATCCATGGGTTTGAAGATTCTTACTAGTCAGGTGTATTCCTAGGCGTTGAATATGGGGTGTTTAGTCCATTTCGTTGAGCAAGGGGTAGGACTTGACTATTACATATTTGGCTTATGGAAAGGTATCTGTGCTAATTTCTATCTCTGGTTTTATGCAGCACCCCAACTCACCTTTCCCCTTAAGCAAGCATAAGTTGGTTTTCTAAATTTGAGACCCTGTTCTGTTTTGTAATTCAGTTCATGTGTAGCCAAGTTTACATTACGTGTATTAGTGATATCTTATGATGTTTCATTTTCTGTGTGACTTATTTCACTTAGAATCATCGTACCTGAATCCACTCATTATGCCGCGACGGGCCTGATGACATAGATTTCATTGCTGAGTGATATTCCATTGTAGGTACGTACCACAACTTCTTTATCCATTTTTCACATTCTGGGATATTTAACTTGTACCGTAGACGAGGTTCTTGTAAACAGAGCCGTCCGACACTTTGGGGTGGCTGTGTGTTTTTGATTTTAATTTCCCTAAGCTATAGGACCATAAGTGGAAGTGCCGTAGGCTCCGTAGCTTTGTTTTTTCGGTGTTTCGGGAAACACCATACACTTCTCCAGGGTGGCTGTTGGCAATTTACATCCCGCCCATCAGCATAACAAGGCTCCCTGTTCTCCATGGCCTGTGCTGCCTTTTTGGATTTTACACTTTTTTCAGATGGCCCTTTTGACCGGGGGGCAGTGAGACTTCATTGTAGTGCAGATTTCTTTAACATGCTTGCTTGGTTGGCCAAAAAGCGCGTATGCGTTTTTTCCTGAATATATTCAGGAAAAAACGCATACGCCCTTTTTGGCCAAGAGCATCATTGTCGACGTTCTGCCTCTTTTCCTATGCTTTAAATGCAATTCCCGTCTACCCCCTGAAATCGTTTTCCTGCAAATCTGTCCCGCTTACAAGTCGTCTTCGCAGCCTTCCTTCAATATATTTTTGGACGATAGCTGTCATTTATAACTCTGCAGGTTTGTGAGTTACAGTGCCCCTGAGCTCCTTTCTTCAACTCGCTATCTTGTGAGCTGGCCGCAAACCCACAGGATTGCCTCAGGCCCTAATCTGGTTCCGGCACGGCATGCTGAGCCTTTGGTTAATTCCTCTTCCTGGTGGGAAATGAGCGTTAAATTTGCCCGTGCAGACACCTAGAGCTAGTCTCTCATTCGTTCTCCCTATTCCTTTTCATCTTGCGCAGAAATTGCAAACTGTGCCCAACAGGAGGTTAAAGGCACTGACTCTCCAAGTGGGGAGAGTGTTCGTAAAGGGTCTGGAATGGTGAACCCGAGTAAAAGGGGACGAAAACTGAGATGCATTTGAAAACGTTTGCCAGTCACACGGTGCACCATACTGTGGGTTTCCCATGCATGTTTTAGCTGAAGGAAGAATCCCTTAAACTTGGAGAGTTGGGACCCATGGAATGGGTACCATGCTGTATGACTTCACAGGGTCTGCATTTGCTCATCGAACCTCACCAATGCTATCAGCCCGAAGTGCCCAACCTTATGTCTCACTCAGCTCTGGGTGTAGATGTGGTAAATCCAGGTTGCATCACAAGCCCTGAATGAATTATTTAAGAATTGCTCTCTATTTCACTGTCCTTGGGTTTTGTTTGTGTAATTCATTTTGATAATGGGATTTATCAGATTTTCTCTGCTGCATTCATGCCGTTTTACACACGCATCATTCTCTTACGGAGACATATAAATCCATGGGTTTGAAGATTCTTACTAGTCAGGTGTATTCCTAGGCGTTGAATATGGGGTGTTTAGTCCATTTCGTTGAGCAAGGGGTAGGTCTTGACTATTACATATTTGGCTTATGGAAAGGTATCTGTGCTAATTTCTATCTCTGGTTTTATGCAGCACCCCAACTCACCTTTCCCCTTAAGCAAGCATAAGTTGGTTTTCTAAATTTGAGACCCTGTTCTGTTTTGTAATTCAGTTCATGTGTAGCCAAGTTTACATTACGTGTATTAGTGATATCTTATGATGTTTCATTTTCTGTGTGACTTATTTCACTTAGAATCATCGTACCTGAATCCACTCATTATGCCGCGACGGGCCTGATGACATAGATTTCATTGCTGAGTGATATTCCATTGTAGGTACGTACTACAACTTCTTTATCCATTTTTCACATTCTGGGATATTTAACTTGTACCGTAGACGAGGTTCTTGTAAACAGAGCCGTCCGACACTTTGGGGTGGCTGTGTGTTTTTGATTTTAATTTCCCTAAGCTATAGGACTATAAGTGGAAGTGCCGTAGGCTCCGTAGCTTTGTTTTTTCGGTGTTCCGGGAAACACCATACACTTCTCCAGGGTGGCTGTTGGTAATTTACATCCCGCCCATCAGCATAACAAGGCTCCCTGTTCTCCATGGCCTGTGCTGCCTTTTTGGATTTTACACTTTTTTCAGATGGCCCTTTTGACCGGGGGGCAGTGAGACTTCATTGTAGTGCAGATTTCTTTAACATGCTTGCTTGGTTGGCCAAAAAGCGCGTATGCGTTTTTTCCTGAATATATTCAGGAAAAAACGCATACGCCCTTTTTGGCCAAGAGCATCATTGTCGACGTTCTGCCTCTTTTCCTATGCTTTAAATGCAATTCCCGTCTACCCCCTGAAATCGTTTTCCTGCAAATCTGTCCCGCATACAAGTCGTCTTCGCAGCCTTCCTTCAATATATTTTTGGACGATAGCTGTCATTTATAACTCTGCAGGTTTGTGAGTTACAGTGCCCCTGAGCTCCTTTCTTCAACTCGCTATCTTGTGAGCTGGCCGCAAACCCACAGGATTGCCTCAGGCCCTAATCTGGTTCCGGCAAGGCATGCTGAGCCTTTGGTTAATTCCTCTTCCTGGTGGGAAATGAGCGTTAAATTTGCCCGTGCAGACACCTAGAGCTAGTCTCTCATTCGTTATCCCTATTCCTTTTCATGTTGCGCAGAAATTGCAAACTGTGCCCAACAGGAGGTTAAAGGCACTAACTCTCCAAGTGGGGAGAGTGTTCGTAAAGGGTCTGGAATGGTGAACCCGAGTAAAAGGGGACGAAAACTGAGAATCATTTGAAAACGTTTGCCAGTCACACGGTGCACCGTACTGTGGGTTTCCCATGCATGTTTTAGCTGAAGGAAGAATCCCTTAAACTTGGAGAGTTGGGACCCATGGAATGGGTACCATGCTGTATGACTTCAAAGGGTCTGCATTTGCTCATCGAACCTCACCAATGCTATCAGCCCGAAGTGCCCAACCTTATGTCTCACTCAGCTCTGGGTGTAGATGTGGTAAATCCAGGTTGCATCACAAGCCCTGAATGAATTATTTAAGAATTGCTCTCTATTTCACTGTCCTTGGGTTTTGTTTGTGTAATTCATTTTGATAATGGGATTTATCGGATTTTCTCTGCTGCATTCATGCCGCTGTACACACGCTTCATTCTCTTACGGAGACATATAAATCCATGGGTTTGAAGATTCTTACTAGTCAGGTGTATTCCTAGGCGTTGAATATGGGGTGTTTAGTCCATTTCGTTGAGCAAGGGGTAGGTCTTGACTATTACATATTTGGCTTATGGAAAGGTATCTGTGCTAATTTCTATCTCTGGTTTTATGCAGCACCCCAACTCACCTTTCCCCTTAAGCAAGCATAAGTTGGTTTTCTAAATTTGAGACCCTGTTCTGTTTTGTAATTCAGTTCATGTGTAGCCAAGTTTACATTCCGTGTATTAGTGATATCTTATGATGTTTCATTTTCTGTGTGACTTATTTCACTTAGAATCATCGTACCTGAATCCACTCATTATGCCGCGACGGGCCTGATGACATAGATTTCATTGCTGAGTGATATTCCATTGTACGTACGTACCACAACTTCTTTATCCATTTTTCACATTCTGGGATATTTAATTTGTACCGTAGACGAGGTTCTTGTAAACAGAGCCGCCCGAGACGTTTAGGTGGCTGTGTGTTTTTGATTTTAATTTTCCTAAGCTATAGGACCATAAGGGGAAGTGCCGAAGGCTCCGTTGCTTTGTTTTTTACATGTTTCAGGAAACACCATACACTTCTGCAGAGTGGGTGTTGGCAATTTACATCCCACCCATCAGCATAACAAGGCTCCCTGTTCTCCATGGCCTGTGCTGCCTTTCTGGATTTTACACTTTTTTCAGATGGCCCTTTTGACCGGGGGGCAGTGAGACTTCATTGTAGTGCAGATTTCTTTAACATGCTTGCTTGGTTGGCCAAAAAGGGCGTATGCGTTTTTTCCTGAATATATTCAGGAAAAAACGCATACGCCCTTTTTGGCCAAGTGCATCATTGTCGTCGTTCTGCCTCTTTTCCTATGCTTTAAATGCAATTCCAGTCTACTCCCTGAAATCGTTTTCCTGCAATTCTGCCCCGCTTTCATGTCCTCTTCACAGCCTTCCTTCAATATATTTTTGGACGATAGCTGTCATTTATAACTCTGCAGGTTTGTGAATTACAGTGCCCCTGAGCTCCTTTCTTCAAATCGCTTTCTTTTGAGGTGGCCGCAAACCCGCAGGATTTCTTCATGCCTAAATCTTGTTGCGGCACGGCATGCTGAGCCTTTGGTTAATTCCTCTTCCTGGTGGGAAATGAGCGTTAAATTTGCCCGTGCAGACACCTACAGCTAGTCTCTCATTGGTTCTCCCTATTCCTGTTCATCTTGCGCAGAATTTGCAAACTGTGCCAAACAGGAGGTTAAAGGCACTGACTCTCCAAGTGGGGATCGTGTTAGTAAAGGGTCTCGAATAGTGAACCCGAATAAAAGGGTACGAAAACTGAGAAGCATTTGAAAACGTTTCCCGGTCACACGGTGCACCATATTTTGGGATTCCCATGTATGTTTTAGCTGAAGGAAGAATCGTTTAAACCTGGAGAGTTGGGACCCATGGAATGGGTACCATGCAGTATGACTTCAAATGGTCTTCATTTGCTCATCGAAACTCACCAATGCTATCAGCCCGAAGTGTCCAACCTTATGTCTCACTCAGCTCTGGGTGTAGATGCGGTAAATCCAGGTTGCATCACAAGCCCTGAATGAATGTGTAAGAATTGCTCTCTATTTCACTGTCATTGTGTTTTGTTTTTTAATTCATTTTGATAATGGGATTTATCGGATTTTCTCTGCTGCCTTCATGTAGCTGTACACACGCTTGATTCTCTTATGGAGACATATAAATCCATGGGTTTGAAGATTTTTACTAGTCAGGTGTATTCCTAGGCGTTGAATATAGGGGGTTTAGCCCATTTTGTTGAGCAAGGTGTAGGTCTTGACTATTACGTATTTGACGTATGGAATGGTATCTGTGCTAATTTCTATCTCTGGTTTTATGCAGCACCCCAACTCACCATTCCCCTTAAGCAAACATAAGTTGGTTTTCTAAATTTGAGACCCTGTTCTGTTTTGTAATTCAGTTCATGTGTAGCCAAGATTACATTCGGTGTATTAGTGATATCTTATGATGTTTCATTTTCTGTGTGACTTATTTCACTTAGAATCATCGTACCTGAATCCAATCATTATGCCAAGACGGGCCAGATGACATAGATTTCATTGTTGAGTGATATTCCATTGTACGTACGTACCACAACTTCTTTATCCATTTTTCGCTTTCTGGGATATTTAACTTGTACCGTAGACGAGGTTCTTGTAAACAGAGCCGTCTGACACTTTGGGGTGGCTGTGTGTTTTTGATTTTAATTTCCCTAAGCTATAGGACCATAAGTGGAAGTGCCGTAGGCTCCGTTGCTTTGTTTTTTAGGTGTTTCAGGGAACACCATACACTTCTCCAGAGTGGCTGTTGGCAATTTACATCCCACCCATCAGCATAACAAGGCTCCCTGTTCTCCATGGCCTGTGCTGCCTTTCTGGATTTTACACTTTTTTCAGATGGCCCTTTTGACCGGGGGGCAGTGAGACTTCATTGTAGTGCAGATTTCTTTAACATGCTTGCTTGGTTGGCCAAAAAGGGCGTATGCGTTTTTTCCTGAATATATTCAGTAAAAAACGCATACGCACTTTTTGGCCAAGTGCATCATTGTTGACATTCTGCCTCTTTTCCTATGCTTTAAATGCAATTCCAGTCTACCCCCTGAAATCGTTTTCCTGCAATTCTGCCCCGCTTTCAAGTCCTCTTCACAGCCTTCCTTCAATATATTTTTGGAAGATAGCTGTCATTTATAACTCTGCAGGTTTCTGAATTACAGTGCCCCTGAACTCCTTTCTTCAAATCGCTTTCTTGTGAGCTGGCCGCAAACCCGCATGATAGATTCAGGCCCTAATTTGGTTCCGGCACGGCATGCTGAGCCTTTGGTTAATTCCTCTTCCTGGTTGGAAATGAGCGTTAAATTTGCCCGTGCAGACACCTACAGCTAGTCTCTCATTGGTTCTCCCTATTCCTGTTCATCTTGCACAGAAATTGCAAACTGTGCCAAACAGCAGGTTAAAGGCACTGACTCTCCAAGTGGGGAGAGTGTTAGTAAAGGGTCTGGAATTGTGAACCCGAGTAAAAGGGGACGAAACCTGAGATGCATTTGAAAACGTTTCCCGGTCACACGGTGCACCATACTGTGTGTTTCCCATGCATGTTGTAGCTGAAGGAAGAATCGCTTAAACCTGGAGATTTGGGACCCATGGAATGGGTACCATGCAGTATGGCTTCAAATGGTCTGCAGTTGCTCATCGAACCTCACCAATGCTATCAGCCCAAAGTGTCCAACCTTATGTCTCACTCATCTCTGGGTGTAGATGAGGTAAATCCAGGTTGCATCACAAGCCCTGAATGAATTATTTATGAATTGCTCTCTATTTCACTGTCATTGTGTTTTGTTTTTGTAATTCATTTTGATAATGGGATTTATCGGATTTTTTCTGCTGCCTTTATGCAGCTGTACACACGCTTGATTCTCTTATGGAGACATATAAATCCATGGGTTTGAAGATTCTTACTAGTCAGGTGTATTCCTATGCGTTGAATATAGGGTGTTTAGCCCATTTTGTTGAGCAAGGTGTAGGTCTTGACTATTACGTATTTGACGTATGGAATGGTATATGTGCTAATTTCTATCTCTGGTTTTATGCAGCACCGCAACTCACCTTTCCCCTTAAGCAAGCATAAGTTGGTTTTCTAAATTTGAGACCCTGTTCTGTTTTGTAATTCAGTTCATGTGTAGCCAAGTTTACATTCCGTGTAGTAGTGATATCTTATGATGTTTCATTTTCTGTGTGACTTATTTCACTTAGAATCATCGTACCTGAATCCACTCATTATGCCGCGACGGGCCTGATGACATAGATTTCATTGCTGAGTGATATTCCATTGTACGTACGTACCACAACTTCTTTCTCCATTTTTCACATTCTGGGATATTTAACTTGTACCGTAGACGAGGTTCTTGTAAACAGAGCCGTCCGACACTTTGGGGTGGCTGTGTGTTTTTGATTTTAATTTCCCTAAGCTATAGGACCATAAGTGGAAGTGCCGTAGGCTCCGTAGCTTTGTTTTTTCGGTGTTCCGGGAAACACCATACACGTCTCCAGAGTGGCTGTTGGCAATTTACATCCCGCCCATCAGCATAACAAGGCTCCCTGTTCTCCATGGCCTGTGCTGCCTTTCTGGATTTTACACTTTTTTCAGATGGCCCTTTTGACCGGGGGGCAGTGAGACTTCATTGTAGTGCAGATTTCTTTAACATGCTTGCTTGGTTGGCCAAAAAGGGCGTATGCGTTTTTTCCTGAATATATTCAGGAAAAAACGCATACGCCCTTTTTGGCCAAGAGCATCATTGTCGACGTTCTGCCTCTTTTCCTATGCTTTAAATGCAATTCCCGTCTACCCCCTGAAATCGTTTTCCTGCAATTCTGCCCCACTTACAAGTCGTCTTCGCAGCCTTCCTTCAATATATTTTTGGACGATAGCTGTCATTTATAACTCTGCAGGTTTGTGAGTTACAGTGCCCCTGAGCTCCTTTCTTCAACTCGCTATCTTGTGAGCTGGCCGCAAACCCACAGGATTGCCTCAGGCCCTAATCTGGTTCCGGCACGGCATGCTGAGCCTTTGGTTAATTCCTCTTCCTGCTGGGTAATGAGCGTTAAATTTGCCCGTGCAGACACCTACAGCTAGTCTCTCATTCGTTCTCCCTCTTCCTTTTCATCTTGCGCAGAAATTGCAAACTGTGCCCAACAGGAGGTTAAAGGCACTGACTCTCCAAGTGGGGAGAGTGTTCGTAAAGGGTCTGGAATGGTGAACCCGAGTAAAAGGGGACGAAAACTGAGATGCATTTGAAAACGTTTGCCAGTCACACGGTGCACCATACTGTGGGTTTCCCATGCATGTTTTAGCTGAAGGAAGAATCCCTTAAACTTGGAGAGTTGGGACCCATGGAATGGGTACCATGCTGTATGACTTCAAAGGGTCTGCATTTGCTCATCGAACCTCACCAATGCTATCAGCCCGAAGTGCCCAACCTTATGTCTCACTCAGCTCTGGGTGTAGATGTGGTAAATCCAGGTTGCATCACAAGCCCTGAATGAATTATTTAAGAATTGCTCTCTATTTCACTGTCCTTGGGTTTTGTTTGTGTAATTCATTTTGATAATGGGATTTATCGGATTTTCTCTGCTGCCTTCATGCAGCTGTACACATGTTTGATTCTCTTATGGAGACATATAAATCCATGGGTTTGAAAATTCTTTCTAGTCAGGTGTATTCCTAGGCGTTGAATATAGGGTGTTTAGCCCATTTCGTTGAGCAAGGGGTAGGTCTTGACTATTACCTATTTGACGTATGGAATGGTATCTGTGATAATTTCTATCTCTGGTTTTATGCAGCAACCCAACTCACCTTTCCCCTTAAGCAAACATTAGTTGGTTTTCTAAATTTGAGACCCTGTTCTGTTTTGTAATTCAGTTCATGTGTAGCCAAGTTTACATTCCATGTATTAGTGATATCTTATGATGTTTCATTTTCTGTGTGACTTATTTCTCTTAGAATCATCGTACCTGAATCCACTCATTATGCCACGACGGTCCAGATGACATAGATTTCATTCGTGAGTGATATTCAATTGTACGTACGTACCACAACTTCTTTATCCATTTTTTGCTTTCTGGGTTATTTAAGTTGTACCGTAGACGAGGTTCTTGTAAACAGAGCTGTCTAAAGCTTTGGGGTGGCTGTGTGTTTTTGATTTTAATTTCCCTAAGCTATAGGACCATAAGTGGAAGTGCCATAGGCTCCGTTGCTTTGTTTTTTAGGTGTTTCAGGAAACACCATACACTTCTCCAGAGTGGCTGTTGGCAATTTACATCCCACCCATCAGCATAACAAGGCTCCCTGTTCTCCATGGCCTGTGCTGCATTTCTGCATTTTACACTTTTTTCAGATGTCCCTTTTGACCGGGGGGCAGTGAGAATTCATTGTAGTGCAGATTTCTTTAACATGCTTGCTTGGTTGGCCAAAAAGGGCGTATGCGTTTTTTCCTGAATATATTCAGGAAAATTCGCAAACGCCCTTTTTGGCCAAGTGCATCATTGTCGACGTTCTGCCTCTTTTCCTATGCTTTAAATGCAATTCCAGTCTACCCCCTGAAATCGTTTTCCTGCAATTCTGCCCCGCTTTCAAGTCGTCTTCGCAGCCTTCCTTCAATATATTTTTGGATGATAGCAGTCATTTATAACTCTGCAGGTTTGTGAATTACAGTGCCCCTGAGCTCCTTTCTTCAAATCGCTTTCTTGTGAGCTGGCCGCAAACCGGCAGGATTGCTTCAGGACCTAATCTAGTTCCGGCACGGCATGCTGAGCGTTTGGTTAATTCCTCTTCCTGGTGGGAAATGAGCGTTAAATTTGCCCGTGCATACACCTACAACTAGTCTCTCATTGGTTCTCCCTATTCCTGTTCATCTTGCGCAGAAATTGCAAACTGTGCCAAACAGGAGGTTAAAGGCACTGACTCTCCAAGTGGGGAGAGTGTTAGTAAAGGGTCTGGAATTGTGCACCCGAGTAAAAGGGGACGAAAACTGAGATGCATTTGAAAATGTTTCCCGGTCACACGGTGCACCATACTGTGGGTTTCCTATGCATGTTTTAGCTGAAGGAAGAATCGCTTAAACCTGGAGAGTTGGGACCCCTGGAAAGGGTACCATGCTGTATGACTTCAAATGGTCTGCATTTGCTCATTGAACCTCACCAATGCTATCACCCCGATGTCTCCAAACTTATGTCTCACGCAGCTCTGGGTGTAGATGTGGTAAATCCAGGTTGCATCACAAGCCCTGAATGAATTATTTAAGAATTGCTCTCTATTTCACTGTCATTGTGTTTTGTTTTTGAAATTTATTTTGATAATGGGATTTAGCTGATTTTCACTGCTGCGTTTTTGTCACTGTACACACGCTTGATTCTCTTATGGAGACATATAAATCCATAGGTATTAAGACTCTTACTCATCCTGTATATTCCTAGGCACTGAATATGGGGTGTTGAGTCCATTTCGTTGACCAGGAAGTAGGTTTTTTCTATTACATATTTGGCTTATGGAACGGTATCTGTGCTAATTTCAATCTCTGGTTTTATGCAGCACCCCAACTCTCCTTGATCCTTAAGCAAGCATAAGTTGGTTTTCTAAATTTGAGACCCCGTTCTCTTTTGTAATTCAGTTCATTTGTAGCCACGTTTACATTCCATGTATTAGTAATATCGTATGTCTTTGTCTTTTTGAATTATGTGACTTCAAATGATCATACGTAACTCCTCTGGGGTTGTTACAACTGGCCATGTTTCATTGATTTTCAGGCTGAGTAATATTCCACTCTACATAAGTGCCACACCTCTGTCCATTTTTTCCCTCCAGAGACATATAAATTATAACCTAATCGAGGATATATTAAACAGAGAGGCGGTAAACATTGGGGTGCCTGTGTCCTCTCGATTTTTCTTTTTCCCAAGATATACGTCCATGAGTGCAAGTGCCCTGTGCTCTGTAGCTCATTTTTTAGATGCTTTAGTAATCACAATACACTTTTCCAGAGTGACCGTTGGCAATATACATTTCCACTATAAGCCTCACAGGGCTCCCTTTTCTCCTTGCCCTGTCCTGCATTTCTGGTGTTTACACTTTATGAGGAAGGCTCTTCTGACTGATGCGAAGTGATATGTTTTGTAGTATTGATTTCCAGTGCCCACCTGTTTGGTTGGCTAAAAAAGTGTATGCCCTTTTCTTGAATATATACAGAAAAAGATGCATACACCCTTTTTGGCCAACTGCAATGTTGGCAATGTTCAGCCCCTTTTCTTGTGCTTAATGGCGAGTCCTTTCTACCTCATCCAATCCCTTTCCTGCCATTCTCCGTTGCTTACAAGTCCTTTTCTCTGACTTTCCTCAAGACATTTTTCAGTGATAGATATTTTCAACTCTGCAGTTTCGTGAATTTTAGTGTCCCTGAGTTCCATTTTTCAACTTGTGTTTATGGGAACTGGCCACAAAGCAGCGGGATTTCCTCAAGCCCTATTCTGTTTCCATGGGCAACCCTAGCCTTTGGTCAATTCGTCTTCCTGATTGGAAATTAGAGTGACATATGTCTGTCCGAAAACCTAGGACTTGTCTCTCATTGTTCCTCCTCCTTCTGCTTCATCCTTGGACAAATTCCAAACTGTGTGCAACAGGATGTTGACAGTGCTGACATCTCCAAGTGGGGAGACTGTTAGTAAAGACGCCGGAGTGGTGAACCCGAGCACCAGGAGATGAGGAGATGAGATGCCTTTTCCAAACTCTTCCCGATCAGACGATATACCATCCTCTGGGTGTGACAGGCATGTTTTAGCTGTAGGAAGTGTCCCGTTCATGTGAGGAGAACACCAGGGCTTTTTCAAAATCAGTGTCTCTCCGCTACCCAAACTGGGGAATTTTTGAAGCTACGGCTACACATAGGTTCATTAAGGGCCTTGGGAAGTAGGCAGAGTCCAAACTTTAGATGATTGAAGTCTTCAGGGTCAGAAGCACTGACCACCGGCTTCCCTTAGGTTCCATTTTAACTGTCATTGATAGATGATGTCAATAAAAATATCTATTCTTTTTCAGATTATTTCCCCTTATAGGTTATTGCAAAATATTGAGTGTAGTTCCCTGTGCTATAGAGTAGTTCCTTGTTGACGATCTCTTTTATACATAGCAGTGTGTATGTGTTAATCCCAAACTGTTAATTTATCCCTCCTCCCACCTTTCCACTTTGGTAATAATAACTTATAAGATTTTATACTTCTCAGAAATGGGGGAGCTGAATGAGAGGTATCATTTTCAATGGAAAAGCATTTAAAACAAGATTGAAGCTTTAACCAAGATTATTAGATGTACATCCTTGGAAAGAAATCACTTCGCTTCTCTAATATTGACCTGACAAATAAGACAAACCTTTTCACTGAACTTCTTATAATAAAGTGATGGAAATATCAAATGGAAGTGTTAGAAACATCTTATTTTACCCGAGCCTTATACACTGTTCTATGTTAATTATAGTTTGGCTCACACATCTGTTCATTGAAGTTACAACGTTCTCAATTTCTGTTACTGATCCTCCAGAGTGGACCCCAACAAGTGTCCCCACGCCCAGTGTCATTGGAGCCAAAAGTTCGAGACTGAGTTTGGTTCAGAAGCAAAGGAAACTTTATATTTTGATCAGAGAATGGAGAGGTGAGAGCATGTGCTACCCCGTGGGCTGTGGGCTGGGCTGCTGTGTAGAGATCCTGTCAGATTCAGTGGGAGGGAGGGGGCAGAGCTCTCGAGGGCCCTGTTGGCTGCAGCTCAGGCTCTATATCGCGGAGTCTGCACTGGGCCCCAGGACCTGATGTGTCGACCCAGCCATTCTGTACTAGGAAATCTGGTCTGAAGTGCCGGGTGTGGAACCTCTGTATGCGGGACCCTAGGAGCACATGAAATTAGACAAAGCACAAAGGATAAAAAAGGTTAGACTTTATTTTATTGCCCAGATTCTATTTTTATCTCCCAGGGATTTTTAATGGGCTTTGCCTGGGACAAACCCCTCTTCTGCCTTTTGTCCTCTTCCTCATTCTTGGAGTGCTGAGGGTGCAGACCCTTCTTCTGTAACTGCTGAGTGCTGAGTTAGGAGCACTTATACCCGTGGGCGAGGGTCAGAACTTCTCCCCAGCAGCCTCTAGGTGACGTTGATTGTCCCCAGGCCTCCAGCCTCCCTGTTCATCTGCCTGAGCACGAGCATTGGAAGTGTTATAGATTCTAATGACCTTTAAGGGTCCGGGAAGGAAATGTGCAGTGACGCTGTGAGGTCCACTTTCACCCCGCCACACATTTGTTCAGACACTTTAGGCTGACCGTTTCTGCCAGCCTAGATGCTCTGACTAGTAGTCTGCACTTTCTTCAATTAGGCCTCTGAATTAACGTAAAAACAGCACCAGGTGTCAGGACCCTGCCTGCTCAACTCCCGGACAGTCCAGGGTCAGTTGTGATGAAGGACCATGATGGCCACTGAGTCAACAGCCTTTTGAAGTAAACAGGAGTCCAGCCGGTCTTACTGGTCACCATCATCACGGTGTCTGTAGGCTTTTCTATGGTGACAGCGTGATATACGGTTCCCCTGCCAAGATTATTACCTCCCCTCTGGGTGCAGTAAGTCCTGCAAGCAGTAGTCTACTCTTTTGTGACACACTCTTGTTGTTTTATGAGAGAAACTCCAGGTCAAGTGATGGTCACATGTGTCGTCATGGTGCCCCGTTGCCCCCGGATATCTCTCTGGATGTTGGAGTAGGAGGGCTTCCTCACTGGAGGTCAGTGTGCCCACGGAGCAAACCCTGCAACTTCAGGGCATGGTTGGGGGTTAGGAACACCACGTGGGGTCCTTTTCCCTTAGGAGGGAGGTGGCCTTTTGAGCTGCTGATTTCCAGGTTTTTAGATACCGCCAGTATGTTGGCCAGATGTTGCAGTGGGCCAAGCCCCTTGGTGACTATAGTTTATCCTACCTGGATGGCATTCTTGCATTGTTCCATTTCAAGTGGTCCCAGGTTTTGCACTAATACTCCAATGGCAATTCACCTTTCACCAGGAATGTAAAGGTCAAAGGGTTTAGCTAAATTAGGGAGTTCCAGGGCAAGGGTCTGAATTGACTGCTCTTTCCATTCTTGAAAGGCCACTTCTGGATTCTATTCAAAAGGATCATCATCTTTTCCTTTCAGTGTTTCATATAGAGGCCCAGCTAGTAGACTGTAGTTAGGGATCCAGAAGCAGCAAACTCTGGCCTCCCCAGGAACCCCTAAGCTGTCTTCTAGTTTTAGAAAGGGGTAAGGCTGTAAATTGTTTCTTCCCTTTCCTGGGATGAGCTTCTCCGACCTTCTGTGAGAATGAAGCCCAGGCAGGTCACCGTAGTCTGTGATATTTGAGCTTTTTCTTGGACAACTTCTATCCTTTATTGGCTTGGTAGTTCAGAGGCCTCCTTAGTAGGGCTGGTGATCAGAATGTCGTCAGCATATTGAAGGAGTGTTTCCTTTTCCAGAGGTAGAACTTTTACGTCTTTAGCTAAGCTTTCCCCAAAGATGGTGTGGGAATTTTTGAACACTTGGGGCAAGACGGCCTGGATGTATTGTTTTAGTTGTATGTTGAGTCCTGCCACTTACAAGCCAAAATTTCTTGTGACTCTGGGACTAATGGCATACAAAAGAAGGCATCATTGAAGACTAATACAGAATACCGTCTCCTGGTGGTTGGTAGAATGACCAGCAGGGTGTAGGAATTAGGAACTACTGGAGGTATATACTCGGTGGCTTCACTGACGATCCTGACATCTTTACCAGGCCCCTGGCAGCCCATGGGGCTCTCGTGGTCAGGCCAATCTCAGGATATGGAGCTCACCTGGGCAGGTACCCCACCTCCACACCAGCCCATGGGGCTCTCATGGTCAGGCCCATCCCAGGATATGGGGTTCCCTGGGCAGGTCCCCTGCAGCCCATGGGGCTCTCGTGGTCAGCTCCCTCCCAGGATACAGAGCTACACTTGCAGGTACTGTGGCAGGGCAGGGCACACAGGAACCGTGCACATTGCCCTCATTGCAGAGCACTCTCAGCTCACCTGTCACTCAGATCTGACACAGAGCACCTCAGAGCAGGACTTGAACTAACAAATAGCAACTCCGACAGGTCTGTGACCCTGGGCATCACTCTGTACGGCCTGCCACCACCTGGTCTTCCAGAGACTTCCACTGCACCCGGGGCACCAGGCCTCTGTCTCCACCCACCACCCACCACCCACCCCTCCTCTCCCTGACTCCTGGGGTCCTCTTATTAGGCCAGGGTTTTCTTGAAGCTGTCTCCCACTCATGGGCCAGATAAAATGATTAGAATACAAGCCAGAGCTGCAGCCCATTGTCTATCCTGACTCTCAAGAGCCCACACCTGTTCCTTGGACCTGGCCGATTCAGCAAGTTCCATTTTCTGCAACTGTGAGACCCTGAGGGGTGATGATTGGCTGACCTGGGCAGCCTGACCATGCCGGCCAGCCCTCCCCAGGTGTGCCTGTTTTGAGATCAATATAAACACCGCTCCAGGCAGCAAGAACCCCTGCAGCTGTGCCTGACGCCATTTTCTCTGCCCTGTCAGCAGTCTCGGGGCTGGGCTGGTGGGAGGGAGTGACAGGTCACGGCGTTGTGGGTGGCCCAGTGTGAGTGGGGCTCTGCTGGACTTTCTGCAGCAGTTGTCAAGATGCCACCTGCTAAAGAAGAGGATGTGTCACCCATACCTGGCGCTGGAATTTCTCCCTGGGCAGACGTGAGGAAGGAAGAAATCAGTGGGGGCCGGGACAGGAGGGGTATCTCAGGCAGGGAAATGGAAAGCTTCCAGAAGAGCACCCAGGGCCAGGACCATCCTGGCTGGCCTGCAGGCACCAAGTTGGCTGGCATGCAATCACTCGTGTGGCTCCATTGCCCTTCCTCTAGGCTTTCAAGTCCTTGAACATATTCAGGTGTTTTATCTGGGAAGGGTGGGAACATTTCAGCAGCAGCTGGCCTGGGGCTCGGACCACGTTTACTCACAGATGCCTCAGCACGGTCCCCCAGCTTTGCAATGAGGACGCTTGTTGCGTGGGGCCTGCTGGCTGTATGGGAGATGATTCCCCACCACTGACCAACTTCAGAATTGTTTACAACTGGAGCAAGTGTCCTGATACGGTTTTCCTCTGTGTAACTTGTGGATTCTGTTTGTTTTTTCTATTTTTCGTTTTTGGTTCAAGGTAGATTTCATTCCTCTTTTTTGCATTTACAAATATAAGCATAGAAATAATTTATTCATATAAATACATGTATGTGGAGGGAAGAATATTTTTTCTGTTTTACTTTTTAATTTTATTTTTTTTAATTTTTAATCTTATTTTTTATACAGCAGGTTCTTATTGGTTATCTATTTTATACATATAAATGTATACATGTCAATCCCAATCTCTCAACTCTTCACACCACCATCCCCCCAACAGCTTTCTGCCCTTGGTGCAGATTTCCTTTACAGGCTTGCTTGGTTGCCCATCAAGGGTGTATGCGTTTTTTCCTGAAAATATTCAGGAAAAAATGCATACGCCCTTTTTGGCAAAGTGCATCATTGTCGACATTCTGCCTCATTTCCTATGCTTTAAGTGCAATTCCAGTCTACCCCCTGAAATAGTTTTCCTCAAATGCTGCCCCCCTTTCCAGTCCTCTTCGCAGACTTACTTCAATATATTTTTGGACGATAGCTGTCATTCATAACTCTGCAGGTTTGTGAATTAGAGTGCCCCTGAGCTCCTTTCTTCAACTCGCTTTCTTGTGAGCTGGCCGAAAACCGCAGGAATGCTTCAGGCGCTAATCTGTTTCTGGCAGGGCACGCTGACCCTTTGGTTAATTCCTCTTCCTGGTGGGAAATGGTCGTTACACTTGCCCGTGCAGGCACCTACAGCTAGTCTCTCATTGGTTCTCCCTATTCCTGTTCATCTTGCTCAGAAATTGCAAACTGTGCTGAACAGGATGTTAAAGGCATTGACTCTCCAAGTGGGGAGAGTGTTAGTAAAGCGTCTGGAATGGTGAACCCGAGTACCAGGGCACAAAAACTGAGATGCATTTGAAAACGTTTCGCAATCACATGGTGGAATATACTCTGCGTTTCTCATGCATGTTTTAGCTGAAGGAAGAATCCCTTAAACCTGGAGAGTTGGGACCCATGGAATGGGTACCATGCAGTATGCCTTCAAACGGTCTGCATTTGCTCACCGAGCCTCACCAATGGTATCAGCGCGAAGGGTCCAGCCTTATGTCTCACCCAGCTCTGGGTGTAGATGTGGTAAATCCAGGTTGCATCACAAGCCCTGAATGAATTATTTAAGAATTGCTCTCTATTTCACTGTCATTGTGTTTTGTTTTTGAAATTTTTTTTGATAAAGGAAGTTATCCGATTTTCACTGCTGCGTTTAGGCCACTGTACACACGCTTGATTCTCTTACGGAGACATATAAATCCATGGGTTTTAAGATTCTTACTAGTCAGGTGTATTCCTAGGCGTTGAATATAGGGTGTTTAGCCCATTTCGTTGAGCAAGGGGTAGGTCTTGACTATTACATATTTGACGTATGGAATGGTATCTGTGCTAATTTCTATCTCTGGTTTTATGCAGCACCCCAACTCACCTTTCCCCTTAAGCAAACATAAGTTGGTTTTCTAAATTTGAGACCCTGTTCTGTTTTGTAATTCAGTTCATGTGTAGCCAAGATTACATTCGGTGTATTAGAGATAACTTATGATGTTTCATTTTCTGTGTGACTTATTTCTCTTAGAATCATCGTACCTGAATCCACTCATTATGCCACGACGGGCCAGATGACATAGATTTCATTGGTGAGTGATATTCCATTGTACGTACGTACCACAACTTCTTTATCCATTTTTCGCTTTCTGGGATATTTAACTTGTACCGTAGATGAGGTTCTTGTAAACAGCGCCGTCTGAAACTTTGGGGTGGCTGTGTGTTTTTGATTTTCATTTCCCTAAGCTATAGGACCATAAGTGGAAGTGCCGTAGGCTCCGTTGCTTTGTTTTTTAGGTGTTTCAGGAAACACAATACACTTCTCCAGAGTGGCTCTTGGCAATTTACATCCCACCCATGAGCATAACAAGGCTCCCTGTTCTCCATGGCCTGTGCTGCCTTTCTGGATTTTACACTTTTTTCAGATGGCCCTTTTGACAGGGGGGCAGTGAGACTTCATTGTAGTGCAGATTTCTTTAACGTGCTTGCTTGGTTGGCCAAAAAGGGCGTATGCGTTTTTTCCTGAATATATTCAGGAAAAAACGCATACGCCCTTTTTGGCCAAGAGCATCATTGTCGACGTTCTGCCTCTTTTCCTATGCTTTAAATGCAATTCCAGTCTACCCCCTGAAATCGTTTTCCTGCAATTTTGCCCCGCTTTCAAGTCCTCTTCCCAGCCTTCTTTCAATATATTTTTGGACGATAGCTGTCATTTATAACTCTGCAGGTTTGTGAATTACAGTGCCCCTGAGTTCCTTTCTTCAAATCGCTTTCTTTTGAGCTGGCCGCAAACCCGCAGGATTGCTTCAGGCCCTAATCTGGTTCCAGCACGGCATGCTGAGCGTTTGGTTAATTCCTCTTCCTGGTTGGAAATGAGCATTAAATTTGCCTGTGCAGACACCTACAGCTAGTCTCTCATTGGTTCTCCCTATTCCTGTTCATCTTGCGCAGAAATTGCAAACTGTGCCAAACAGGAGGTTAAAGGCACTGACTCTCCAAGTGGGGAGAGTGTTCGTAAAGGGTCTGGAATTGTGAACCCGAGTAAAAGGGCATAAAAACTGAGATGCATTTGAAAATGTTTCCCGGTCACATGGTGCAGCATACTGTGGGCTTCCCATGCATGCTTTAGCTGAAGGAAGAATCGCTTAAACCTTGAGATTTGGGACCCATGGAATGGGTACCATGTAGTATGACTTCAAATGGTCTGCATTTGCTCATCGAACCTCACCAATGCTATCAGCCCGAAGTGTCCAACCTTATGTCTCACTCAGCTCTGGGTTTAGATGAGGTAAATCCAGGTTGCATCACAAGCCCTGAATGAATTATTTAAGAATTGCTCTCTATTTCACAGTCATTGTGTTTTGTTTTTGTAATTCATTTTGATAATAGGATTTATCGGATTTTCTCTGCTGCCTTCATGCAGCTGTACACATGCTTGATTCTCTTATGGAGACATATAAATCCATGGGTTTGAAGATTCTTACTAGTCAGGTGTATTCCTAAGCGTTGAATATAGGGTGTTTAGCCCATTTCGTTGAGCAAGGGGTAGGTCTTGACTATTACATATTTGACGTATGGAATGGTATCTGTGCTAATTTCTATCTCTGGTTTTATGCAGCACCCCAACTCACCTTTCCCCCTAAGCAAACATAAGTTGGTTTTCTAAATTTGAGACCCTGTTCTGTTTTGTAATTCAGTTCATGTGTAGCCAAGATTACATTCGGTGTATTAGAGATAACTTATGATGTTTCATTTTCTGTGTGATTTATTTCTCTTAGAATCATCGTACCTGTACCCACTCATTATGCCACGACGGGCCAGATGACATAGATTTCATTGGTGAGTGATATTCCATTGTACGTACGTACCACAACTTCTTTATCCATTTTTCGCTTTCTGGGATATTTAACTTGTACCGTAGACGAGGTTCTTGTAAACAGAGCCGTCTGAAACTTTGGGGTGGCTGTCTGTTTTTTATTTTAATTTCCCTAAGCTATAGGACCATAAGTGGAAGTGCCGTAGGCTCTGTTGCTTTGTTTTTTAGGTGTTTCAGGAAACACAATACACTTCTCCAGAGTGGCTGTTGGCAATTTACATCCCACCCATGAGCATAACAAGGCTCCCTGTTCTCCATGGCCTGTGCTGCCTTTCTGGATTTTACACTTTTTTCAGATGGCCCTTTTGACCGGGGGGCAGTGAGACTTCATTGTAGTGCAGATGTCTTTAACATGCTTGCTTGGTTGGCCAAAAAGGGCGTATGCGTATATTCCGGAAAAAACGCATACGCCCTTTTTGCCAAGTGCATCATTGTCGACGTTCTGCCTCTTTTCCTATGCTTTAAATGCAATTCCAGTCTACCCCCTGAAATCGGTTTCCTGCAATTCTGCCCCGCTTTCAAGTCCTCTTCGCAGGCTTCCTTCAATATATTTTTGGACGATAGCTGTCATTTACAACACTGCAGGTTTGTGAATTACAGTGCCCCGGAGCTCCTTTCTTCAAATCGCTTTCTTGTGAGATGGCCGCAGACCCTCAGGATTGCTTCAGGCCCTAATCTGGTTCCGGCACAGCATGCTGAGCCTTCGGTTAATTCCTCTTCCTGGTGGGAAATGAGCGTTAAATTTGCCCGTGCAGACACCTACAGCCAATCTCTCATTGGTTCTCCCTATTCCTGTTCATCTTGCGCAGAAATTGCAAACTGTGCCAAACAGCAGGTTAAAGGCACTGACTCTCCAAGTGGGGAGAGTGTTAGTAAAGGGTCTGGAATTGTGAACCCGAGTAAAAGGGAACAAAAACTGAGATGCATTTGAAAACGTTTCCCGGTCACACGGTGCACCATACTGTGGGTTTCCCATGCATGTTTTAGCTGAAGGAAGAATCGCTTAAACCTGGAGAGTTGGGACCCATGGAATGGGTACCATGCAGTATGACTTCAAATTGTCTGCATTTGCTCATCGAACCTCACCAATGCTATCAGCCCGAAGTGTCCAACCTTATGTCTCACTCAGCTCTGGGTGTAGATGAGGTAAATCCAGGTTGCATCACAAGCCCTGAATGAATTATTTAAGAATTGCTCTCTATTTCACTGTCATTTTGTTTTGTTTTTGTAATTCATTTTGATAATAGGATTTATCGGATTTTCTCTGCTGCATTCATGCCGCTGTACACACGCTTCATTCTCTTACGGAGACATATAAATCCATGGGTTTGAAGATTCTTACTAGTCAGGTGTATTCCTAGGCGTTGAATATGGGGTGTTTAGTCCATTTCGTTGAGCAAGGGGTAGGTCTTGACTATTACATATTTGGCTTATGGAAAGGTATCTGTGCTAATTTCTATCTCTGGTTTTATGCAGCTCCCCAACTCACCTTTCCCCTTAAGCAAGCATAAGTTGCTTTTCTAAATTGGAGACCCTTTTCTGTTTTATAATTCAGTTCATGTGTAGTCAAGTTTACATTCCGTGTATTAGTGATATCTTATGATGTTTCATTTTCCGTGTGACTTATTTCACTTAGAATCATCGTACCTGAATCCACTCATTATGCCGCGACGGGCCTGATGACATAGATTTCATTGCTGAGTGATATTCCATTGTACGTACGTACCACAACTTCTTTATCCATTTTTCGCTTTCTGGGATATTTAACTTGTACCGTAGAAGAGGTTCTTGTAAACAGAGCCATCTGAAACTTTGGCTTGGCTGTGTGTTTTTGATTTAAATTTCCCTAAGCTATAGGACCATAAGTGGAAGTGCCGTAGGCTCTCTTGCTTTGTTTTTTAGGTGTTTCAGGAAACACCATACACTTCTCCAGAGTGGCTGTTGGCAATTTACATCCCGCCCATCAGCATAACAAGGCTCCCTGTTCTCCATGGCCTGTGCTGCCTTTCTGGATTTTACACTTTTTTCAGATGGCCCTTTTGACCGGGGGGCAGTGAGACTTCATTGTAGTGCAGATTTCTTTAACATGCTTGCTTGGTTGGCCAAAAAGGGCGTATGCGTTTTTTCCTGAATATATTCAGGAAAAAACGCATACGCCCTTTTTGGCCAAGTGCATCATTGTCGACGTTCTGCCTCTTTTCCTATGCTTTAAATGCAATTCCAGTCTACCCCCTGAAATCGTTTTCCTGCAATTCTGCCCCGCTTTCAAGTCCTCTTCGCAGGCTTCCTTCAATATATTTTTGGACGATAGCTGTCATTTATAACTCTGCAGGTTTGTGAATTAGAGTGCCCCGGAGCTCCTTTCTTCAAATCGCTTTCTTGTGAGCTGGCCGCAAACTCGCAGGGTTGCTTCAGGCCCTAATCTGGTTTCGGCACGGCATGCTGAGCGTTTGGTTAATTCCTCTTCCTGGTTGGCAATGAGCGTTAAATTTGCCCGTGCAGACACCTACAGCTAGTCTCTCATTGGTTCTCCCTATTCCTGTTCATCTTGTGCAGAAATTGCAAACTGTGCCAAACAGCAGGTTAAAGGCACTGACTCTCCAAGTGGGGAGAGTGTTTGTAAAGGGTCTGGAATTGTGAACCCGAGTAAAATGGGACAAAAACTGAGATGCATTTGAAAACGTTTCCCGGTCACACGGTGCACCATACTGTGGGTTTCCCATGCATGTTTTAGCTGAAGGAAGAATCGCTTAAACCTGGAGAGTTGGGACCCATGGAATGGGTACCATGCAGTATGACTTCAAATGGTCTGCATTTGCTCATCGAACCTCACCAATGCTATCAACCCGAAGTGTCCAACTTTATGTCTCACTCAGCTCTGGGTGTAGATGAGGTAAATCCAGGTTGCATCACAAGCCCTGAATGAATTATTTAAGAATTGCTCTCTATTTCACTGTCATTGTGTTTTGTTTTTGTAATTCATTTTGATAATAGGATTTATCGGATTTTCTCTGCTGCATTCATGCAGCTGTACACACGCTTGATTCTCTTATGGAGACATATAAATCCATGGGTTTGAAGATTCTTACTAGTCAGGTGTATTCCTAGGCGTTGAATATAGGGTGTTTAGCCCATTTCGTTGAGCAAGGCGTAGGTCTTGACTATTACATATTTGACGTATGGAATGGTATCTGTGCTAATTTCTATCTCTGGTGATATGCAGCACCCCAACTCACCTTTCCCCTTAAGCAAACATAAGTCGGTTTTCTAAATTTGAGACCCTGTTCTGTTTTGTAATTCAGTTCATGGGTAGCCAAGATTACATTCGGTGTGTTAGTGATATCTTATGATGTTTCATTTTCTGTGTGACTTATTTCACTTAGAATCATCATACCTGAATCCACTCATTACGCCACGACGGGCCAGATGACATAGCTTTCCTTGGTGACTGATATTCCATTGTACGTACGTACCACAACTTCTTTATCCATTTTTCGCTTCCTGGGATATTTAACTTGTACCGTAGAAGAGGTTCTTGTAAACAGAGCCATCTGAAACTTTGGCTTGGCTGTGTGTTTTTGATTTAAATTTCCCTAAGCTATAGGACCATAAGTGGAAGTGCCGTAGGCTCCGTTGCTTTGTTTTTAGGTGTTTCAGGAAACACCATACACTTCTCCAGAGAGGCTGTTAGCAATTTACATCCCGCCCATCAGCATAACAAGGCTCCCTGTTCTCCATGGCCTGTGCTGCCTTTCTGGATTTTACACTTTTTTCAGATGGCCCTTTTGACCGGGGGGCAGTGAGACTTCATTGTAGTGCAGATTTCTTTAACATGCTTGCTTGGTTGGCCAAAAAGGGCGTATGCGTTTTTTCCTGAATATATTCAGGAAAAAACGCATACGCCCTTTTTGGCCAAGTGCATCATTGTCGACGTTCTGCCTCTTTTCCTATGCTTTAAATGCAATTCCAGTCTACCCCCGAAATCGTTTTCCTGCAATTCTGCCCCGCTTTCAAGTCCTCTTCGCAGCCTTCATTCAATATATTTTTGGACGATAGCTGTCATTTATAACTCTGCAGGTTTGTGAATTAGAGTGCCCTGGAGCTCCTTTCTTCAAATCGCTTTCTTGTGAGCTGGCCGCAAACTCGCAGGGTTGCTTCAGGCCCTAATCTGGTTCGGGCACGGCATGCTGAGCGTTTGGTTAATTCCTCTTCCTGGTTGGAAATGAGCGTTAAATTTGCCCGTGCAGACACCTACAGCTAGTCTCTCATTGGTTCTCCCTATTCCTGTTCATCTTGCGCAGAAATTGCAAACTGTGCCAAACAGCAGGTTAAAGGCACTGACTCTCCAAGTGGGTAGAGTGTTAGTAAAGGGTCTGGAATTGTGAACCCGAGTAAAAGGGGACGAAAACTGAGATGCATTTGAAAACGTTTCCCGGTCACACGGTGCACCATACTGTGGGTTTCCCATGCATGTTTTAGCTGAAGGAAGAATCGCTTAAACCTGGAGAGTTGGGACCCTTGGAATGGGTACCATGCAGTATGACTTCAAATGGTCTGCATTTGCTCTTCGAACCTCACCAATGCTATCAGCCCGAAGTGTCCAACTTTATGTCTCACTCAGCTCTGGGTGTAGATGAGGTAAATCCAGGTTGCATCACAAGCCCTGAATGAATTATTTAAGAATTGCTCTCTATTTCACTGTCATTGTGTTTTGTTTTTGTAATTCATTTTGATAATAGGATTTATCGGATTTTCTCTGCTACCTTCATGCAGCTGTACACACGCTTGATTCTCTTATGGAGACATATAAATCCATGGGTTTGAAGATTCTTACTAGTCAAGTGTATTCCTAGGCGTTGAATATAGGGTGTTTAGCCCATTTCGTTGAGCAAGTGGTAGGTCTTGACTATTACATATTTGACGTATGGAATGGTATCTGTGCTAATTTCTATCTCTGGTTTTATGCAGCACCTCAACTCACCTTTCCCCTTAAGCAAACATAAGTTGGTTTTCTAAATTTGAGACCCTGTTCTGTTTTGTAATTCAGTTCATGTGTAGCCAAGATTACATTCGGTGTATTAGAGATAACTTATGATGTTTCATTTTCTGTGTGACTTATTTCTCTTAGAATCATCGTACCTGAATCCACTCATTATGCCACGACGGGCCAGATGACATAGATTTCATTGGTGAGTGATATTCCATTGTACGTACGTACCACAACTTCTTTATCCATTATTCGCTTTCTGGCATATTTAACTTGTACCGTAGACGAGGTTCTTGTAAACAGAGCCGTCTGAAACTTTGGGGTGGCTGTGTGTTTTTTATTTTAATTTCCCTAAGCTATAGGACCATAAGTGGAAGTGCCGTAGGCTCCGTTGCTTTGTTTTTTAGGTGTTTCAGGATACACAATACACATCTCCAGAGTGGTTGTTGGCAATTTACATCCCACCCGTCAGCATAACAAGGCTCCCTGTTCTATATGGCCTGTGCTGCATTTCTGGATTTTACACTTTTTTCAGATGGCCCTTTTGACCGGGGGGCGGTGAGACTTCATTGTAGTGCAGATTTCATTAACATGCTTGCTTGGTTGGCCAAAAAGGGCGTATGTTTTTTCCTGAATATATTCAGGAAAAAACGCATACGCCCTTTTTGACCAAGTGCATCATTGTCGACGTTCTGCCTCTTTTCCTATGCTTTAAATGCAATTCCAGTCTCCCCCCTGAAATCGTTTTCCTGCAATTCTGCCCCGCTTTCAAGTCCTCTTCGCAGCCTTCCTTCAATATATTTTTGGACGATAGCTGTCATTTATAACTCTGCAGGTTTGTGAATTACAGTGCCACGGAGCTCCTTTCTTGAAATCGCTTTCTTGTGAGCTGGCCGCAAACCCGCAGGATTGCTTCAGGCCCTAATCTGGTTCCGGCATGGCATGCTGAGCGTTTGGTTAATTCCTCTTCCTGGTTGGAAATGAGCGTTAAATTTGCCCGTGCAGACACCTACAGCTAGTCTCTCATTGTTTCTCCCTATTCCTGTTCATCTTGCGCAGAAATTGCAAACTGTGCCAAACAGGAGGTTAAAGGCACTGACTCTCCAAGTGGGGAGAGTGTTAGTAAAGGGTCTGGAATTGTCAACCCGAGTAAAAGGGGACAAAAACTGAGATGCATTTGAAAACGTTTCCCGGTCACACGGTGCACCATACTGTGGGTTTCCCATGCATGTTTTAGCTGAAGGAAGAATCGCTTAAACCTGGAGAGTTGGGACCCATGGAATGGGTACCATGCAGTATGACTTCAAATGGTCTGCATTTGCTCATCGAACCTCACCAATGCTATCAGCCCGAAGTGTCCAACTTTATGTCTCACTCAGCTCTGGGTGTAGATGAGGTAAATCCAGGTTGCATCACAAACCCTGAATGAATTATTTAAGAATTGCTCTCTATTTCACTGTCATTGTGTTTTGTTTTTGTAATTCATTTTGATAATAGGATTTATCGGATTTTCTCTGCTGCCTTCATGCAGCTGTACACACGCTTGATTCTCTTATGGAGACATATAAATCCATGGGTTTGAAGATTCTTACTAGTCAGGTGTATTCCTAGGCGTTGAATATAGGGTGTTTAGCCCATTTCGTTGAGCAAGGGGTATGTCTTGACTATTACATATTTTTTTTTTTTTTTTTGCTGTACGCGGGCCTCTCAGTGTTGTAGCCTCTCCAGTTGTGGAGCACAGGCTCCGGACGCGCAGGCTCAACAGCCATGACTGACGGGGCCAGTAGCTCCACGGCATGTGGGATCCTCGCGGACCGGGACACGAACCCGCGTCCCCTGCATCGGCAGTCGGACTCTCAACCAGTGCGCCACCAGGGAAGCCCCCTTGACTATTACATATATGATGTATGGAATAGTATCTGTGCTAATTTCTATCTCTGGTTTTATGCAGCACCCCAACTCACCTTTCCCCTTAAGCAAACATAAGTTGGTTTTCTAAATTTGAGACCCTGTTCTGTTTTGTAATTCAGTTCATGTGTAGCCAAGATTACATTCGGTGTATTAGTGATATCTTATGATGTTTCATTTTCTGTGTGACTTATTTCTCTTAGAATCATCGTACCTGAATCCACTCATTATGCCACGATGGGCCAGATGACATAGATTTCATTGGTGAGTGATATTCCATTGTACGTACGTACCACAACTTCTTTATCCATTTTTCGCTTTCTGGGATATTTAACTTGTACCGTAGACGAGGTTCTTGTAAACAGAGCCGTCTGAAACTTTGGGGTGGCTGTGTGTTTTTTATTTTAATTTCCCTAAGCTATAGGACCATAAGTGGAAGTGCCGTAGGCTCCGTTGCTTTGTTTTTTAGGTGTTTCAGGAAACACCATACACTTCTCCAGAGTGGCTGTTGGCAATTTACATCCCACCCATCAGCATAACAAGGCTCCCTGTTCTCCATGGCCTGTGCTGCATTTCTGGATTTTACACTTTTTTCAGATGGCCCTTTTGACCGGGGGGCAGTGAGACTTCATTGCAGTGCAGATTTCTTTAACATGCTTGCTTGGTTGGCCAAAAAGGGCGTATGCGTTTTTTCCTGAATATATTCAGGAAAAAACGCATACGCCCTTTTTGGCCAAGTGCATCATTGTCGACGTTCTGCCTCTTTTCCTATGCTTTAAATGCAATTCCAGTCTACCCCCTGAAATCGTTTTCCTGCAATTCTGCCCCGCTTTCAAGTCCTCTTCGCAGCCTTCCTTCAATATATTTTTGGACGATAGCTGTCATTTATAACTCTGCAGGTTTGTGAATTACAGTGCCCCTGAGCTCCTTTCTTAAAATCGCTTTCTTGTGAGCTGGCCGCAAACCCGCAGGATTGCTTCAGGCCCTAATCTTGTTCCGGCACGGCATGCTGAGCCTTTGGTTAATTCCCCTTCCTGGTGGGAAATGAGCGTTAAATTTGCCCCTGCAGACACCTACAGCTAGTCTCTCATTGGTTCTCCCTATTCCTGTTCATCTTGCGCAGAAATTGCAAACTGTCCCAAACAGGAGGTTAAAGGCACTGACTCTCCAAGTGGGGAGAGTTTTAGTAAAGGGTCTGGAATAGTGAACCCGAGTAAAAGGGGACAAAAACTGAGATGCATTTGAAAACGTTTCCCGGTCACACGCTGCACCATACTGTGTGTTTCCCATGCATGCTTTAGCTGAAGGAAGAATCGCTTAAACCTGGAGAGTTGGGACCCATGGAATGGGTACCATGCAGTATGACTTCAAATGGTCTGCATTGGCTCATCGAACCTCACCAATGGTATCAGCCCGAAGTGTCCAACCTTATGTCTCACTCAGCTCTGGGTTTAGATGAGGTAAATCCAGGTTGCATCACAAGCCCTGAATGAATTATTTAAGAATTGCTCTCTATTTCACTGTCCTTGGGGTTTGTTTGTGTAATTCATTTTGGTAATGGGATTTATCGGATTTTCTCTGCTGCATTCATGCCGCTGTACACACGCTTCATTCTCTTACGGAGACATATAAATCCATGGGTTTGAAGATTCTTACTAGTCAGGTGTATTCCTAGGCGTTGAATATGGGGTGTTTAGTCCATTTCGTTGAGCAAGGGGTAGGTCTTGACTATTACATATTTGGCTTATGGAAAGGTATCTGTGCTAATTTCTATCTCTGGTTTTATGCAGCACCCCAACTCACCTTTCCCCTTAAGCAAGCATAAGTTGGTTTTCTAAATTTGAGACCCTGTTCTGTTTTGTAATTCAGTTCATGTGTAGCCAAGTTTACGTTCCGTGTATTAGTGATATCCTATGATGTTTCATTTTCTGTGTGACTTATTTCACTTAGAATCATCGTACCTGAATCCACTCATTATGCCGCGACGGGCCTGATGACATAGATTTCATTGCTGAGTGATATTCCATTGTACGTACGTACAAGAACTTCTTTATCCATTTTTCACATTCTGCGATATTAAACTTGTACAGTAGATGAGGTTCTTGTAAACAGAGCCGTCCGACACTTTGCGGTGGCTGTGTGTTTTTGATTTTAATTTCCCTAAGCTATAGGACCAAAAGTGGAAGTGCCGTAGGCTCCGTAGCTTTGTTTTTTCGGTGTTCCCGGAAACACCATACACTTCTCCAGAGTGGCTGTTGGCAATTTACATCCCGCCCATCAGCATAACAAGGCTCCCTGATCTCCATGGCCTGTGCTGCCTTTCTGGATTTTCCACTATTTTCAGATGGCCGTTATGACTGGGGAGCAGTGAGACTTCATTGTAGTGCAGATTACTTGAACATGCTTGCTTGGTTGTCCAAAAAGGGCGTATACGTTTTTTCCTGAATATATTCAAGAAAAAACGCATACGCCCTTTTTGGCCAAGAGCATCATTGTCGACGTTCTGCCTTTTTTCCTATGCTTTAAATGCAATTCCCGTCTACCCCCTGAAATCGTTTTCCTGCAAATCTGTCCTGCTTACAAGTCGTCTTTGCAGACTTCCTTCAATATATTTTTGGACGATAGCTGTCATTTATAACTCTGCAGGTTTGTGAGTTACAGTGCCCCTGAGCTCATTTCTTCAACTCGCTATCTTGTGAGCTGGCCGCAAACCCGCAGGATTGCTTCAGGCCCTAATGTGGTTCCGGCACGGCATGCTGAGCCTTTGATTAATTCCTTTTCCTGGTGTGAAATGAGCGTTAAGTTTGCCCGTGCAGACACCTACAGCTAGTCTCTCACTGGATCTCCCTCTTCCTGTTCATCTTGCGCAGAAATTGCAAACTGTGCCCAACAGGAGTTTAAAGGCACTGACTCTCCAAGTGGGGAGAGTGTTAGTAAAGTGTCTGGAATGGTGAACCCGAGTAAAAGGGGACGAAAACTGAGATGCATTTGAAAACGTTTGTCTGTCACACGGTGCACCATTCTGTGGGTTTCACATGCATGTTTTAGCTTAAAGAAGAATCCCTTAAACCTGGAGATTTGGGACCCATTGAATGGGTACCATGCAGTATGACTTCAAAGGGTCTGCATTTGCTCATCGAAACTCACCAATGCTATCAGCCCGAAGTGCCCAACCTTATGTCTCACTCAGCTCTGGGTGTAGATGTGGTAAATCCAGGTTGCATCACAAGCCCTGAATGAATTATTTAAGAATTGCTCTCTATTTCACTGTCCTTGGGTTTTGTTTGTGTAATTCATTTTGGTAATGGGATTTATCGGATTTTCTCTGCTGCATTCATGCCGCTGTACACACGCTTCATTCTCTTACGGAGACATATAAATCCATGGGTTTGAAGATTCTTACTAGTCAGGTGTATTCCTAGGCGTTGAATATGGGGTGTTTAGTCCATTTCGTTGAGCAAGGGGTAGGTCTTGACTATTACATATTTGGCTTATGGAAAGGTATCTGTGCTAATTTCTATCTCTGGTTTTATGCAGCACCCCAACTCACCTTTCCCCTTAAGCAAGCATAAGTTGGTTTTCTAAATTTGAGACCCTGTTCTGTTTTGTAATTCAGTTCATGTGTAGCCAAGTTTACATTCCGTGTATTAGTGATATCTTATGATGTTTCATTTTCTGTGTGATTTATTTCACTTAGAATCATCGTACCTGAATCCACTCATTATGCCGCGACGGGCCTGATGACATAGATTTCATTGCTAAGTGATATTCCAGTGTACGTACGTACCACAACTTCTTTATCAATTTTTCACATTCTGGGATATTTAACTTGTACCGTAGACGAGGTTCTTGTAAACAGAGCCGCCCGAGACTTTTGGGTGGCTGTGTGTTTTTGATTTTAATTTTCCTAAGCTATAGGACCATAAGGGGAATTGCCGTAGGCTCTGTTGCTTTGTTTTTTAGATGTTCCGGGAAACACCATACATTTTTCCAGACTGGCTGTTGGCAATTTACATCCCGCCCATCAGCATAACAAGGCTCGCTGTTCTCCATGGCCTGTGCTGCCTTTCTGGATTTTACACTTCTTTCAGATGGCCCTTTTGACCGGGGGGCAGTGAGACTTCATTGTAGTGCAGATTTCTTTAACATGCTTGCTTGGTTGGCCAAAAAGTGCGTATGCGTTTTTTCCTGAATATATTCAGGAAAAAACGCATACGCCCTTTTTGGCCAAGAGCATCATTGTCGACGTTCTGCCTCTTTTCCTATGCTTTAAATGCAATTCCCGTGTACCCCCTGAAATCGTTTTCCTGCAAATCTGTCCCGCTTACAAGTCGTCTTCGCAGCCTTCCTTCAATATATTTTTGGACGATAGCTGTCATTTATAACTCTGCAGGTTTGTGAGTTACAGTGCCCCTGAGCTCCTTTCTTCAACTCGCTATCTTGTGAGCTGGCCGCAAACCCACAGGATTGCTTCAGGCCCTAATCTGGTTCCGGCACGGCATGCTGAGCCTTTGGTTAATTCCTCTTCCTGGTGGGAAATGAGCGTTAAATTTGCCCGTGCAGACACCTAGAGCTAGTCTCTCATTGGTTCTCCCTATTCCTTTTCATCTTGCGCAGAAATTGCAAACTGTGCCCAACAGGAGGTTAAAGGCACTGACTCTCCAAGTGGGGAGAGTGTTCGTAAAGGGTCTGGAATGGTGAACCCGAGTAAAAGGGGACGAAAACTGAGATGCATTTGAAAACGTTTGCCAGTCACACGGTGCACCATACTGTGGGTTTCCCATGCATGTTTTAGCTGAAAGAAGAATCCCTTAAACTTGGAGAGTTGGGACCCATGGAATGGGTACCATGCTGTATGACTTCAAAGGGTCTGCATTTGCTCATCGAACCTCACCAATGCTATCAGCCCGAAGTGCCCAACCTTATGTCTCACTCAGCTCTGGGTGTAGATGTGGTAAATCTAGGTTGCATCACAAGCCCTGAATGAATTATTTAAGAATTGCTCTCTATTTCACTGTCCTTGGGTTTTGTTTGTGTAATTCATTTTGATAATGGGATTTATCGGATTTTCTCTGCTGCATTCATGCCGCTGTACACACGCTTCATTCTCTTACGGAGACATATAAATCCATGGGTTTGAAGATTCTTACTAGTCAGGTGTATTCCTAGGCGTTGAATATGGGGTGTTTAGTCCATTTCGTTGAGCAAGGGGTAGGTCTTGACTATTACATATTTGGCTTATGGAAAGGTATCTGTGCTAATTTCTATCTCTGGTTTTATGCAGCACCCCAACTCACCTTTCCCCTTAAGCAAGCATAAGTTGGTTTTCTAAATTTGAGACCCTGTTCTGTTTTGTAATTCAGTTCATGTGTAGCCAAGTTTACATTCCGTGTAGTAGTGATATCTTATGATGTTTCATTTTCTGTGTGACTTATTTCACTTAGAATCATCGTACCTGAATCCACTCATTATGCCGCGACGGGCCTGATGACATAGATTTCATTGCTGAGTGATATTCCATTGTACGTACGTACCACAACTTCTTTATCCATTTTTCACATTCTGGGATATTTAACTTGTACCGTAGACGAGGTTCTTGTAAACAGAGCCGTCCGACACTTTGGGGTGGCTGTGTGTTTTTGATTTTAATTTCCCTAAGCTATAGGACCATAAGTGGAAGTGCCGTAGGCTCCGTAGCTTTGTTTTTTCGGTGTTCCGGGAAACACCATACACTTCTCCAGAGTGGCTGTTGGCAATTTACATCCCGCCCATCAGCATAACAAGGCTCCCTGTTCTCCATGGCCTGTGCTGCCTTTCTGGATTTTACACTTTTTTCAGATGGCCCTTTTGACCGGGGGGCAGTGAGACTTCATTGTAGTGCAGATTTCTTTAACATGCTTGCTTGGTTGGCCAAAAAGGGCGTATGCGTTTTTTCCTGAATATATTCAGGAAAAAACGCATACGCCCTTTTTGGCCAAGAGCATCATTGTCGACGTTCTGCCTCTTTTCCTATGCTTTAAATGCAATTCCCGTCTACCCCCTGAAATCGTTTTCCTGCAATTCTGCCCCACTTACAAGTCGTCTTCGCAGCCTTCCTTCAATATATTTTTGGACGATAGCTGTCATTTATAACTCTGCAGGTTTGTGAGTTACAGTGCCCCTGAGCTCATTTCTTCAACTCGCTATCTTGTGAGCTGGCCGCAAACCCACAGGATTGCTTCAGGCCCTAATCTGGTTCCGGCACGGCATGCTGAGCCTTTGGTTAATTCCTCTTCCTGGTGGGAAATGAGCGTTAAATTTGCCCGTGCAGACACCTACAGCTAGTCTCTCATTGGTTCTCCCTATTCCTTTTCATCTTGCGCAGAAATTGCAAACTGTGCCCAACAGGA
The DNA here is from genome assembly GCF_059928025.1 of Delphinapterus leucas. Taxonomy (NCBI): domain Eukaryota; kingdom Metazoa; phylum Chordata; class Mammalia; order Artiodactyla; family Monodontidae; genus Delphinapterus; species Delphinapterus leucas. The sequence continues at coordinate 6,118,688 of NW_028322254.1, read as the reverse complement.
GGTTAAAGGCACTGACTCTCCAAGTGGGGAGAGTGTTCGTAAAGGGTCTGGAATGGTGAACCCGAGTAAAAGGGGACGAAAACTGAGATGCATTTGAAAACGTTTGCCGGTCACACGGTGCACCATACTGTGGGTTTCCCATGCATGTTTTAGCTGAAGGAAGAATCGCTTAAACCTGGAGAGTTGGGACCCATGGAATGGGTACCATGCAGTATGACTTCAAATGGTCTGCATTTGCTCATCGAACCTCACCAATGCTATCAGCCCGAAGTGCCCAACCTTATGTCTCACTCAGCTCTGGGTGTAGATGTGGTAAATCCAGGTTGCATCACAAGCCCTGAATGAATTATTTAAGAATTGCTCTCTATTTCACTGTCCTTGGGTTTTGTTTGTGTAATTCATTTTGGTAATGGGATTTATCGGATTTTCTCTGCTGCATTCATGCCGCTGTACACACGCTTCATTCTCTTACGGAGACATATAAATCCATGGGTTTGAAGATTCTTACTAGTCAGGTGTATTCCTAGGCGTTGAATATGGGGTGTTTAGTCCATTTCGTTGAGCAAGGGGTAGGTCTTGACTATTACATATTTGGCTTATGGAAAGGTATCTGTGCTAATTTCTATCTCTGGTTTTATGCAGCACCCCAACTCACCTTTCCCCTTAAGCAAGCATAAGTTGGTTTTCTAAATTTGAGACCCTGTTCTGTTTTGTAATTCAGTTCATGTGTAGCCAAGTTTACGTTCCTTGTATTAGTGATATCCTATGATGTTTCATTTTCTGTGTGACTTATTTCACTTAGAATCATCGTACCTGAATCCACTCATTATGCCGCGACGGGCCTGATGACATAGATTTCATTGCTGAGTGATATTCCATTGTACGTACGTACAAAAACTTCTTTATCCATTTTTCACATTCTGCGATATTAAACTTGTACAGTAGATGAGGTTCTTGTAAACAGAGCCGTCCGACACTTTGCGGTGGCTGTGTGTTTTTGATTTTAATTTCCCTAAGCTATAGGACCAAAAGTGGAAGTGCCGTAGGCTCCGTAGCTTTGTTTTTTCGGTGTTCCGGGAAACACCATACACTTCTCCAGAGTGGCTGTTGGCAATTTACATCCCGCCCATCAGCATAACAAGGCTCCCTGATCTCCATGGCCTGTGCTGCCTTTCTGGATTTTCCACTATTTTCAGATGGCCGTTATGACTGGGGAGCAGTGAGACTTCATTGTAGTGCAGATTACTTGAACATGCTTGCTTGGTTGTCCAAAAAGGGCGTATACGTTTTTTCCTGAATATATTCAAGAAAAAACGCATACGCCCTTTTTGGCCAAGAGCATCATTGTCGACGTTCTGCCTTTTTTCCTATGCTTTAAATGCAATTCCCGTCTACCCCCTGAAATCGTTTTCCTGCAAATCTGTCCTGCTTACAAGTCGTCTTTGCAGACTTCCTTCAATATATTTTTGGACGATAGCTGTCATTTATAACTCTGCAGGTTTGTGAGTTACAGTGCCCCTGAGCTCATTTCTTCAACTCGCTATCTTGTGAGCTGGCCGCAAACCCGCAGGATTGCTTCAGGCCCTAATGTGGTTCCGGCACGGCATGCTGAGCCTTTGATTAATTCCTTTTCCTGGTGTGAAATGAGCGTTAAGTTTGCCCGTGCAGACACCTACAGCTAGTCTCTCACTGGATCTCCCTCTTCCTGTTCATCTTGCGCAGAAATTGCAAACTGTGCCCAACAGGAGTTTAAAGGCACTGACTCTCCAAGTGGGGAGAGTGTTAGTAAAGTGTCTGGAATGGTGAACCCGAGTAAAAGGGGACGAAAACTGAGATGCATTTGAAAACGTTTGTCTGTCACACGGTGCACCATTCTGTGGGTTTCACATGCATGTTTTAGCTGAAAGAAGAATCCCTTAAACCTGGAGATTTGGGACCCATTGAATGGGTACCATGCAGTATGACTTCAAAGGGTCTGCATTTGCTCATCGAAACTCACCAATGCTATCAGCCCGAAGTGCCCAACCTTATGTCTCACTCAGCTCTGGGTGTAGATGTGGTAAATCCAGGTTGCATCACAAGCCCTGAATGAATTATTTAAGAATTGCTCTCTATTTCACTGTCCTTGGGTTTTGTTTGTGTAATTCATTTTGGTAATGGGATTTATCGGATTTTCTCTGCTGCATTCATGCCGCTGTACACACGCTTCATTCTCTTACGGAGACATATAAATCCATGGGTTTGAAGATTCTTACTAGTCAGGTGTATTCCTAGGCGTTGAATATGGGGTGTTTAGTCCATTTCGTTGAGCAAGGGGTAGGTCTTGACTATTACATATTTGGCTTATGGAAAGGTATCTGTGCTAATTTCTATCTCTGGTTTTATGCAGCACCCCAACTCACCTTTCCCCTTAAGCAAGCATAAGTTGGTTTTCTAAATTTGAGACCCTGTTCTGCTTTGTAATTCAGTTCATGTGTAGCCAAGTTTACATTCCGTGTATTAGTGATATCTTATGATGTTTCATTTTCTGTGTGATTTATTTCACTTAGAATCATCGTACCTGAATCCACTCATTATGCCGCGACGGGCCTGATGACATAGATTTCATTGCTGAGTGATATTCCAGTGTACGTACGTACCACAACTTCTTTATCCATTTTTCACATTCTGGGATATTTAACTTGTACCGTAGACGAGGTTCTTGTAAACAGAGCCGCCCGAGACTTTTGGGTGGCTGTGTGTTTTTGATTTTAATTTTCCTAAGCTATAGGACCATAAGGGGAATTGCCGTAGGCTCTGTTGCTTTGTTTTTTAGATGTTCCGGGAAACACCATACATTTTTCCAGACTGGCTGTTGGCAATTTACATCCCGCCCATCAGCATAACAAGGCTCGCTGTTCTCCATGGCCTGTGCTGCCTTTCTGGATTTTACACTTCTTTCAGATGGCCCTTTTGACCGGGGGGCAGTGAGACTTCATTGTAGTGCAGATTTCTTTAACATGCTTGCTTGGTTGGCCAAAAAGTGCGTATGCGTTTTTTCCTGAATATATTCAGGAAAAAACGCATACGCCCTTTTTGGCCAAGAGCATCATTGTCCACGTTCTGCCTCTTTTCCTATGCTTTAAATGCAATTCCCGTGTACCCCCTGAAATCGTTTTCCTGCAAATCTGTCCCGCTTACAAGTCGTCTTCGCAGCCTTCCTTCAATATATTTTTGGACGATAGCTGTCATTTATAACTCTGCAGGTTTGTGAGTTACAGTGCCCCTGAGCTCCTTTCTTCAACTCGCTATCTTGTGAGCTGGCCGCAAACCCACAGGATTGCTTCAGGCCCTAATCTGGTTCCGGCACGGCATGCTGAGCCTTTGGTTAATTCCTCTTCCTGGTGGGAAATGAGCGTTAAATTTGCCCGTGCAGACACCTAGAGCTAGTCTCTCATTGGTTCTCCCTATTCCTTTTCATCTTGCGCAGAAATTGCAAACTGTGCCCAAAGGGAGGTTAAAGGCACTGACTCTCCAAGTGGGGAGAGTGTTCGTAAAGGGTCTGGAATGGTGAACCCGAGTAAAAGGGGACGAAAACTGAGATGCATTTGAAAACGTTTGCCAGTCACACGGTGCACCATACTGTGGGTTTCCCATGCATGTTTTAGCTGAAAGAAGAATCCCTTAAACTTGGAGAGTTGGGACCCATGGAATGGGTACCATGCTGTATGACTTCAAAGGGTCTGCATTTGCTCATCGAACCTCACCAATGCTATCAGCCCGAAGTGCCCAACCTTATGTCTCACTCAGCTCTGGGTGTAGATGTGGTAAATCTAGGTTGCATCACAAGCCCTGAATGAATTATTTAAGAATTGCTCTCTATTTCACTGTCCTTGGGTTTTGTTTGTGTAATTCATTTTGATAATGGGATTTATCGGATTTTCTCTGCTGCATTCATGCCGCTGTACACACGCTTCATTCTCTTACGGAGACATATAAATCCATGGGTTTGAAGATTCTTACTAGTCAGGTGTATTCCTAGGCGTTGAATATGGGGTGTTTAGTCCATTTCGTTGAGCAAGGGGTAGGACTTGACTATTACATATTTGGCTTATGGAAAGGTATCTGTGCTAATTTCTATCTCTGGTTTTATGCAGCACCCCAACTCACCTTTCCCCTTAAGCAAGCATAAGTTGGTTTTCTAAATTTGAGACCCTGTTCTGTTTTGTAATTCAGTTCATGTGTAGCCAAGTTTACATTCCGTGTATTAGTGATATCTTATGATGTTTCATTTTCTGTGTGACTTATTTCACTTAGAATCATCGTACCTGAATCCACTCATTATGCCGCGACGGGCCTGATGACATAGATTTCATTGCTGAGTGATATTCCATTGTACGTACGTACCACAACTTCTTTATCCATTTTTCACATTCTGGGATATTTAACTTGTACCGTAGACGAGGTTCTTGTAAACAGAGCCGTCCGACACTTTGGGGTGGCTGTGTGTTTTTGATTTTAATTTCCCTAAGCTATAGGACCATAAGGGGAAGTGCCGTAGGCTCCGTAGCTTTGTTTTTTCGGTGTTCCGGGAAACACCATACACTTCTCCAGAGTGGCTGTTGTCAATTTACATCCCGCCCATCAGCATAACAAGGCTCCCTGTTCTCCATGGCCTGTGCTGCCTTTCTGGATTTTACACTTTTTTCAGATGGCCCTTTTGACCGGGGGGCAGTGAGACTTCATTGTAGTGCAGATTTCTTTAACGTGCTTGCTTGGTTGGCCAAAAAGGGCGTATGCGTTTTTTCCTGAATATATTCAGGAAAAAACGCATACGTCCTTTTTGGCCAAGAGCATCATTGTCGACATTCTGCCTCTTTTCCTATGCTTTAAATGCAATTCCTGCCTACCCCCTGAAATCGTTTTCCTGCAATTCTGCCCCACTTACAAGTCGTCTTCGCAGCCTTCCTTCAATATATTTTTGGACGATAGCTGTCATTTATAACTCTGCAGGTTTGTGAGTTACAGTGCCCCTGAGCTCATTTCTTCAACTCGCTATCTTGTGAGCTGGCGGCAAACCCACAGGATTGCTTCAGGCCCTAATCTGGTTCCGGCACGGCATGCTGAGCCTTTGGTTAATTCCTCTTCCTGGTGGGAAATGAGCGTTAAATTTGCCCGTGCAGACACCTAGAGCTAGTCTCTCATTCGTTCTCCCTATTCCTTTTCATCTTGCGCAGAAATTGCAAACTGTGCCCAACAGGAGGTTAAAGGCACTGACTCTCCAAGTGGGGAGAGTGTTCGTAAAGGGTCTGGAATGGTGAACCCGAGTAAAAGGGGACGAAAACTGAGATGCATTTGAAAACGTTTGCCAGTCACACGGTGCACCATACTGTGGGTTTCCCATGCATGTTTTAGCTGAAAGAAGAATCCCTTAAACTTGGAGAGTTGGGACCCATGGAATGGGTACCATGCTGTATGACTTCAAAGGGTCTGCATTTGCTCATCGAACCTCACCAATGCTATCAGCCCGAAGTGCCCAACCTTATGTCTCACTCAGCTCTGGGTGTAGATGTAGTAAATCTAGGTTGCATCACAAGCCCTGAATGAATTATTTAAGAATTGCTCTCTATTTCACTGTCCTTGGGTTTTGTTTGTGTAATTCATTTTGGTAATGGGATTTATCGGATTTTCTCTGCTGCATTCATGCCGCTGTACACACGCTTCATTCTCTTACGGAGACATATAAATCCATGGGTTTGAAGATTCTTACTAGTCAGGTGTATTCCTAGGCGTTGAATATGGGGTGTTTAGTCCATTTCGTTGAGCAAGGGGTAGGTCTTGACTATTACATATTTGGCTTATGGAAAGGTATCTGTGCTAATTTCTATCTCTGGTTTTATGCAGCACCCCAACTCACCTTTCCCCTTAAGCAAGCATAAGTTGGTTTTCTAAATTTGAGACCCTGTTCTGTTTTGTAATTCAGTTCATGTGTAGCCAAGTTTACATTCCGTGTAGTAGTGATATCTTATGATGTTTCATTTTCTGTGTGACTTATTTCACTTAGAATCATCGTACCTGAATCCACTCATTATGCCGCGACGGGCCTGATGACATAGATTTCATTGCTGAGTGATATTCCATTGTACGTACGTACCACAACTTCTTTATCCATTTTTCACATTCTGGGATATTTAACTTGTACCGTAGACGAGGTTCTTGTAAACAGAGCCGTCCGACACTTTGGGGTGGCTGTGTGTTTTTGATTTTAATTTCCCTAAGCTATAGGACCATAAGTGGAAGTGCCGTAGGCTCCGTAGCTTTGTTTTTTCGGTGTTCCGGGAAACACCATACACTTCTCCAGAGTGGCTGTTGGCAATTTACATCCCGCCCATCAGCATAACAAGGCTCCCTGTTCTCCATGGCCTGTGCTGCCTTTCTGGATTTTACACTTTTTTCAGATGGCCCTTTTGACCGGGGGCAGTGAGACTTCATTGTAGTGCAGATTTCTTTAACGTGCTTGCTTGGTTGGCCAAAAAGGGCGTATGCGTTTTTTCCTGAATATATTCAGGAAAAAACGCATACGCCCTTTTTGGCCAAGAGCATCATTGTCGACGTTCTGCCTCTTTTCCTATGCTTTAAATGCAATTCCCGTCTACCCCCTGAAATCGTTTTCCTGCAAATCTGTCCCGCTTACAAGTCGTCTTCGCAGCCTTCCTTCAATATATTTTTGGACGATAGCTGTCATTTATAACTCTGCAGGTTTGTGAGTTACAGTGCCCCTGAGCTCCTTTCTTCAACTCGCTATCTTGTGAGCTGGCCGCAAACCCACAGGATTGCTTCAGGCCCTAATCTGGTTCCGGCACGGCATGCTGAGCCTTTGGTTAATTCCTCTTCCTGGTGGGAAATGAGCGTTAAATTTGCCCTTGCAGACACCTAGAGCTAGTCTCTCATTCGTTCTCCCTATTCCTTTTCATCTTGCGCAGAAATTGCAAACTGTGCCCAACAGGAGGTTAAAGGCACTGACTCTCCAAGTGGGGAGAGTGTTCGTAAAGGGTCTGGAATGGTGAACCCGAGTAAAAGGGGACGAAAACTGAGATGCATTTGAAAACGTTTGCCAGTCACACGGTGCACCATACTGTGGGTTTCCCATGCATGTTTTAGCTGAAGGAAGAATCCCTTAAACTTGGAGAGTTGGGACCCATGGAATGGGTACCATGCTGTATGACTTCAAAGGGTCTGCATTTGCTCATCGAACCTCACCAATGCTATCAGCCCGAAGTGCCCAACCTTATGTCTCACTCAGCTCTGGGTGTAGATGTGGTAAATCCAGGTTGCATCACAAGCCCTGAATGAATTATTTAAGAATTGCTCTCTATCTCACTGTCCCTGGGTTTTGTTTGTGTAATTCATTTTGATAATGGGATTTATCGGATTTTCTCTGCTGCATTCATGCCGCTGTACACACGCTTCATTCTCTTACGGAGACATATAAATCCATGGGTTTGAAGATTCTTACTAGTCAGGTGTATTCCTAGGCGTTGAATATGGGGTGTTTAGTCCATTTCGTTGAGCAAGGGGTAGGTCTTGACTATTACATATTTGGCTTATGGAAAGGTATCTGTGCTAATTTCTATCTCTGGTTTTATGCAGCACCCCAACTCACCTTTCCCCTTAAGCAAGCATAAGTTGGTTTTCTAAATTTGAGACCCTGTTCTGTTTTGTAATTCAGTTCATGTGTAGCCAAGTTTACATTCCGTGTATTAGTGATATCTTATGATGTTTCATTTTCTGTGTGACTTATTTCCCTTAGAATCATCGTACCTGAATCCACTCATTATGCCGCGACGGGCCTGATGACATAGATTTCATTGCTGAGTGATATTCCAGTGTACGTACGTACCACAACTTCTTTATCCATTTTTCACATTCTGGGATATTTAACTTGTACCGTAGACGAGGTTCTTGTAAACAGAGCCGTCCGACACTTTGGGGTGGCTGTGTGTTTTGATTTTAATTTCCCTAAGCTATAGGACCATAAGTGGAAGTGCCGTAGGCTCCGTTGCTTTGTTTTTTCGGTGTTCCGGGAAACACCATACACTTCTCCAGAGTGGCTGTTGGCAATTTACATCCCGCCCATCAGCATAACAAGGCTCCCTGTTCTCCATGGCCTGTGCTGCCTTTCTGGATTTTACACTTTTTTCAGATGGCCCTTTTGACCGGGGGGCAGTGAGACTTCATTGTAGTGCAGATTTCTTTAACATGCTTGCTTGGTTGGCCAAAAAGGGCGTATGCGTTTTTTCCTGAATATATTCAGGAAAAAACGCATACGCCCTTTTTGGCCAAGTGCATCATTGTCGACGTTCTGCCTCTTTTCCTATGCTTTAAATGCAATTCCCGTCTACCCCCTGAAATCGTTTTCCTGCAAATCTGTCCCGCTTACAAGTCGTCTTCGCAGCCTTCCTTCAATATATTTTTGGACGATAGCTGTCATTTATAACTCTGCAGGTTTGTGAGTTACAGTGCCCCTGGGCTCCTGTCTTCAACTCGCTATGTTGTGAGCTGGCCACAAACCCACAGGATTGCTTCAGGCCCTAATCTGTTTCCGGCAAGGCATGCTGAGCCTTTGGTTAATTCCTCTTGCTGGTGGGAAATGAGCGTTAAATATGCCCGTGCAGACACCTAGAGCTAGTCTCTCATTGGTTCTCCCTATTCCTTTTCATCTTGCGCAGAAATTGCAAACTGTGCCTGACAGGAGGTTAAAGGCACTGACTCTCCAAGTGGGGAGAGTGTTCGTAAAGGGTCTGGAATGGTGAACCAGAGTAAAAGGGGACGAAAACTGAGATGCATTTGAAAACGTTTGCCAGTCACACGGTGCACCATACTGTGGGTTTCCCATGCATGTTTTAGCTGAAGGAAGAATCCCTTAAACTTGGAGAGTTGGGACCCATGGAATGTTTACCATGCTGTATGACTTCAAAGGGTCTGCATTTGCTCATCGAACCTCACCAATGCTATCAGCCCGAAGTGCCCAACCTTATGTCTCACTCAGCTCTGGGTGTAGATGTGGTAAATCCAGGTTGCATCACAAGCCCTGAATGAATTATTTAAGAATTGCTCTCTATTTCACTGTCCTTGTGTTTTGTTTGTGTAATTCATTTTGATAATGGGATTTATCGGATTTTCTCTGCTGCATTCATGCCGCTGTACACACGCTTCATTCTCTTACGGAGACATATAAATCCATGGGTTTGAAGATTCTTACTAGTCAGGTGTATTCCTAGGCGTTGAATATGGGGTGTTTAGTCCATTTCGTTGAGCAAGGGGTAGGTCTTGACTATTACATATTTGGCTTATGGAAAGGTATCTGTGCTAATTTCTATCTCTGGTTTTATGCAGCACCCCAACTCACCTTTCCCCTTAAGCAAGCATAAGTTGGTTTTCTAAATTTGAGACCCTGTTCTGTTTTGCAATTCAGTTCATGTGTAGCCAAGTTTACATTCCGTGTATTAGTGATATCTTATGATGTTTCATTTTCTGTGTGACTTATTTCACTTAGAATCATCGTACCTGAATCCACTCATTATGCCGCGATGGGCCTGATGACATAGATTTCATTGCTGAGTGATATTCCATTGTACGTACGTACCACAACTTCTTTATCCATTTTTCACATTCTGGGATATTTAACTTGTACCGTAGACGAGGTTCTTGTAAACAGAGCCGTCCGACACTTTGGGGTGGCTGTGTGTTTTTGATTTTAATTTCCCTAAGCTATAGGACCATAAGTGGAAGTGCCGTAGGCTCCGTAGCTTTGTTTTTTCGGTGTTCCGGGAAACACCATACACTTCTCCAGAGTGGCTGTTGGCAATTTACATCCCGCCCATCAGCATAACAAGGCTCCCTGTTCTCCATGGCCTGTGCTGCCTTTCTGGATTTTACACTTTTTTCAGATGGCCCTTTTGACCGGGGGGCAGTGAGACTTCATTGTAGTGCAGATTTCATTAACATGCTTGCTTGGTTGGCCAAAAAGGGCGTATGCGTTTTTTCCTGAATATATTCAGGAAAAAACGCATACGCCCTTTTTGGCCAAGAGCATCATTGTTGACGTTATGCCTCTTTTCCTATGCTTTAAATGCAATTCCCGTCTACCCCCTGAAATCGTTTTCCTGCAAATCTGTCCCGCTTACAAGTCGTCTTTGCAGACCTCCTTCAATATATTTTTGGACGATAGCTGTCATTCATTACTCTGCAGGTTTGTGAGTTACAGTGCCCCTGAGCTCCTTTCTTCAACTCACTATCTTGTGAGCTGGCTGCAAACCCACACGATTGTCAGGCCCTAATCTGTTTCAGGCACGGCATGTTGAGCCTTTGGTTAATTCCTCTTCCTGGTGCGAAATGAGCATTAAATTTGCCCGTGCAGACACCTACAGCTAGTCTCTCATTTGTTCTCCCTATTCCTGTTAATCTTGCGCAGAAATTGCAAACTGTGCCCAACAGGAGTTTAAAGGCACCTACTCTCCAAGTGGTGAAAGTGTTAGTAAAGGGTCTGGAATGGTGAACCCAAGTAAAAGGGGACGAAAACTGAGATGCATTTGAAAACGTTTGTCGGTCACACGGTGCAGCATACTGTGGGTTTCCCATGCATGTTTTAGCTGAAGGAAGAATCCCTTAAACTTGGAGAGTTGGGACCCATGGAATGGGTACCATGCTGTATGACTTCAAAGGGTCTGCATTTGCTCATCGAACCTCACCAATGCTATCAGCCCGAAGTGCCCAACCTTATGTCTCACTCAGCTCTGGGTGTAGATGTGGTAAATCCAGGTTGCATCACAAGCCCTGAATGAATTATTTAAGAATTGCTCTCTATTTCACTGTCCTTGGGTTTTGTTTGTGTAATTCATTTTGATAATGGGATTTATCGGATTTCCTCTGCTGCATTCATGCCGCTGTACACACGCTTCATTCTCTTACGGAGACATATAAATCCATGGGTTTGAAGATTCTTACTAGTCAGGTGTATTCCTAGGCGTTGAATATGGGGTGTTTAGTCCATTTCGTTGAGCAAGGGGTAGGTCTAGACTATTACATATTTGGCTTATGAAAAGGTATCTGTGCTAATTTCTATCTCTGGTTTTATGCAGCACCCCAACTCACCTTTCCCCTTAAGCAAGCATAAGTTGGTTTTCTAAATTTGAGACCCTGTTCTGTTTTGTAATTCAGTTCATGTGTAGCCAAGTTTACATTCCGTGTATTAGTGATATCTTATGATGTTTCATTTTCTGTGTGACTTATTTCACTTAGAATCATCGTACCTGAATCCACTCATTATGCCGCGACGGGCCTGATGACATAGATTTCATTGCTGAGTGATATTCCATTGTACGTATGTACCACAACTTCTTTATCCATTTTTCGCTTTCTGGGATATTTAACTTATACCGTAGACGAGGTTCTTGTAAACAGAGCCGTCTGAAACTTTTGGGTGGCTGTGTGTTTTTGATTTTAATTTCCCTAAGCTATAGGACCATAAGTGGAAGTGCCGTAGGCTCCGTAGCTTTGTTTTTTCCGTGTTCCGGGAAACACCATACACTTCTCCAGAGTGGCTGTTGGCAATTTACATCCCGTCCATCAGCATAACAAGGCTCCCTGTTCTCCATGGCCTGTGCTGCCTTTCTGGATTTTACACTTTTTTCAGATGGCCCTTTTGACCGGGGGGCAGTGAGACTTCATTGTAGTGCAGATTTCTTTAACATGCTTGCCTGGTTGGCCAAAAAGGGCGTATGCGTTTTTTCCTGAATATATTCAGGAAAAAACGCATACGCCCTTTTTGGCCAAGAGCATCATTGTTGATGTTCTGCCTCTTTTCCTATGCTTTAAATGCAATTCCCGTCTACCCCCTGAAATCGTTTTCCTGCAAATCTGTCCCGCTTACAAGTCGTCTTTGCAGACCTCCTTCAATATATTTTTGGACGATAGCTGTCATTTATTACTCTGCAGGTTTGTGAGTTACAGTGCCCCTGAGCTCCTTTCTTCAACTCGCTATCTTGTGAGCTGGCTGCAAACCCGCACGATTGTCAGGCCCTAATCTGTTTCAGGCACGGCATGTTGAGCCTTTGGTTAATTCCTCTTCCTGGTGCGAAATGAGCATTAAATTTGCCCGTGCAGACACCTACAGCTAGTCTCTCATTTGTTCTCCCTATTCCTGTTAATCTTGCGCAGAAATTGCAAACTGTGCCCAACAGGAGTTTAAAGGCACCTACTCTCCAAGTGGTGAGAGTGTTAGTAAAGGGTCTGGAATGGTGAACCCAAGTAAAAGGGGACGAAAACTGAGATGCATTTGAAAACGTTTGTCGGTCACACGGTGCACCATACTGTGGGTTTCCCATGCATGTTTTAGCTGAAGGAAGAATCCCTTAAACTTGGAGAGTTGGGACCCATGGAATGGGTACCATGCTGTATGACTTCAAAGGGTCTGCATTTGCTCATCGAACCTCACCAATGCTATCAGCCCGAAGTGCCCAACCTTATGTCTCACTCAGCTCTGGGTGTAGATGTGGTAAATCCAGGTTGCATCACAAGCCCTGAATGAATTATTTAAGAATTGCTCTCTATTTCACTGTCCTTGGGTTTTGTTTGTGTAATTCATTTTGATAATGGGATTTATCGGATTTCCTCTGCTGCATTCATGCCGCTGTACACACGCTTCATTCTCTTACGGAGACATATAAATCCATGGGTTTGAAGATTCTTACTAGTCAGGTGTATTCCTAGGCGTTGAATATGGGGTGTTTAGTCCATTTCGTTGAGCAAGGGGTAGGTCTAGACTATTACATATTTGGCTTATGAAAAGGTATCTGTGCTAATTTCTATCTCTGGTTTTATGCAGCACCCCAACTCACCTTTCCCCTTAAGCAAGCATAAGTTGGTTTTCTAAATTTGAGACCCTGTTCTGTTTTGTAATTCAGTTCATGTGTAGCCAAGTTTACATTCCGTGTATTAGTGATATCTTATGATGTTTCATTTTCTGTGTGACTTATTTCACTTAGAATCATCGTACCTGAATCCACTCATTATGCCGCGACGGGCCTGATGACATAGATTTCATTGCTGAGTGATATTCCATTGTACGTATGTCCCACAACTTCTTTATCCATTTTTCGCTTTCTGGGATATTTAACTTATACCGTAGACGAGGTTCTTGTAAACCGAGCCGCCAGAGACTTTTGGGTGGCTGTGTGTTTTTGATTTTAATTTTCCTAAGCTATAGGACCATAAGGGGAAGTGCCGTAGGCTCCGTTGCTTTGTTTTTTAGATGTTCCGGGAAACACCATACACTACTCCAGAGTAGCTGTTGGCAATTTACATCCCGCCCATCAGCATAACAAGGCTCGCTGTTCTCCATGGCCTTGCTGCCTTTCTGGATTTTACACTTTTTTCAGATGGCCCTTTTGACCGGGGGGCAGTGAGACTTCATTGTAGTGCAGATTTCTTTAACATGCTTGCTTGGTTGGCCAAAAAGGGCGTATGCGTTTTTTCCTGAATATATTCAGGAAAAAACGCATACGCCCTTTTTGGCCAAGAGCATCATTGTCGACGTTCTGCCTCTTTTCCTATGCTTTAAATGCAATTCCCGTCTACCCCCTGAAATCGTTTTCCTGCAAATCTGTCCCGATTACAAGTCGTCTTCGCAGCCTTCCTTCAATATATTTTTGGACGATAGCTGTCATTTATAACTCTGCAGGTTTGTGAGTTACAGTGCCCCTGAGCTCCTTTCTTCAACTCGCTATCTTGTGAGCTGGCGGCAAACCCACAGTATTGCTTCAGGCCCTAATCTGGTTCTTGCACTGCATGCTGAGCCTTTGGTTAATTCCTCTTCCTGGTGGGAAATGAGCGTTAAATTTGCCCGTGCAGACACCTAGAGCTAGTCTCTCATTCGTTCTCCCTATTCCTTTTCATCTTGCGCAGAAATTGCAAACTGTGCCCAACAGGAGGTTAAAGGCACTGACTCTCCAAGTGGGGAGAGTGTTCGTAAAGGGTCTGGAATGGTGAACCCGAGTAAAAGAGGACGAAAACTGAGATGCATTCGAAAACGTTTGTCGGTCACACGGTGCACCATACTGTGGGTTTCCCATGCATGTTTTAGCTGAAGGAAGAATCCCTTAAATCTGGAGAGGTGGGAACCATGGAATGGGTACCATGCAGTATGACTTCAAAGGGTCTGCATTTGCTCATCGAACCTCACCAATGCTATCAGCCCAAAGTGCCCAACCTTATGTCTCACTCAGCTCTGTGTGTAGATGTGGTAAATCCAGGTTGCATCACAAGCCCTGAATGAATTATTTAAGAATTGCTCTCTATTTCACTGTCCTTGGGTTTTGTTTGTGTAATTCATTTTGATAATGGGATTTATCGGATTTTCTCTGCTGCGTTCATGCCGCTGTACACACGCTTCATTCTCTTACGGAGACATATAAATCCATGGGTTTGAAGATTCTTACTAGTCAGGTGTATTACTAGGCGTTGAATATGGGGTGTTTAGTCCATTTCGTTGAGCAAGGGGTAGGTCTGGGCTATTACATATTTGGCTTATGGAAAGGTATCTGTGCTAATTTCTATCTCTGGTTTTATGCAGCACCCCAACTCACCTTTCCCCTTAAGCAAGCATAAGTTTGTTTTCTAAATTTGAGACCCTGTTCTGTTTTATAATTCAGTTCATGTGTAGCAAAGTTTACATTCCGTGTATTAGTGATATCTTATGATGTTTCATTTTCTGTGTGACTTATTTCCCTTAGAATCATCGTACCTGAATCCACTCATTATGCCGCAATGGGCCTGATGACATAGCTTTCATTGCTGAGTGATATTCCATTGTACGTACGTACCACAACTTCTTTATCCATTTTTCACATTCTGGGATATTTAACTTGTACCGTAGAAGAGGTTCTTGTAAACAGAGCCATCCGACACTTTGGGGTGGCTGTGTGTTTTTGATTTTAATTTCCCTAAGCTATAGGACCATAAGTGGAAGTGCCGTAGGCTCCGTTGCTTTGTTTTTCAGGGGTTTCAGGAAACACCATACACTTCTCCAGAGTGGCTGTTGGCAATTTACATCCCGACCATCAGCATAACAAGGCTCCCTGTTCTCCTTGGCCTGTCCTGTCTTTGTGGATTTTACACTTGTTTCACATGTCCCTTTTGACCGGGGGGCAGTGAGACTTCATTGTAGTGCAGATTTCATTAACATGCTTGCTTGGTTGGCCAAAAAGCGCATATGCTTTTTTTCCTCAATAAATTCAGGAAAAAACGCATACACCCTTTTTGGCCAAGAGCATCATTGTCGACGTTCTGCCTCTTTTCCTATGCTTTAAATGCAATTCCCGTCTACCCCCTGAAATCGTTTTCCTGCAATTCTGCCCCACTTACAAGTCGTCTTCGCAGCCTTCCTTCAATATATTTTTGGACGATAGCTGTCATTTATAACTCTGCATGTTTGTGAGTTACAGTGCCCCTGAGCTCCTTTCTTCAACTCGCAACTTGTGAGCTGGGCGCAAACCCGCAGGATTGATTCAGGCCCTAATCTGGTTCCGGCACGGCATGCTAATCCTTTAGTTAATTCCTCTTCCTGGTGGGAAATGTGCATTAAATTTGCCCGTGCAGACACTTACTGCTAGTCTCTCATTGGTTCTCCCTATTCCTTTTCATCTTGCGCAGAAATTGCAAACTGTGCCAAACAGGAGGTTAAAGGCACTGACTCTCCAAGTGGGGAGAGTGTTAGTAAACGTTCTGGAATGGTGAACCCGAGTAAAAGGGGACGAAAACTGAGATGCATTTGAAAACCTTTCCTGGTCACATGGTGCACCATACTGTGGGTTTCCCATGCATGTTTTAGCTGAAGAAAGAATCCCTTAATCCTGGAGAGTTGGGACCCATGGAATGGGTACCATGCTGTATGACTTCAAAGGGTCTGCATTTGCTCATCGAACCTCACCAATGCTATCAGCCCGAAGTGCCCAACCTTATGTCTCACTCAGCTCTGGGTGTAGATGTGGTAAATCCAGGTTGCATCACAAGCCCTGAATGAATTATTTAAGAATTGCTCTCTATTTCACTGTCCTTGGGTTTTGTTTGTGTAATTCATTTTGATAATGGGATTTATCGCATTTTCACCTCTGTGTTCATGCCGCTGTACTCACGCTTGATTCTCTTACGGAGACATATAAATCCATGAGTTTGAAGATTCTTACTAGTCAGGTGTATTCGTAGGTGTTGAATATGGCGTGTTGAGTCCATTTCGTTGACCAGGGAGTAGGTTTTTTCTATTACATATTTGGCTTATCGAACGGTATCTGTGCTAATTTCAATCTCTGGTTTTATGCAGCTCCCCAACTCTCCTTTTTCCTTAAGCAAACATAAGTTGGTCTTCTAAATTTGAGACCCCATTCTGTTTTGTAATTCAGGTACTTTGTAGCCACGTTTACATTCCAGGTATTAGTAATATCGTATGTCTTTTTCTTTTTGAATTATGTGACTTTGAATGATCATACGTAACTACTCTGGGGTTGTTACAACTGGCCATATTTCACTGATTTTCAGGCTGAGTAATATTCCACTCTATATAAGTGCCACACCTCTATCCATTTTTTCCCTCCAGAGACATATAAATTATATCCTAGTCGAGGATCTTTGAAACAGAGAGGCGGTAAACATTGGGGTGCCTGTGTCCTCTCCATTTTTGTCTTTCCCAAGATATACGTCCATGAGTGCAAGTGCCCTGTGCTCTGTAGCTCATTTTTTAGATGCTTTAGTAAACACAATACACTTCTCAAGAGTGACCATTGGCAATATACATTTCCACTATAAGCCTCACAGGGCTCCCTTTTCTCCTTGCCCTGTCCTGCATTTCTGGTGTTTACACTTTATGAGGAAGGCTCTTCTGACTGATGCGAAGTGATATGTTTTGTAGTACTGATTTCCAGTGCCCACCTGTTTGGTTGGCTAAAAAAGTGTATGCCCTTTTCTTGAATATATACAGAAAAAGACGCATACACCCTTTTTGGCCAACTGCAATGTTGGCAATGTTCAGCCCCTTTTCTTGTGCTTAATGGCGAGTCCTTTCTACCTCTTCCAATCCCTTTCCTGCCATTCTCCGTTGCTTACAAGTCCTTTTCTCTGACTTTCCTCAAGACATTTTTCAGTGAGAGATATTTTCAACTCTGCAGTTTCGTGAATTTTAGTGGCCCTGAGTTCCATTTTTCAACTTGTGTTTATGGGAACTGGCCACAAAGCAGCGGGATTTCCTCAAGCCCTATTCTGTTTCCATGGGCAACCCTAGCTTTTAGTCAATTCGTCTTCCTGATTGGAAATTAGAGTGACATGTGCCTGTCCGAACACCTAGGACTTGTCTCTCATTGTTCCTCCTCCTTCTGCTTCATTCTCTGGACAAATTCCAAACTGTATGCAACAGGATGTTGACAGTGCTGACATCTCCAAGTGGGAAGACTGTTCGTAAAGACGCTGGAGGGGTGAACCCGAGCACCAGGAGATGAGGAGATGAGATGCCTTTTCCAAACTCTTCCCGATCAGACGGTATACCATCTTCTGGGTGTGACAGGCATATTTTAGCTGTAGGAAGTGTCCCATTCATGTGAGGAGAACACCAGGGCTTTTTCAAAATCACTGTCTCTCCACAACCCAAACTGGGGAATTTTTTAAGCTACGGCTACACATATGTTCATTAAGGGCCTTGGGAAGTAGGCAGAGTCCAAACTTTAGATGATTGAAGTCTTCAGGGTCAGAAGCACTCACCACCGGCTTCCGTTAGGTTCCATTTTAACTGTCATTAATAGATGATGTCAATAAAAATATCTATTCTTTTTTCAGATTATTTCCCCTTATAGGTTATTGCAAAATATTGAGTGTAGTTCCCTGTGCTGTACAGTAGTTCCTTGTTGATGATCGATTTTATACATAGCAGTGTGTATGTGTTAATCCCAAACTGTTAATTTATCCCTCCTCCCACCTTTCCCCTTTGGTAATAATAAATTATAAGATTTTATACTTCTCAGAAATGGGGGAGC
Source organism: Delphinapterus leucas (assembly GCF_059928025.1). Lineage (NCBI taxonomy): Eukaryota > Metazoa > Chordata > Mammalia > Artiodactyla > Monodontidae > Delphinapterus > Delphinapterus leucas. The sequence goes on along the minus strand of NW_028322254.1, from coordinate 6,100,632 downwards.
TGAAAGAGAGGTATCATTTTCAATGGAAAAGCATTTAAAACAAGATTGAAGCTTTAACCAAGATTATTAGATGTACATCCTTGGAAAGAAATCACTTCGTTTCTCTAGTATTGACCTGACAAATAAGACAAACCTTTCACTGAACTTGCTTATAATAAAGTGATGGAAATATCAAATGGAAGTGTTAGAAACATCTTATTTTACCCGAGCCTTATACACTGTTCTATGTTAATTACAGTTTGGCTCACACATCTGTTCATTGAAGTTACAATGTTCTCAATTTCTGTTACTGATCCTCCAGAGTGGACCCCAACAAGTGTCCCCCTGCCCAGTGTCATTGGAGCCAACAGATCGAGACTGAGTTTGGTTCAGAAGCAAAGGAAACTTTATATTTTGATCAGAGAATGCAGAGGTGAGAGCATGTGCTACCCCGTGGGCTGTGGGCTGGGCTGCTGTGTAGAGATCCTGTCAGAGTCAGTGGGAGGGAGGGGGCGGAGCTCTCGAGGGCCCGGTTGGCTGCAGCTCAGGCTCTATATCACGGAGTCTGCACTGTGCTCCAGGAGCTGAAGTGTCGACCCAGCCATTCTGCACTAGGAAATCTGGTCTGAAGTGCCGGCTGTTGAACCTCTGTATGCGGGACCCTAGGAGCACGTGAAATTAGACAAAGCACAAAGGATAAAAAAGGTTAGACTTTATTTTATTGCCCAGATTCTATTTTTATCTCCCAGGGATTTTTAAGGGGCTTTGCCTGGGACAAACCCCTCTTCTGCATTTTGTCCCCTTCCTCATTCTTAGAGTGCTGAGGGTGCAGACCCTTCATCTGTAACTGCTGAGTGCTGAGTTAGGAGCCCTCATACCTGTGGGAGAGGGTCTGAACTTCTCCCCAGCAGCCTCCAGGTGACGTTGATTGTCCGCAGGCCTCCTGCCTCCCTGCTCGTCCGCCTGAGCACAAGTATTGGTAGTGTTATAGATTCTAATGACCTTTAAGGGTCCAGGAAGGAGATGTGCAGTGACGCTGTGAGGTCCAGTTTCACCCCGCCCCACATTTGTTCGGCCACCTTAGGCTGACCGTTTCTGCCAGCCTAGATGCTCTGACCAGTAGTCTGTGCTTTCTTCAGTTAGGCCCCTGAATTAACGTAAAAACAGCACCAGGTGTCAGCACCCTGACTGCTCAACTCCCAGACAGTCCAGGGTCAGTGGTGATGAAGGACCATGATGGCCACTGAGTCAACAGCCTTTTGAAGCAAACAGGAGTCCAGCCGGTCTTATTGGCCACCATCATCACAGTGTCTGTAGGCTTTTCTATGGTGACAGCGTGATATACTGTTCCCCTGCCAAGATTATTACCTCCCCTCTGGGTGCAGTAAGTCCTGCAAGCAGTAGTCTACTCTTTTGGGACACACTCTTGTTGTTTTATGAGAGAAACTCCAGGTCAAGTGATGGTCACACGAGTCGTCATGGTGCCCCTTTGCCCCAGTTATCTCTCTGGAGGTTGGAGTTGGAGGACCTCCTCACTCAAGGTCAGTGTGCCCACGGAGCAAACCCTGCAACTTCAGGGCATGGTTGGGGGTTAGGATCACCACGTGGGGTCCTTTTCCCTTAGGAGGGAGGTGGCCTTTTGGGCTGCTGATTTCCAGGTTTTCAGATACTGCCAGTATCTTGGCCAGATGTGGCGGTGGGCCAAGCCCCTTGGTGACCGTAGTTTATCCTACCTGGATGGCATTCTTGCATTGTTCCATTTCAAGTGGTCCCAGGTTTTGCACTAATACTCCAATGGCCATTCAAATTTCACTAGGAATGTAAAGGTCAAAGGGTTTAGCTAAATTAGGGAGTTCCAGGGCAAGGGTCTGAATTGACTGCTCTTTCCATTCTTGAAAGGCCACTTCTGGATTCTATTCAAAAGGATCATCATCTTTTTCTTTCAGTGTTTCATATAGAGGCCCAGCTAGTAGACTGTAGTTAGGGATCCAGAAGCAGCAAACCCTGGCCTCCCCAGGAACCCCTAAGCTGTCTTCTAGTTTTAGAAATGGGTAAGGCTGTAAATCGTTTCTTCCCTTTCCTGGGATGGGCTTCTCCGACCTTCTGTGAGAATGCAGCCCACGCAGGTCACCATAGTCTGTGATATTTGAGCTTTTTCTTGGACAACTTGTATCCTTTATTGGCTTGGTAGTTCAGAGGTCTCCTTAGTAGGGCTGGCGATCAGAATGTCGTCTGCATATTGAAGGAGTGTTTCCTTTTCCAGAGGTAGAACTTTTAGGTCTTTAGCTGAGCTTTCCCCAAAGATGGTGTGGGAATTTTTGAACCCTTGGGGCAAGACGGCCCGGAAGTATTGTTTTAGTTGTATGTTGAGTCCTGCCACTCACAAGCCAAAATTTCTTGTGACTCTGGGACTAATAGAATACAAAAGAAGGCTTCATTGAAGACTAATACAGAATACCATGTCCTGGTGGTTAGTAGAATGACCAGCAGGGTGTAGGGTTTAGGAACTACTGGAGGTATATCCTCGGTGGCTTCACTGACTGTCCTGACATCTTTTACCAGGACTCCAGCAGCCCATGGGGCTCTCAAGGTCAGGCCAATCCCAGGATATGGAGCTCACCTGGGCAGGTACCCCACCCCCACCCCAGCCCACGGGGCTCTCGTGTTCAGGCCCCTCCCAGGATATGGGGCTCCCTGGGCAGGTTCCCCTGCAGCCCATGGGGCTCTCGTGGTCAGGCCCCTCCCAGGATACAGAGCTACCCTTTCAGGTACCGTGGCAGGGCTGGGCACACAGGAGCCATGCACATCGCCCTCATTGCAGAGCACTCCCAGCTCACCTGTCACTCAGATCTGACACAGAGCACCTCAGAGCAGGACTTGAACTAACAAACAGCAGCTCCGACAGGTCTGTGACCCTGGGCATCACTCTGTGTGGCCTCCCTCCACCTGGTCTTCCAGAGATTTCCACTGCACCCGGGGCACCAGGCCTCTGTCTCCACCCACCACCCACCCCTGCTCTCCCTGACTCCTGGGTACTTCTCATTAGGAGATGGTTTTCTTGAAGTTGTCTCCCACTCATGGGCCAGATAATATAATTAGAAAACAAGCCAGAGCTGCAGCCCCTTGTCTATCCTGACTCTCAGGAGCCCACACCTGTTCCTTGGACCTGGCCGATTCAGCAAGTTCCAGTTTCTGCAACTGTGAGCCCCTGAGGGGTGATTATTGGCTGGCCTGGGAAGCCTGACCGTGCCGGCCATCCCTCCCCAGGTGTGCCTGGGTTGAGATCAATATAAACACCGCTCCAGGCAGCAAGAGCACCTGCAGCTGTGCCTGACGCCATTTTCTGCCCTGTCAGCAGTCTCGGGGCTGGACTGGTGGGAGGGAGTGAGAGGCCACGGCTTTGTGGGTTGCTCAGTGTGAGTGGGGCCCTGCTGGACTTTCTGCAGCAGTTGCCAAGATGCCACCTGCTAAAGAAGAGGATGTGCCACCCATACCTGCCGCTGGAATTTCTCCCTGGGCAGAAGTGAGTAAGGAAGAAAGCAGTGGGGGCCGGGACAGGAGGGGTATCTCAGGCAGGGAAATGGAAAGCTTCTAGAAGAGCACCCAGGGCCAGGACCATCCTGTCTGGCCTGCAGGCACCAAGTCGGCTGGCATGCTGTCGCTCATGTGGCTCCATGGCCCTTCCTCTAGGCTTTCAAGTCCTTGTACATATTCAGGTGTTTTACCTGGGAAGGGTGGGAACATTTCTGCAGCAGCTGGCCTGGGGCTCGGCCCACGTTTACTCACAGATGCCTCGGCACGGGCCCCCAGCTTTGCAATGAGGACGCTTGTTGTGTGGGGCATGCTGGCTGAATGGGAGATGATTCCCCACCACTGACCAACTTCAGAATTGTTTACAACTGGAGCAAGGGCCCTGATACGGTTTTCCTCTGTGTAACTTGTGGGTTCTGTATTTTTTTTCTTTTTTTCATTTTTGGTTCAAGGTAGATTTTATTCCTCTTTTTTGTATTTACAGATATAAGCATGGAAATAATTTATTCATATAAATACATGTATGTGAAGGGAAGAATATTTTTTCTGTTTTACTTTTTTTAATTTTGAATTTTATTTTAATTTTTTATACAGCAGGTTCTTGTTGGTTATCTATTTTATACATATAAATGTATACATGCCAATCCCAATCTCTCAACTCCTCCCACCACCACCCCCTAACAGCTTTCCCCCCTTGGTGTCCATACGTTTGTTGTCTACATCTGTTGCTCTATTTCTGCCTTGCAAAACGGTTCATCTGTACAATTTTTCTAGGTTCCACATATATGCATTAATATACAAGATTTGTTTTTCCATTTCTGACTTACTTCACTCTGTATGACAGTCTCTAGATCCATCAACGTCTCTACAAATGACCCAATTTCATTCCTTTTTATGGCTTAGTAATATTCCATTTTATATATGTACCTCATCTTTATGCATTCGTCTGTCTGTGGGCATTTAGGTTGCTTCCATTACCTGGATATTGTAAATAGTGATGCAATGAACATTGCAGTGAATGTCTCTTTTTGATTTATGGTTTTGTCTGGGTATATGCCCAGTAGTGGGATTGCTGTATCATATGGTAATTCTATTCTTAGTTTTATAAGAAACTCCATAATGTTCTCCACAGTGACTGTATCAATTTACATTCCCAACAATAGTGGAAGAGGGTTCCTTATCTCCACACCCTTTCCAGCATTTGTTGTTTGTAGATTTTCTGATGATGCCCATTCTAACAGGTGTGAGGTGATACATCTTGGATGAGTCTATTTCATTGAGCAAAGAGTAGGTCTTGTCTATTACATATTTGACTTATGGAACGGTATGTGTGCTCATTTCAATCTCTGGTTTTATACAGCACCCCAACTCAACTTTCCCCTTAAGCAAGCATAAGTTTTTATCTAAATGTGAGACTCTGCTCGGTTTTGTAATTCAGTTTATGTGTAGCCAAGTTTACACTCTCTCTATTAGTGATATCTTATGATAATTATGTTTCTCTGTGTGACATATTTCTCTTAGAATCATCATACTTAAATCCACTCAATTTGCTGCTACAGTCCTGATGACATTGATTTCATTGCTGAGTGATATTCCGTTGTACGTAAGTAGCACAACTCCTTTATCCATTTTTTTCTTTCTGGGATATTTAATTTGTACTGGACTCGAGGTTCTTGTATACACAGCAGCCCTAAATTTTGTGTTGGCTGTGTCTTCTTGATTTTAATTTTCCAAAGCTATAGGGCCAAAAGTGGAAGTGCCCTAGGGTCTGTAGCTTTGTTTGTCAGATGTTCCAGGATACACCATAAACATCTCCAGAGTGTCTGTTGGCAATTTACATCCCACCCATCAGCATAACAAGGCTCCCTTTATTCCATGGCCTGTCCTGTGTTTCTGGTTTTTACACTTTTTTCAGATGGCCCTTTTGACGAATGGGAAATAAGACTTCATTGTAGTGCGGATTTCCATTGCTCGAGTGCTTGGTTGGCCAAAAAGGGCATATGCGTTTTTTCCTGAATATATTCAGGAAAAAATGTATATGCACTTTTGTCCAAGTGCATCATTGTCGAAGATCTGCCGCATTTCACATGCTTTAAATGCAATTCCAATCTACCTCCTGAAATATGATTCCTGCAATTCTGCCTCGTTTTCAAGTCCTCTTTGCAGACTTACTTCAATATATTTTTGCCAATAGCTGTCATTTATACCTCTGCAGGTTTGTGAATTACAGTGCCCGTGATTTCCTTTCTTAACTCGTTTCCTTGAAAGCTGGCCACAGAACCGCAGGTTTGCTTCAGGCCATAATCAGGGTCCGGCACGGCACTCTGAGCCTTTGGTTAATTCCTCTTCCTGGTGGGAAATTAGAGTTAAATGTGCCCCTCCAGACACCTGCCTCACTCCCAGCCCCTTGGTGATGTGTGTCCTCTGGTTTGAGGCCACATGTGCTGGGTTCCTCACCTTTGGCTGATGTGGCCCCACTGGTGTGAGGACACTCCTGCTTGGTTCCCATCTCCTTGGTGATGTGGGCCCTCCGGTGAGAGTCTGATCCTGGTTGTGTTACTCACACTTCTGTGAGGTAGGCCCTCTTCTCTGAGGTCAGTCCTGCCTAGCTGGCACACCCCGCCTTGGTGACGTTGGCCATCTGGTGGGAGTTGGTGCCTGCTGGGAGTCTCCTCCCCTTGGTAATGAGGGCCCTCTGGCATCAGGCCCTAACTCCTGGGCTCCCAAAATTTTCTGATGTGCGCCCTGTGGTGCGAGTACATTCCTGCCAAGTTCACAACCCCATGGGAATGTGGGCCTTCTGCTCTGAGGTCCCAACGGTGGGTTGCTCAGTTTCATGATGAGGGCCCTCTGGTGTGAGTTCACTCCGGCCTGGATCCCATAGCCATGCTGCTCCTGGCCACCTGCTGGGACGTTACAACTGCGGGATTCCTCACCTTTTTTCTTCTATGGGCTCTCTTTTTTGAGACTCCTCCTGCCTGCCTCACTCCCAGCCCCTTGGTGATGTGTGTCCTCTGGTTTGAGGCCACGTGTGCTGGGTCCCTCACCTTTTGATGATGTGGCCCCAATGGTGTGAGGACACTCCTGCCTGGTTCCTATCCCCTTGATGATGTGGGCCCTCTGGTGAGAGTCTGATCCTGTTTGGGTTCCTCACCCTTCTGTGAGGTGGGTCCTCTGCTGTGAGGTCACTCCTGCCTGGTTGGCATACCCCGCCTGGGCAACATCGGCCCTCTTGTGGCAGTTGTAGCCTGCTGGGAGCTTCCTCCCCTCGGTGATGAGGGCCCTCTTGCGTCAGGCCCTAACTGCTGGGTACCCACATTTTCTGATAAGTGCTAAGTGGTGCGAGGGCACTCCTGCGAGGTTCCCATCCCCATGGGGATGTGGGCCTTCTGCTCTGAGGTCCCAATGTCTGGGTTGCTCACAGTTTCATGATGTGGGCCCTCTGCTGTGAGTTCACTGCAGCCTGGATCGCATAGACTTGGTGCTCTGGGCCGCCTGCTGGGAGGTTCACACTGCAAGTTTCCTCAGCTTTTTTATCCTATGGTCCCTGTGTTGTGAGGCTCCTCCTGCCTGCCTCACTCCGAGCCCCTTGGAGATGTGGGTCCTCTGGTTTAGGCCACATGTGCTGGGTTCCTCACCTTTCTATGATGTGGCCACACTGGTGTGAAGACAGTCCTGCCTGTTTCTGATCCCATTGGTGATGTGGGCCCTCTGGTGAGAGTCTTATCCTGGCTGGGTTCCTCACCCTTCTGTGAGGTAGGCCCTCTGCTGTGAGGTCACTCCTGCCTGGCTGTCACACGTCACCTTGGCGACATGGGCCCTCAGTTGGGAGTTGGTGCCTGCTTGGAGTCTCCTCCCCTTGGTAATGAGGGCCCTCTGGCGTCAGGCCCTAACTTCTGGGCTTCCAAAATTCTCTGATGTGTGCCCTGTGGTGCGAGTACACTTATGCCATGTTCCCAGCCACATGGGAATGTGGGCCTTCTGCTCTGAGGTCCCAACGGCTGGGTTGCTCACAGTTTTATGATGAGGGCACTCTGTTTTGAGTTCAGTCAGGTCTGGATCCCATAGCCTCGCTGCTCCTGGCCGCCTGCTAGGAGGTTCCAACTGCGGGATACCTCACCATTTTTATTCTATGGTCCCTATGTTTTGAGGCTCCTCCTGCCTGCCTCACTCCCAGCCCCTTGGTGATATGTGTCCTCTGGTTTGAAGCCACGTGTGCTGGGTCACTCACATTTCGGTGATGAGGCCCCACTGGTGTGAGGACACTCCAGCCTGGTTCCCATTCCCTTGGTGATGTGGGCCCTGTGGTGAGAGTCTGATCCTCTTTGGGTTCCTCACACTTTTGTGTGGTGGGCCCTCTGCTCTGAGGTCACTCCTGCCTGGCTGGCACATCCCGCATTGGCGATGGCGGCCCTCTGGTAGCAGTTGGAGCCTGCTGTGAGCCTCCTCTCCTCAGTGATGAGAGCCCTCTGGCGTCAGGCCCTAACTGCTGGGCTCCCCACATTTTCTGATGTGTGCCCACTGGTGTGATGACACTCCTGCTTGGTTCCCTTCCCCATGGGGATGTGGGCCTTGTGCTCTGAGGTCACAACGGCTGGTTTCCTCACAGTTTCATGATGAGGGACCTCTGTTGTGAGTTCATCACTGCCTGGATCCCATAGCCCTGGTGCTCTGGGACGCCTGCTGGGATGTTCCAACTGCTGGATTCCTCACCTTTTTTATACAATGGGCCATGTGTTGTGAGGTTAATCCTGCCTGCCTCGCTCTGAGACCCATGGTGATGTGGGTCCTCTGGTTTGAGGCCACATTTCCTGGGTACCTCAACCTTTGATGATGTGGCCCCATGGGTGTGATGACACTCCTGTCTGGTTCACAGCCCCTTGCTGATGTGGGCACTCTGGTGAGAGTCTGATCCTGGCTGGGTTCCTTACCCTTCTGTGAGGTGGGCCCTCTGATGTGAGGTCACTCCTGCCTGGCTGGCTCACATCGCCTTGGCGATGTGGGCCCTCTGTTGGCCACGAAAGCATGCTGGGAGCCCCCTACCCTCTTTAATGAGGGCCCTGAAAAAACTCATATGCACTTTTTGACCAAGTGCATCATTGTCGAGAATCTGCCTCTTCTCCTATGCTTTCAGAGCACTTCCCGTCTACCTCCTGAAATCATATTACTGGAATTCTGCCCCACATTCAAGTCCTCTTCGCAGCCTTACTTCAATATATTTTTGTTTGATACCTGCCATTTATAACTCTGCAGGTTTGTTAATTACAGTGTCCCTGAGCTCCTTTCTTCAACTAGCTTTCTTGTGAGCTGGCCGCAAAACCGCAGGATTGCTTCAGGCCCTAATCTGGTTTCCGCACAGCATGCTGAGCGTTTGGAAAATTCCTTTTTCTGGTGGGAAATGAGCGTTAAATTTGCCCGTGCAGACAACTACAGCTAGTCTCTCATTGGTTCTCCCTATTCCTGTTCATCTTGCGCAGATATTGCAAACTGTGCCCAACAGGAGGTTAAAGGCACTGACTCTCCAAGTGGGGAGAGAGTTAGTAAAGCGTCTGGAATGGTGAACCTGAGTACCAAGGGACGAAACCTGAGAGGCATTTAAAATCGCTTCCCAGTCACATGGTGGACCATACTCTGGGATTCAGGTGCATGATTTAGGTGAAGGAAGAATCCTGTAAACCTGGAAAGTTGGGACCCATGGAATGGGTACCATGCAGTATGACTTCAAAGGGTCTGCGTTTGCTCATTGAACCTCACCAATGCTATCAGCACGAAGTGTCCAACCTTATGTCTCACTCAGCTCTGGGTGTAGATGTGGTAAATCCAGGGTGCATTACAAGCCCTGAATGAATTATTTAAGAATTGCTCTCTATTTCAGTGTCATTGTGTTTTGTTTTTGTAATTCATTTTGATAATGGGATTTATCGGATTTTCTCTGCTGCATTCATGCAGTTGTACACACGCTTGATTCTCTTATGCAGACATATAAATCCATGGGTTTGAAGATTCTTACTAGTCAGGTGTATTCCTAGGCGTTGAATATGGGGTGTTTAGTCCATTTCGTTGAGCAAGGTGTAGGTTTTGACTATGACATATTTGGCTTATGGAAAGGTATCTGTGCTAATTTCTATCTCTGGTTTTATGCAGCACCCCAACTCACCTTTCCCCTTAAGCAAGCATAAGTTGGTTTTCTAAATTTGAGACCCTGTTCTGTTTTGTAATTCAGTTCATGTGTAGCCAAGTTTACATTCCGTGTATTAGTGATATCTTATGATGTTTCATTTTCTGTGTGACTTATTTCACTTAGAATCATCGTACCTGAATCCACTCATTATGCCGCGACGGGCCTGATGACCTAGATTTCATTGCTGAGTGATATTACATTGTACGTACGTACCACAACTTCTTTATCCATTTTTAACGTTCTGGGATATTTAACTTGTTCCGCAGACGGTGTTCTTGTAAACAGAGCCGTCCGAAACTTTGGGGTGGCTGTGTGTTTTTGATTTTAATTCCGTAAGCTATAGGACCATAAGTGGAAGTGCCATAGGCTCCGTTGCTTTGCTTTTTAGGTGTTTCAGGAAACACCGTACACTTCTCCAGAGTGGCTGTTGGCAATTTATATCCCGTCCATCAGCATAACAAGTCTCCCTGTTCTCCATGGCCTGTCCTGCCTTTCTGGATTTTACACTTTTTTCAGAAGGCCCTTTTGACCGGGGGGCAGTGAGACTTCATTGTAGTGCAGATTTCCTTTACACGCTTGCTTGGTTGGCCAAAAAGTGCGTATGCGTTATTTCCTGAATATATTCAGTTAAAAACGCATACGCCCTTTTTGGCCAAGTGCATCATTGTCGACGTTATGACTCTTTTCTATGCTTTAAATGCAATTCCAGTCTACCCCCTGAAATCGTTTTCCAGCAATTCTGCCCCGCTGTCAAGTCCTCTTCGCAGCCTTCTTCAATGTATTTCTGGACGATAGTTGGCATTTATAACTCTGCAGGTTTGTGAATGACAGAGCCCCTGAGCTCCTTTCTTCAACTCGTTTCCTTGTGAGCTGGCCGCAAAACCGCAGGATTGCTTCAGGCCCTAATCTGGTTCCGGCCCGGCATGCTGAGCCTTTGGTTAATTCCACTTCCTGGAGGGAAATGAGCATAAATTTGCCCGTGCAGACACCTACAGCTAGTCTCTCATTGTTTCTCCCTATTCCTTTTCATCTTGCGCAGGAATTGCATACTGTGTCAAACAGGAGGTTAAAGGCACTGACTCTCCAAGCGGGGAGAGTGTTATTATACCGTCCGGAATGGTCAACCCGAGTATCAGGGGACGAAAACTTACATGCATTTAAAAATGTTGCGCAGTCACAGGGACCATACTCTGGGTTTCCCATGCATGTTTTAGCTAAAGGAAGAATCCCTGAAACCTGGAGAGTTGGGACCCATGGAATGGGTATCATGCAGTATGACTTCAAAGGGTCTGCATTTGCTCACCGAAACTCACCAATGCTATCAGCTCAAAGTGTCCAGCCTTATGTCTCACCCAGCTCTGTGTGTAGATATGGTAAATCCAGGTTGCATCACAAGTCCTGAATGAATTATTTAAGAATTGCTTTCTATTTCACTGTCATTGTGTTTTGTTTTTATAATTCATTTTGATAATGGGATTTATCGGATTTTCACTGCTGCGTTTATACCGCTGTACACACGCTTGATTGTCTTATGGAGACATATAAATCCATGGGTTTTAAGATTCTTACTAGTCAGGTATATTCCTAGGCGTTGAATTTGGGGTGTTGAGTCCATTTTATTGAGCAAGGAGTAGGTCTTGACTATTGCATATTTGACTTATGGAACGGTATCTGTGCTAATTTCAATCTCTGGTTTTATGTAGCACCCCAACTCACCTTTCGCCTTAAGCAAGCATTGGTTGGTTTGCTAAATTTGAGACCCTGTTCTGTTTTGTAATTCAGTTCATGTGTAGCCAAGTTTACATTCCGTGTATTAGTGGTATCTTATGATGTTTCTTTCTCTGTGTGACTAATTTCACTTAGAGTCTTCATACCTGAATCCACTCGTTATGCCGCGACGGGCCTGAAGACATAGATTTCATTGCTGTGTGATATTCCATTGTACGTTCGTAGCACAACTTCTTTATCCATTTTCCGCTTTCTGGGATATTTAACTTGTACCATAGATGAGTATATTGTAAACAGAGCCATTCGAAAATTTGGGGTGGCTGCGTCTTTTTTATTTTAATTTCCCTAAACTATAGGACCATAAGTGGAAGTGCCGTAGGCTCCGTTGCTTTTTTTTTTAGGTGTTTGAGGAAACACCATACACTTCTCCAGAGTGGCTGTTGGCAATTTACATCCCGCCCATCAGCATAAGAAGGCTCTCTGTTCTCCATGGCCTGTGCTGCCTTTCTGGATTTTACACTTTTTTCAGATGGCCCTTTTGACCATGGGGGAGATGAGACTTCATTGTAGTGCAGATTACTTTAACATGCTTGCTTGGTTGGCCAAAAAGGGCGTATGCGTTTTTTCCTGAATATATTCAGGAAAAAACGCACACGCTCTTTTTGCCCAAGAGCATCATTGTCGACGTCCTGCCTCTTTTCCTATGTTTTAAATGCAATTCCAGTCTACCCCCTGAAATCGTTTTCCTGCAAATCTGTCCCGCTTACAAGTCGTCTTCGCAGCCTTCCTTCAATATATTTTTGGACGATAGCTGTCATTTATAACTCTGCAGGTTTGTGAGTTACAGTGCCCCTGAGCTCCTTTCTTCAACTCGCTATCTTGTGAGCTGGCCGCAAACCCACAGGATTGCTTCAGGCCCTAATCTGGTTCCGGCACGGCATGCTGAGCCTTTGGTTAATTCCTCTTCCTGGTGGGAAATGAGCGTTAAATTTGCCCTTGCAGACACCTAGAGCTAGTCTCTCATTCGTTCTCCCTATTCCTTTTCATCTTGCGCAGAAATTGCAAACTGTGCCCAACAGGAGGTTAAAGGCACTGACTCTCCAAGTGGGGAGAGTGTTCGTAAAGGGTCTGGAATGGTGAACCCGAGTAAAAGGGGACGAAAACTGAGATGCATTTGAAAACGTTTGCCAGCCACACGGTGCACCATACTGTGGGTTTCCCATGCATGTTTTAGCTGAAGGAAGAATCCCTTAAAATTGGAGAGTTGGGACCCATGGAATGGGTACCATGCTGTATGACTTCAAAGGGTCTGCATTTGCTCATCGAACCTCACCAATGCTATCAGCCCGAAGTGTCCAACCTTATGTCTCACTCAGCTCTGGGTGTAGATGTGGTAAATCCAGGTTGCATCACAAGCCCTGAATGAATTATTTAAGAATTGCTCTCTATTTCACTGTCCTTGGGTTTTGTTTGTGTAATTCATTTTGATAATGGGATTTATCGTATTTTCTCTGCTGCATTCATGCCGCTGTACACACGCTTCATTCTCTTACGGAGACATATAAATCCATGGGTTTGAAGATTCTTACTAGTCAGGTGTATTCCTAGGCGTTGAATATGGGGTGTTTAGTCCATTTCGTTGAGCAAGGGGTAGGTCTTGACTATTACATATTTGGCTTATGGAAAGGTATCTGTGCTAATTTCTATCTCTGGTTTTATGCAGCACCCCAACTCACCTTTCCCCTTAAGCAAGCATAAGTTGGTTTTCTAAATTTGAGACCCTGTTCTGTTTTGTAATTCAGTTCATGTGTAGCCAAGTTTACATTCCGTGTATTAGTGATATCTTATGATGTTTCATTTTCTGTGTGACTTATTTCACTTAGAATCATCGTACCTGAATCCACTCATTATGCCGCGACGGGCCTGATGACATGGATTTCATTGCTGTGTGATATTCCATTGTACGTACGTACCACAACTTCTTTATCCATTTTTCACATTCTGGGATATTTAACTTGTACCGTAGACACGGTTCTTGTAAACAGAGCCGCCCGAGGCTTTTGGGTGGCTGTGTGTTTTTGATTTTAATTTTCCTAAGCCATAGGGCAATAAGGGGAATTGCCGTAGGCTCCGTTGCTTTGTTTTTTAGATGTTCCGGGAAACACCATACATTTTTCCAGACTGGCTGTTGGCAACTTACATCCCGCCCATCAGCATAACAAGGCTCGCTGTTCTCCATGGCCTGTGCTGCCTTTCTGGATTTTATACTTTTTTCAGATGGCCCTTTTGACCGGGGGGCAGTGAGACTTCATTGTAGTGCAGATTTCTTTAACATGCTTGCTTGGTTGGCCAAAAAGGGCGTATGCGTTTTTTCCTGAATATATTCAGGAAAAAACGCAAACGCCCTTTTTGGCCAAGAGCATCATTGTCGACGTTCTGCATCTTTTCCTATGCTTTAAATGCAATTCCCGTCTACCCCCTGAAATCGTTTTCCTGCAAATCTGTCCCACTTACAAGTCGTCTTCGCCGCCTTCCTTTAATATATTCTTGAACGATAGCTGTCATTTATAACTCTGCAGGTTTGTGAGTTACAGTGCCCCTGAGCTCCTTTCTTCAACTCGCTATCTTGTGAGCTGGCCGCAAACCCACAGGATTGCTTCAGGCCCTAATCTGGTTCCGGCACGGCATGCTGAGCCTTTGGTTAATTCCTCTTCCTGGTGGGAAATGAGCGTTAAATTTGCCCTTGCAGACACCTAGAGCTAGTCTCTCATTCGTTCTCCCTATTCCTTTTCATCTTGCGCAGAAATTGCAAACTGTGCCCAACAGGAGGTTAAAGGCACTGACTCTCCAAGTGGGGAGAGTGTTCGTAAAGGGTCTGGAATGGTGAACCCGAGTAAAAGGGGACGAAAACTGAGATGCATTTGAAAACGTTTGCCAGTCACACGGTGCACCATACTGTGGGTTTCCCATGTATGTTTTAGCTGAAGGAAGAATCCCTTAAAATTGGAGAGTTGGGACCCATGGAATGGGTACCATGCTGTATGACTTCAAAGGGTCTGCATTTGCTCATCGAACCTCACCAATGCTATCAGCCCGAAGTGCCCAACCTTATGTCTCACTCAGCTCTGGGTGTAGATGTGGTAAATCCAGGTTGCATCACAAGCCCTGAATTAATTATTTAAGAATTGCTCTCTATCTCACTGTCCTTGGGTTTTGTTTGTGTAATTCATTTTGATAATGGGATTTATCGGATTTTCTCTGCTGCATTCATGCCGCTGTACACATGCTTCATTGTCTTACGGAGACATATAAATCCATGGGTTTGAAGATTCTTACTAGTCAGGTGTATTCCTAGGCGTTGAATATGGGGTGTTTAGTCCATTTCGTTGAGCAAGGGGTAGGTCTTGACTATTACATATTTGGCTTATGGAAAGGTATCTGTGCTAATTTCTATCTCTGGTTTTATGCAGCACCCCAACTCACCTTTCCCCTTAAGCAAGCATAAGTTGGTTTTCTAAATTTCAGACCCTGTTCTGTTTTGTAATTCAGTTCATGTGTAGCCAAGTTTACATTCCGTGTATTAGTGATATCTTATGATGTTTCATTTTCTGTGTGACTTATTTCCCTTAGAATCATCGTACCTGAATCCACTCATTATGCCGCGACGGGCCTGATGACATAGATTTCATTGCTGAGTGATATTCCAGTGTACGTACGTACCACAACTTCTTTATCCATTTTTCACATTCTGGGATATTTAACTTGTACCGTAGACGAGGTTCTTGTAAACAGAGCCGTCCGACACTTTGGGGTGGCTGTGAGTTTTTGATTTTAATTTCCCTAAGCTATAGGACCATAAGTGGAAGTGCCGTAGGCTCCGTAGCTTTGTTTTTTCGGTGTTCCGGGAAACACCATACACTTCTCCAGAGTGGCTGTTGGCAATTTACATCCCGCCCATCAGCATAACAAGGCTCCCTGTTCTCCATGGCCTGTGCTGCCTTTCTGGATTTTACACTTTTTTCAGATGGCCCTTTTGACCGGGGGGCAGTGAGACTTCATTGTAGTGCCGATTTCTTTAACGTGCTTGCTTGGCTGGCCAAAAAGTGCGTATGCGTTTTTTCCTGAATATATTCAGGAAAAAACGCATACGCCCTTTTTGGCCAAGAGCATCATTGTCGATGTTCTGCCTCTTTTCCTATGCTTTAAATGCAATTCCCGTCTACCCCCTGAAATCGTTTTCCTGCAAATCTGTCCCGCTTACAAGTCGTCTTCACAGCCTTCCTTCAATATATTTTTGGACGATAGCTGTCATTTATAACTCTGCAGGTTTCTGAGTTACAGTGCCCCTGAGCTCCTTTCTTCAACTCGCTATCTTGAGAGCTGGCCGCAAACCCACAGGATTGCCTCAGGCCCTAATCTGGTTCCGGCACAGCATGCTGAGCCTTTGGTTAATTCCTCTTCCTGGTGGGAAATGAGCGTTAAATTTGCCCGTGCAGACACCTAGAGCTAGTCTCTCATTCGTTCTCCCTATTCCTTTTCATCTTGCGCAGAAATTGCAAACTGTGCCCAACAGGAGGTTAAAGGCACCGACTCTCCAAGTGGGGAGAGTATTAGTAAAGGGTCTGGAATGGGGAACCCGAGTAAAAGGGGACGAAAACTGAGATGCATTTGAAAACGTTTGCCAGTCACACGGTGCACCATACTGTGGGTTTCCCATGCATGTTTTAGCTGAAGGAAGAATCCCTTAAACTTGGAGAGTTGGGACCCATGGAATGGGTACCATGCTGTATGACTTCACAGGGTCTGCATTTGCTCATCGAACCTCACCAATGCTATCAGCCCGAAGTGCCCAACCTTATGTCTCACTCAGCTCTGGGTGTAGATGTGGTAAATCCAGGTTGCATCACAAGCCCTGAATGAATTATTTAAGAATTGCTCTCTATTTCACTGTCCTTGGGTTTTGTTTGTGTAATTCATTTTGATAATGGGATTTATCGGATTTTCTCTGCTGCATTCATGCCGCTGTACACACGCTTCATTCTCTTACGGAGACATATAAATCCATGGGTTTGAAGATTCTTACTAGTCAGGTGTATTCCTAGGCGTTGAATATGGGGTGTTTAGTCCATTTCGTTGAGCAAGGGGTAGGTCTTGACTATTACATATTTGGCTTATGGAAAGGTATCTGTGCTAATTTCTATCTCTGGTTTTATGCAGCACCCCAACTCACCTTTCCCCTTAAGCAAGCATAAGTTGGTTTTCTAAATTTCAGACCCTGTTCTATTTTGTAATTCAGTTCATGTGTAGCCAAGTTTACATTCCGTGTATTAGTGATATCTTATGATGTTTCATTTTCTGTGTGACTTATTTCCCTTAGATTCATCGTACCTGAATCCACTCATTATGCCGCGACGGGCCTGATGACATAGATTTCATTGCTGAGTGATATTCCAGTGTACGTACGTACCACAACTTCTTTATCCATTTTTCACATTCTGGGATATTTAACTTGTACCGTAGACGAGGTTCTTGTAAACAGAGCCGTCCGACACTTTGGGGTGGCTGTGTGTTTTTGATTTTAATTTCCCTAAGCTATAGGACCATAAGTGGAAGTGCCGTCGGCTCCGTAGCTTTGTTTTTTCGGTGTTCCGGGAAACACCATACACTTCTCCAGAGTGGCTGTTGGCAATTTACATCCCGCCCATCAGCATAACAAGGCTCCCTGTTCTCCATGGCCTGTGCTGCCTTTCTGGATTTTACACTTTTTTCAGATGGCCCTTTTGACCGGGGGGCAGTGAGTCTTCATTGTAGTGCAGATTTTTTAACATGCTTGCTTGGTTGGCCAAAAAGGGCGTATGCGTTTTTTCCTGAATATATTCAGGAAAAAACGCATACGCCCTTTTTGGCCAAGAGCATCATTGTCGACGTTCTGCCTCTTTTCCTATGCTTTAAATGCAATTCCCGTCTACACCCTGAAATCGTTTTCCTGCAAATCTGTCCCGCTTACAAGTCGTCTTCGCAGCCTTCCTTCAATATATTTTTGGCCGATAGCTGTCATTTATAACTCTGCAGGTTTGTGAGTTACAGTGCCCCTGAGCTCCTTTCTTCAACTCGCTATCTTGTGAGCTGGCCGCAAACCCACAGGATTGCCTCAGGCCCTAATCTGTTTCGGGCACGGCATGCTGAGCCTTTGGTTAATTCCTCTTCCTGGTGGGAAATGAGCGTTAAATTTGCCCGTGCAGACAACTAGAGCTAGTCTCTCATTGGTTCTCCCTATTCCTTTTCATCTTGCGCAGAAATTGCAAACTGTGCCCAACAGGAGGTTAAAGGCACTGACTCTCCAAGTGGGGAGAGTGTTCGTAAAGGGTCTGGAATGGTGAACCCGAGTAAAAGGGGACGAAAACTGAGATGCATTTGAAAACGTTTCCCGGTCACACGGTGCACCATACTGTGGGTTTCCTATGCATGTTTTAGCTGAAGGAAGAATCGCTTAAACCTGGAGAGTAAGGACCCATGGAATGGGTACCATGCAGTATGACTTCAAAGGGTCTGCATTTGCTCATCGAACCTCACCAACGCTATCAGCCCGAAGTATCCAACCTTATGTCTCACTCAGCTCTGGGTGTAGATGAGGTAAATCCAGGTTGCATCACAAGACCTGAATGAAGTATTTCAGAATTGCTCTCTATTTCACTGTCATTGTGTTTTGTTTTTGTAATTCATTTTGATAATGGGATTTATCGGATTTTCTCTGCTGCCTTCATGCAGCTGTACACACGCTTGATTCTCTTATGGAGACATATAAATCCATGGGTTCGAAGATTCTTACTAGTCAGGTGTATTCCTAGGCGTTGAATATAGGGTGTTTAGCCCATTTCGTTGAGCAAGGGGTAGGTCTTGACTATTACATATTTGACGTATGGAATGGTATCTGTGCTAATGTCTATCTCTGGTTTTATGCAGCACCCCAACTCACCTTTCCCCTTAAGCAAACATAAGTTGGTTTTCTAAATTTGAGACCCTGTTCTGTTTTGTAATTCAGTTCATGTGTAGCCAAGATTACATTCGGTGTATTAGAGATAACTTATGATGTTTCATTTTCTGTGTGACTTATTTCTCTTAGAATCATCGTACCTGAATCCACTCATTATGCCACGACGGGCCAGATGACATAGATTTCATTGGTGAGTGATATTCCATTGTACGTACGTACCAAAACTTCTTTATCCATTTTTCGCTTTCTGGGATATTTAACTTGTACCGTAGACGAGGTTCTTGTAAACAGCGCCGTCTGAAACTTTGGGGTGGCTGTGTGTTTTTGATTTTAATTTCCCTAAGCTATAGGACCATAAGTGGAAGTGCCGTAGGCTCCGTTGCTTTGTTTTTTAGGTGTTTCAGGAAACACAATACACTTCTCCAGAGTGGCTCTTGGCAATTTACATCCCACCCATGAGCATAACAAGGCTCAATGTTCTCCATGGCCTGTGCTGCCTTTCTGGATTTTACACTTTTTTCAGATGGCCCTTTTGACAGGGGGGCAGTGAGACTTCATTGTAGTGCAGATTTCTTTAACATGCTTGCTTGGTTGGCCAAAAAGGGCGTATGCGTTTTTTCCTGAATATATTCAGGAAAAAACGCATACGCCCTTTTTGGCCAAGTGCATCATTGTCGACGTTCTGCCTCTTTTCCTATGCTTTAAATGCAATTCCAGTCTACCCACTGAAATCGTTTTCCTGCAATTTTGCCCCGCTTTCAAGTCCTCTTCCCAGCCTTCTTTCAATATATTTTTGGACGATAGCTGTCATTTATAACTCTGCAGGTTTGTGAATTACAGTGCCCCTGAGTTCCTTTCTTCAAATCGCTTTCTTTTGAGCTGGCCGCAAACCCGCAGGATTGCTTCAGGCCCTAATCTGGTTCCGGCACGGCATGCTGAGCGTTTGGTTAATTCCTCTTCCTGGATGGAAATGAGCATTAAATTTGCCTGTGCAGACACTTACAGCTAGTCTCTCATTGGTTCTCCCTATTCCTGTTCATCTTGCGCAGAAATTGCAAACTGTGCCAAACAGGAGGTTAAAGGCACTGACTCTCCAAGTGGGGAGAGTGTTAGTAAAGGGTCTGGAATTGTGAACCCGAGTAAAAGGGGATAAAAACTGAGATGCATTTGAAAATGTTTCCCGGTCACACGGTGCAGCATACTGTGGGCTTCCCATGCATGTTTTAGCTGAAGGAAGAATCGCTTAAACCTTGAGAGTTGGGACCCATGGAATGGGTACCATGTAGTATGACTTCAAATGGTCTGCATTTGCTCATCGAACCTCACCAATGCTATCAGCCCGAAGTGTCCAACCTTATGTCTCACTCAGCTCTGGGTTTAGATGAGGTAAATCCAGGTTGCATCACAAGCCCTGAATGAATTATTTAAGAATTGCTCTCTATTTCACAGTCATTGTGTTTTGTTTTTGTAATTCATTTTGATAATAGGATTTATCGGATTTTCTCTGCTGCCTTCATGCAGCTGTACACATGCTTGATTCTCTTATGGAGACATATAAATCCATGGGTTTGAAGATTCTTACTAGTCAGGTGTATTCCTAAGCGTTGAATATAGGGTGTTTAGCCCATTTCGTTGAGCAAGTGGTAGGTCTTCACTATTACATATTTGACGTATGGAAAGGTATATGTGCTAATTTCTATCTCTGGTTTTATGCAGCACCCCAACTCACCTTTCCCCTTAAGCAAACATAAGTTGGTTTTCTAAATTTGAGACCCTGTTCTGTTTTGTAATTCAGTTCATGTGCAGCCAAGTTTACATTCCGTGTATTAGTGATATCTTATGATGTTTCATTTTCTGTGTGACTTATTTCACTTAGAATCTTCGTACATGAATCCACTCATTATGCCGCGACAGGCCTGATGACATAGATTTTATTGCTGAGTGATATTCCATTGTATGTAGGTACCACTACTACTTTATCCATTTTTCACATTCTGGGATATTTAACTTGTACCGTAGACGAGGTTCTTGTAAACAGAGCCGTCCGAAACTTTGGGGTGTTTGTGTGTTTTTGATTTTAATTTCCCTAAGCTATAGAACCATAAGTGGAAGTGCCGTAGGCTTCGTTGCTTTGTTTTTTATGTGTTCCAGGAATCACCATACACTTGTCCAGAGTGGCTGTTGGCAATTTACATCCCACCCATCAACATAGCAAGGCTCCCTGTTCTCCATGGCCTGTGCTGCATTCCTGGATTTTACACTTTTTTCAGATGGCCCTTTTGACCGGGGGGCAGTGAGACTTCATTGTAGTGCAGATTTCTTTAACATGCTTGCTTGGTTGGCCAAAAAGGGCGTATGCGTTTTTTCCTGAATATATTCAGGAAAAAACGCATACGCCCTTTTTGGCCAAGAGCATCATTGTTGACTTTCTGCCTCTTTTCCTATGCTTTAAATGCAATTCCCGTCTACCCCCTGAAATCGTTTTCCTGCAATTCTGCCCCGCTTTCAAGTCCTCTTTGCAGACCTCCTTCAATATATTTTTGGACGATAGCTGTCATTTATAACTCTGCAGGTTTGTGAGTTACAGTGCCCCTGAGCTCATTTCTTCAACTCGCTATCTTGTGAGCTGGCCGCAAACCCACTGGATTGCCTCAGGCCCTAATATGGTTCCGGCACGGCATGCTGAGCCTTTGGTTAATTCCTCTTCCTGGTGGGAAATGAGCGTTAAATTTGCCCGTGCAGATACCTAGAGCTAGTCTCTCATTCGTTCTCCCTATTCCTTTTCATCTTGCGCAGAAATTGCAAAGTGTGCCCAACAGGAGGTTAAAGGCACTGACTCTCCAAGTGGGGAGAGTGTTCGTAAAGGGTCTGGAATGGTGAACCCGAGTAAAAGGGGAAGAAAACTGAGATGCATTTGAAAACGTTTGCCGGTCACACGGTGCACCATACTGTGGGTTTCCCATGCATGTTTTAGCTGAAGGAAGAATCCCTTAAACTTGGAGAGTTGGGACCCATGGAATGGGTACCATGCTGTATGACTTCAAAGGGTCTGCATTTGCTCATCGAACCTCACCAATGCTATCAGCCCGAAGTGCCCAACCTTATGTCTCACTCAGCTCTGGGTGTAGATGTGGTAAATCCAGGTTGCATCACAAGCCCTGAATGAATTATTTAAGAATTGCTCTCTATTTCACTGTCCTTGGGTTTTGTTTGTGTAATTCATTTTGATAATGGGATTTATCGGATTTTCTCTGCTGCATTCATGCCGCTGTACACACGCTTCATTCTCTTACGGAGACATATAAATCCATGGGTTTGAAGATTCTTACTAGTCAGGTGTATTCCTAGGCGTTGAATATGGGGTGTTTAGTCCATTTCGTTGAGCAAGGGGTAGGTCTTGACTATTACATATTTGGCTTATGGAAAGGTATCTGTGCTAATTTCTATCTCTGGTTTTATGCAGCACCCCAACTCACCTTTCCCCTTAAGCAAGCATAAGTTGGTTTTCTAAATTTTAGACCCTGTTCTGTTTTGTAATTCAGTTCATGTGTAGCCAAGTTTACATTCCGTGTAGTAGTGATATCTTATGATGTTTCATTTTCTGTGTGACTTATTTCACTTAGAATCATCGTACCTGAATCCACTCATTATGCCGCGACGGGCCTGATGACATAGATTTCATTGCTGAGTGATATTCCATTGTACGTACGTACCACAACTTCTTTATCCATTTTTCACATTCTGGGATATTTAACTTGTACCGTAGACGAGGTTCTTGTAAACAGAGCCGTCCGACACTTTGGGGTGGCTGTGTGTTTTTGATTTTAATTTCCCTTAGCTATAGGACTATAAGTGGAAGTGCCGTAGGCTCCGTAGCTTTGTTTTTTCGGTGTTCCGGGAAACACCATACACTTCTCCAGAGTGGCTGTTGGCAATTTACATCCCGCCCATCAGCATAACAAGGCTCCCTGTTCTCCATGGCCTGTGCTGCCTTTCTGGATTTTACACTTTTTTCAGATGGCCCTTTTGACCGGGGGGCAGTGAGACTTCATTGTAGTGCAGATTTCTTTAACATGCTTGCTTGGTTGGCCAAAAAGGGCGTATGCGTTTTTTCCTGAATATATTCAGGAAGAAACGCATACGCCCTTTTTGGCCAAGTGCATCATTGTCGACGTTCTGCCTCTTTTCCTATGCTTTAAATGCAATTCCCGTCTACCCCCTGAAATCGTTTTCCTGCAATTCTGCCCCGCTTTCAAGTCCTCTTCGCAGCCTTCCTTCAATATATTTTTGGACGATAGCTGTCATTTATAACTCTGCAGGTTTGTGAGTTACAGTGCCCCTGAGCTCCTTTCTTCAACTCGCTATCTTGTGAGCTGGCCGCAAACCCACAGGATTGCTTCAGGCCCTAATCTGGTTCCGGCACGGCATGCTGAGCCTTTGGTTAATTCCTCTTCCTGGTGGGAAATGAGCGTTAAATTTGCCCGTGCATACACCTAGAGCTAGTCTCTCATTGGTTCTCCCTATTCCTTTTCATCTTGCGCAGAAATTGCAAACTGTGCCCCACAGGAGGTTAAAGGCACTGACTCTCCAAGTGGGGAGAGTGTTCGTAAAGGGTCTGGAATGGTGAACCCGAGTAAAAGGGGACGAAAACTGAGATGCATTTGAAAACGTTTGCCAGTCACACGGTGCACAATACTGTGGGTTTCCCATGCATGTTTTAGCTGAAGGAAGAATCCCTTAAACTTGGAGATTTGGGACCCATGGAATGGGTACCATGCTGTATGACTTCAAAGGGTCTGCATTTGCTCATCGAACATCACCAATGCTATCAGCCCGAAGTGCCCAACCTTATGTCTCACTCAGCTCTGGGTGTAGATGTGGTAAATCCAGGTTGCATCACAAGCGCTGAATGATTTATTTAAGAATTGCTCTCTATTTCACTGTCCTTGGGTTTTGTTTGTGTAATTCATTTTGATAATGGGATTTATCGGATTTTCTCTGCTGCATTCATGCCGCTGTACACACGCTTCATTCTCTTATGGAGACATATAAATCCATGGGTTTGAAGATTCTTACTAGTCAGGTGTATTCCTAGGCGTTGAATATGGGGTGTTTAGTCCATTTCGTTGAGCAAGGGGTAGGTCTTGACTATTACATATTTGGCTTATGGAAAGGTATCTGTGCTAATTTCTATCTCTGGTTTTATGCAGCACCCCAACTCACCTTTCCCCTTAAGCAAGCATAAGTTGGTTTTCTAAATTTGAGACCCTGTTCTGTTTTGTAATTCAGTTCATGTGTAGCCAAGTTTACATTCCGTGTAGTAGTGATATCTTATGATGTTTCAATTTCTGTGTGACTTATTTCACTTAGAATCATCGTACCTGAATCCACTCATTATGCCGCGACGGGCCTGATGACATAGATTTCATTGCTGAGTGATATTCCATTGTACGTACGTACCACAACTTCTTTATCCATTTTTCACATTCTGGGATATTTAACTTGTACCGTAGACGAGGTTCTTGTAAACAGAGCCGTCCGACACTTTGGGGTGGCTGTGTGTTTTTGATTTTAATTTCCCTAAGCTATAGGACCATAAGTGGAAGTGCCGTAGGCTCCGTAGCTTTGTTTTTTCGGTGTTCCGGGAAACACCATACACTTCTCCAGAGTGGCTGTTTGCAATTTACATCCCGCCCATCAGCATAACAAGGCTCCCTGTTCTCCATGGCCTGTGCTGCCTTTCTGGATTTTACACTTTTTTCAGATGGCCCTTTTGACCGGGGGGCAGTGAGACTTCATTGTAGTGCAGATTTCTTTAACATGCTTGCTTGGTTGGCCAAAAAGGGCGTATGCGTTTTTTCCTGAATATATTCAGGAAAAAACGCATACGCCCTTTTTGGCCAAGAGCATCATTGTCGATGTTCTGCCTCTTTTCCTATGCTTTAAATGCAATTACCGTCTACCCCCTGAAATCCTTTTCCTGCAAATCTGTCCCGCTTACAAGTCGTCTTCGCAGCCTTCCTTCAATATATTTTTGGACGATAGCTGTCATTTATAACTCTGCAGGTTTGTGAGTTACAGTGCCCCTGAGCTCATTTCTTCAACTCGCTATCTTGTGAGCTGGCTGCAAACCCTCAGGATTGCCTCAGGCCCTAATCTTGTTCCGGCACGGCATGCTGAGCCTTTGGTTAATTCCTCTTCCTGGTGGGAAATGAGCGTTAAATTGTCCCGTGCAGACACCTAGAGCTAGTCTCTCATTGGTTCTCCCTATTCCTTTTCATCTTGCGCAGAAATTGCAAACTGTGCCCAACAGGAGGTTAAAGGCACTGACTCTCCAAGTGGGGAGAGTGTTCGTAAAGGGTCTGGAATGGTGAACCCGAGTAAAAGGGGAAGAAAACTGAGATGCATTTGAAAACGTTTGCCAGTCACATGGTGCACCATACTGTGGGTTTCCCATGCATGTTTTAGCTGAAGGAAGAATCCCTTAAACTTGGAGAGTTGGGACCCATGGAATGGGTACCATGCTGTATGACTTCAAAGGGTCTGCATTTGCTCATCGAACCTCACCAATGCTATCAGCCCGAAGTGCCCAACCTTATGTCTCACTCAGCTCTGGGTGTAGATGTGGTAAATCCAGGTTGCATCACAAGCCCTGAATGAATTATTTAAGAATTGCTCTCTATTTCACTGTCCTTGGGTTTTGTTTGTGTAATTCATTTTGATAATGGGATTTATCGGATTTTCTCTGCTGCATTCATGCCGCTGTACACACGCTTCATTCTCTTATGGAGACATATAAATCCATGGGTTTGAAGATTCTTACTAGTCAGGTGTATTCCTAGGCGTTGAATATGGGGTGTTTAGTCCATTTCGTTGAGCAAGGGGTAGGTCTTGACTATTACATATTTGGCTTATGGAAAGGTATCTGTGCTAATTTCTATCTCTGGTTTTATGCAACACCCTAACTCACCTTTACCCTTAAGCAAGCATAAGTTGGTTTTCTAAATTTGAGACCCTGTTCTGTTTTGTAATTCATTTCATGAGTAGCCAAGTTTACATTCCGTGTAGTAGTGATATCTTAGGATGTTTCATTTTCTGTGTGACTTATTTCACTTAGAATCATCGTACCTGAATCCACTCATTATGCCTCGACGGGCCTGATGACATAGATTTCATTGCTGAGTGATATTCCATTGTACATACGTACCACAACTTCTTTATCCATTTTTCACATTCTGGGATATTTAACTTGTACCGTAGACGAGGTTCTTGTAAACAGAGCCATCCGACACTTTGGGGTGGCTGTGTGTTTTTGATTTTAATTTCCCTAAACTATAGGACCATAAGTGGAAGTGCCGTAGGCTCCGTAGCTTTGTTTTTTCGGTGTTCCGGGAAACACCATACACTTCTCCAGAGTGGCTGTTGGCAATTTACATCCCGCCCATCAGCATAACAAGGCTCCCTGTTCTCCATGGCCTGTGCTGCCTTTCTGGATTTTACACTTTTTTCAGATGGCCCTTTTGACCGGGGGGCAGTGAGACTTCATTGTAGTGCAGATTTCTTTAACATGCTTGCTTGCTTGGCCAAAAAGGGCGTATGCGTTTTTTCCTGAATATATTCAGGAAAAAACGCATACGCCCTTTTTGGCCAAGAGCCTCATTGTCGAGGTTCTGCCTCTTTTCCTATTCTTTAAATGCAATTCCCGTCTACCCCCTGAAATCGTTTTCCTGCAATTCTGACCCGCTTACAAGTCGTCTTCGCAGCCTTCCTTCAATATATTTTTGGACGATAGCTGTCATTTATAACTCTGCAGGTTTGTGAGTTACAGTGCCCCTGAGCTCATTTCTTCAACTCGCTATCTTGTGAGCTGGCTGCAAACCCTCAGGATTGCCTCAGGCCCTAATCTTGTTCCGGCACGGCATGCTGAGCCTTTGGTTAATTCCTCTTCCTGGTGGGAAATGAGCGTTAAATTTGCCCGTGCAGACACCTAGAGCTAGTCTCTCATTCGTTCTCCCTATTCCTTTTCATCTTGCGCAGAAATTGCAAACTGTGCCCAACAGGAGGTTAAAGGCACTGACTCTCCAAGTGGGGAGAGTGTTCGTAAAGGGTCTGGAATGGTGAACCCGAGTAAAAGGGGACGAAAACTGAGATGCATTTGAAAACGTTTGCCAGTCACACGGTGCACCATACTGTGGGTTTCCCATGCATGTTTTCGCTGAAGGAAGAATCCCTTAAACTTGGAGAGTTGGGACCCATGGAATGGGTACCATGCTGTATGACTTCAAAGGGTCTGCATTTGCTCATCGAACCTCACCAATGCTATCAGCCCGAAGTGCCCAACCTTATGTCTCACTCAGCTCTGGGTGTAGATGTGGTAAATCCAGGTTGCATCACAAGCCCTGAATGAATTATTTAAGAATTGCTCTCTATTTCACTGTCCTTGGGTTTTGTTTGTGTAATTCATTTTGATAATGGGATTTATCGGATTTTCTCTGCTGCATTCATGCCGCTGTACATACGCTTCATTCTCTTACGGAGACATATAAATCCATGGGTTTGAAGATTCTTACTAGTCAGGTGTATTCCTAGGTGTTGAATATGGGATGATTAGTCCATTTCGTTGAGCAAGGGGTAGGTCTTGACTATTACATATTTGGCTTATGGAAAGGTATCTGTGCTAATTTCTATCTCTGGTTTTATGCAGCACCCCAACTCACCTTTCCCCTTAAGCAAGCATAAGTTGGTTTTCTAAATTTGAGACCCTGTTCTGTTTTGTAATTCAGTTGATGTGTAGCCAAGTTTACATTCCGTGTAGTAGTGATATCTTATGATGTTTCATTTTCTGTGTGACTTATTTCACTTAGAATCATCGTACCTGAATCCACTCATTATGCCGCGACGGGCCTGATGACATAGATTTCATTGCAGTGTGATATTCCATTGTACGAACGTACCACAATTTCTTTATCCATTTTTCACATTCTGGGATATTTAACTTGTACCGTAGACGAGGTTCTTGTAAGCAGAGCCGTCCGACACTTTGGGGTGGCTGTGTGTTTTTGATTTTAATTTCCCTAAGCTATAGGACCATAAGTGGAAGTGCCGTAGGCTCCGTAGCTTTGTTTTTTCGGTGTTCCGGGAAACACCATACACTTCTCCAGAGTGGCTGTTGGCAATTTACATCCCGCCCATCAGCATAACAAGGCTCCCTGTTCTCCATGCCCTTTCTGCCTTTCTGAATTTTACACTTTTTCCAGATGGCCCTTTTGACCGGGGGGCAGTGAGACTTCATTGTAGTGCAGATTTCTTTAACATGCTTGCTTGCTTGGCCAAAAAGGGCGTATGCGTTTTTTCCTGAATATATTCAGGAAAAAACGCATACGCCCTTTTTGGCCAAGAGCATCATTGTCGACGTTCTGCCTCTTTTCCTATTCTTTAAATGCAATTCCCGTCTACCCCCTGAAATCGTTTTCCTGCAATTCTGCCCCACTTACAAGTCGTCTTCGCAGCCTTCCTTCAATATATTTTTGGACGATAGCTGTCATTTATAACTCTGCAGGTTTGTGAGTTACAGTGCCCCTGAGCTCATTTCTTCAACTCGCTATCTTGTGAGCTGGCCGCAAACCCACAGGATTGCCTCAGGCCCTAATCTGGTTCCGGCACGGCATGCTGAGCCTTTGGTTAATTCCTCTTCCTGGTGGGAAATGAGCGTTAAATTTGCCCGTGCAGACACCTAGAGCTAGTCTCTCATTCGTTCTCCCTATTCCTTTTCATCTTGCGCAGAAATTGCAAAGTGTGCCCAACAGGAGGTTAAAGGCACTGACTCTCCAAGTGGGCAGAGTGTTCGTAAAGGGTCTGGAATGGTGAACCCGAGTAAAAGGGGACGAAAACTGAGATGCATTTGAAAACGTTTGCCAGTCACACGGTGCACCATACTGTGGGTTTCCCATGCATGTTTTAGCTGAAGGAAGAATCCCTTAAACTTGGAGAGTTGGGACCCATGGAATGGGTACCATGCTGTATGACTTCAAAGGGTCTGCATTTGCTCATCGAACCTCACCAATGCTATCAGCCCGAAGTGCCCAACCTTATGTCTCACTCAGCTCTGGGTGTAGATGTGGTAAATCCAGGTTGCATCACAAGCCCTGAATGAATTATTTAAGAATTGCTCTCTATTTCACTGTCCTTGGGTTTTGTTTGTGTAATTCATTTTGATAATGGGATTTATCGGATTTTCTCTGCTGCATTCATGCCGCTGTACACACGCTTCATTCTCTTACGGAGACATATAAATCCATGGGTTTGAAGATTCTTACTAGTCAGGTGTATTCCTAGGCGTTGAATATGGGGTTATTAGTCCATTTCGTTGAACAAGGGGTAGGTCTTGACTATTACATATTTGGCTTATGGAAAGGTATCTGTGCTAATTTCTATCTCTGGTTTTATGCAGCACCCCAACTCACCTTTCCCCTTAAGCAAGCATAAGTTGGTTTTCTAAATTTGAGACCCTGTTCTGTTTTGTAATTCAGTTCATGTGTAGCCAAGTTTACATTCCGTGTAGTAGTGATATCTTATGATGTTTCATTTTCTGTGTGACTTATTTCACTTAGAATCATCGTACCTGAATCCACTCATTATGCCGCAACGGGCCTGATGACATAGAATTCATTGCTGTGTGATATTCCATTGTACGAACGTACCACAATTTCTTTATCCATTTTTCACATTCTGGGATATTTAACTTGTACCGTAGACGAGGTTATTGTAAACAGAGCCGCCCGAGACTTTTGGGTGGCTGTGTGTTTTTGATTTTAATTTCCCTAAGCTATAGGACCATAAGGGGAATTGCCGTAGGCTCCGTTGCTTTGTTTTTTAGATGTTCCGGGAAACACCATACATTTTTCCAGACTGGTTGTTGGCAATTTACATCCCGCCCATCAGCATAACAAGGCTCGCTGTTCTCCATGGCCTGTGCTGCCTTTCTGGATTTTACACTTTTTTCAGATGGCCCTTTTGACCGGGGGGCAGTGAGACTTCATTGTAGTGCAGATTTCTTTAACATGCTTGCTTGCTTGGCCAAAAAGGGCGTATGCGTTTTTTCCTGTATATATTCAGGAAAAAACGCATACGCCCTTTTTGGCCAAGAGCATCATTGTCGTTCTGCCTCTTTTCCTATGCTTTAAATGCAATTCCCGTCTACCCCCTGAAATCGTTTTCCTGCAATTCTGCCCCGCATACAAGTCGTCTTCGCAGCCTTCCTTCAATATATTTTTGGACGATAGCTGTCATTTATAACTCTACAGGTTTGTGAGTTACAGTGCCCCTGAGCTCATTTCTTCAACTTGCTATCTTATGAGCTGGCTGCAAACCCACAGGATTGCCTCAGGCCCTAATCTGGTTCCGGCACGGCATGCTGAGCCTTTGGTTAATTCCTCTTCCTGGTGGGAAATGAGCATTAAATTTGCCCGTGCAGACACCTAGAGCTAGTCTCTCATTCGTTCTCCCTATTCCTTTTCATCTTGCGCAGAAATTGCAAACTGTGCCCAACAGGAGGTTAAAGGCACTGACTCTCCAAGTGGGGAGAGTGTTCGTAAAGGGTCTGGAATGGTGAACCCGAGTAAAAGGGGACGAAAACTGAGATGCATTTGAAAACGTTTGCCAGTCACACGGTGCACCATACTGTGGGTTTCCCATGCATGTTTTAGCTGAAGGAAGAATCCCTTAAACTTGGAGAGTTGGGACCCATGGAATGGGTACCATGCTGTATGACTTCAAAGGGTCTGCATTTGCTCATCGAACCTCACCAATGCTATCAGCCCGAAGTGCCCAACCTTATGTCTCACTCAGCTCTGGGTGTAGATGTGGTAAATCCAGGTTGCATCACAAGCCCTGAATGAATTATTTAAGAATTGCTCTCTATTTCACTGTCCTTGGGTTTTGTTTGTGTAATTCATTTTGATAATGGGATTTATCGGATTTTCTCTGCTGCATTCATGCCGCTGTACACACGCTTCATTCTCTTACGGAGACATATAAATCCATGGGTTTGAAGATTCTTACTAGTCAGGTGTATTCCTAGGCGTTGAATATGGGGTGTTTAGTCATTTCGTTGAGCAAGGGGTAGGTCTTGACTATTACATATTTGGCTTATGGAAAGGTATCTGTGCTAATTTCTATCTCTGGTTTTATGCAGCACCCCAACTCACCTTTCCCCTTAAGCAAGCATAAGTTGGTTTTCTAAATTTGAGACCCTGTTCTGTTTTGTAATTCAGTTCATGTGTAGCCAAGTTTACATTCCGTGTAGTAGTGATATCTTATGATGTTTCATTTTCTGTGTGACTTAGTTCACTTAGAATCATCGTACCTGAATCCACTCATTATGCTGCGACGGGCCTGATGACATAGATTTCATTGCTGATTGATATTCCATTGTACGTACGTACCACAACTTCTTTATCCATTTTTCACATTCTGGGATATTTAACTTGTACCGTAGACGAGGTTATTGTAAACAGAGCCGCCCGAGACTTTTGGGTGGCTGTGTGTTTTTGATTTTAATTTCCCTAAGCTATAGGACCATAAGGGGAATTGCCGTAGGCTCCGTTGCTTTGTTTTTTAGATGTTCCGGGAAACACCATACATTTTTCCAGACTGGTTGTTGGCTATTTACATCCCGCCCATCAGCATAACAAGGCTCGCTGTTCTCCATGGCCTGTGCTGCCTTTCTGGATTTTACACTTTTTTCAGATGGCCCTTTTGACCGGGGGGCAGTGAGACTTCATTGTAGTGCAGATTTCTTTAACATGCTTGCTTGCTTGGCCAAAAAGGGCGTATGCGTTTTTTCCTATATATATTCAGGAAAAAACGCATACGCCCTTTTTGGCCAAGAGCATCATTGTCGTTCTGCCTCTTTTCCTATGCTTTAAATGCAATTCCCGTCTACCCCCTGAAATCGTTTTCCTGCAATTCTGCCCCACTTACAAGTCGTCTTCGCAGCCTTCCTTCAATATATTTTTGGACGATAGCTGTCATTTATTACTCTGCAGGTTTGTGCGTTACAGTGCCCCTGAGCTCATTTCTTCAACTCGCTATCTTGTGAGCTGTCCACAAACCCACAGGATTGCCTCAGGCCCTAATCTGGTTCCGGCACGGCATGCTGAGCCTTTGGTTAATTCCTCTTCCTGGTGGGAAATGAGCGTTAAATTTGCCCGTGCAGACACCTAGAGCTAGTCTCTCATTCGTTCTCCCTATTCCTTTTCATCTTGCGCAGAAATTGCAAACTGTGCCCAACAGGAGGTTAAAGGCACTGACTCTCCAAGTGGGCAGAGTGTTCGTAAAGGGTCTGGAATGGTGAACCCGAGTAAAAGGGGACGAAAACTGAGATGCATTTGAAAACGTTTGCCAGTCACACGGTGCACCATACTGTGGGTTTCCCATGCATGTTTTAGCTGAAGGAAGAATCCCTTAAACTTGGAGAGTTGGGACCCATGGAATGGGTACCATGCTGTATGACTTCAAAGGGTCTGCATTTGCTCATCGAACCTCACCAATGCTATCAGCCCGAAGTGCCCAACCTTATGTCTCACTCAGCTCTGGGTGTAGATGTGGTAAATCCAGGTTGCATCACAAGCCCTGAATGAATTATTTAAGAATTGCTCTCTATTTCACTGTCCTTGGGTTTTGTTTGTGTAATTCATTTTGATAATGGGATTTATCGGATTTTCTCTGCTGCATTCATGCCGCTGTACATACGCTTCATTCTCTTACGGAGACATATAAATCCATGGGTTTGAAGATTCTTACTAGTCAGGTGTATTCCTAGGCGTTGAATATGGGGTTATTAGTCCATTTCGTTGAACAAGGGGTAGGTCTTGACTATTACATATTTGGCTTATGGAAAGGTATCTGTGCTAATTTCTATCTCTGGTTTTATGCAGCACCCCAACTCACCTTTCCCCTTAAGCAAGCATAAGTTGGTTTTCTA
This sequence comes from Delphinapterus leucas, assembly GCF_059928025.1. NCBI lineage: Eukaryota > Metazoa > Chordata > Mammalia > Artiodactyla > Monodontidae > Delphinapterus > Delphinapterus leucas. Next base: position 6,068,235 of record NW_028322254.1, on the reverse strand, counting down.
AATTTGAGACCCTGTTCTGTTTTGTAATTCAGTTCATGTGTAGCCAAGTTTACATTCCGTGTAGTAGTGATATCTTATGATGTTTCATTTTCTGTGTGACTTATTTCACTTAGAATCATCGTACCTGAATCCACTCATTATGCCGCAACGGGCCTGATGACATAGAATTCATTGCTGTGTGATATTCCATTGTACGAACGTACCACAATTTCTTTATCCATTTTTCACATTCTGGGATATTTAACTTGTACCGTAGACGAGGTTATTGTAAACAGAGCCGCCCGAGACTTTTGGGTGGCTGTGTGTTTTTGATTTTAATTTCCCTAAGCTATAGGACCATAAGGGGAATTGCCGTAGGCTCCGTTGCTTTGTTTTTTAGATGTTCCGGGAAACACCATACATTTTTCCAGACTGGTTGTTGGCAATTTACATCCCGCCCATCAGCATAACAAGGCTCGCTGTTCTCCATGGCCTGTGCTGCCTTTCTGGATTTTACACTTTTTTCAGATGGCCCTTTTGACCGGGGGGCAGTGAGACTTCATTGTAGTGCAGATTTCTTTAACATGCTTGCTTGCTTGGCCAAAAAGGGCGTATGCGTTTTTTCCTGTATATATTCAGGAAAAAACGCATACGCCCTTTTTGGCCAAGAGCATCATTGTCGTTCTGCCTCTTTTCCTATGCTTTAAATGCAATTCCCGTCTACCCCCTGAAATCGTTTTCCTGCAATTCTGCCCCGCATACAAGTCGTCTTCGCAGCCTTCCTTCAATATATTTTTGGACGATAGCTGTCATTTATAACTCTACAGGTTTGTGAGTTACAGTGCCCCTGAGCTCATTTCTTCAACTTGCTATCTTATGAGCTGGCTGCAAACCCACAGGATTGCCTCAGGCCCTAATCTGGTTCCGGCACGGCATGCTGAGCCTTTGGTTAATTCCTCTTCCTGGTGGGAAATGAGCATTAAATTTGCCCGTGCAGACACCTACAGCTAGTCTCTCATTCGTTCTCCCTATTCCTTTTCATCTTGCGCAGAAATTGCAAACTGTGCCCAACAGGAGGTTAAAGGCACTGACTCTCCAAGTGGGGAGAGTGTTCGTAAAGGGTCTGGAATGGTGAACCCGAGTAAAAGGGGACGAAAACTGAGATGCATTTGAAAACGTTTGCCAGTCACACGGTGCACCATACTGTGGGTTTCCCATGCATGTTTTAGCTGAAGGAAGAATCCCTTAAACTTGGAGAGTTGGGACCCATGGAATGGGTACCATGCTGTATGACTTCAAAGGGTCTGCATTTGCTCATCGAACCTCACCAATGCTATCAGCCCGAAGTGCCCAACCTTATGTCTCACTCAGCTCTGGGTGTAGATGTGGTAAATCCAGGTTGCATCACAAGCCCTGAATGAATTATTTAAGAATTGCTCTCTATTTCACTGTCCTTGGGTTTTGTTTGTGTAATTCATTTTGATAATGGGATTTATCGGATTTTCTCTGCTGCATTCATGCCGCTGTACACACGCTTCATTCTCTTACGGAGACATATAAATCCATGGGTTTGAAGATTCTTACTAGTCAGGTGTATTCCTAGGCGTTGAATATGGGGTGTTTAGTCATTTCGTTGAGCAAGGGGTAGGTCTTGACTATTACATATTTGGCTTATGGAAAGGTATCTGTGCTAATTTCTATCTCTGGTTTTATGCAGCACCCCAACTCACCTTTCCCCTTAAGCAAGCATAAGTTGGTTTTCTAAATTTGAGACCCTGTTCTGTTTTGTAATTCAGTTCATGTGTAGCCAAGTTTACATTCCGTGTAGTAGTGATATCTTATGATGTTTCATTTTCTGTGTGACTTAGTTCACTTAGAATCATCGTACCTGAATCCACTCATTATGCTGCGACGGGCCTGATGACATAGATTTCATTGCTGTTTGATATTCCATTGTACGTACGTACCACAACTTCTTTATCCATTTTTCACATTCTGGGATATTTAACTTGTACCGTAGACGAGGTTATTGTAAACAGAGCCGCCCGAGACTTTTGGGTGGCTGTGTGTTTTTGATTTTAATTTCCCTAAGCTATAGGACCATAAGGGGAATTGCCGTAGGCTCCGTTGCTTTGTTTTTTAGATGTTCCGGGAAACACCATACATTTTTCCAGACTGGTTGTTGGCTATTTACATCCCGCCCATCAGCATAACAAGGCTCGCTGTTCTCCATGGCCTGTGCTGCCTTTCTGGATTTTACACTTTTTTCAGATGGCCCTTTTGACCGGGGGGCAGTGAGACTTCATTGTAGTGCAGATTTCTTTAACATGCTTGCTTGCTTGGCCAAAAAGGGCGTATGCGTTTTTTCCTGTATATATTCAGGAAAAAACGCATACGCCCTTTTTGGCCAAGAGCATCATTGTCGTTCTGCCTCTTTTCCTATGCTTTAAATGCAATTCCCGTCTACCCCCTGAAATCGTTTTCCTGCAATTCTGCCCCGCATACAAGTCGTCTTCGCAGCCTTCCTTCAATATATTTTTGGACGATAGCTGTCATTTATAACTCTACAGGTTTGTGAGTTACAGTGCCCCTGAGCTCATTTCTTCAACTTGCTATCTTATGAGCTGGCTGCAAACCCACAGGATTGCCTCAGGCCCTAATCTGGTTCCGGCACGGCATGCTGAGCCTTTGGTTAATTCCTCTTCCTGGTGGGAAATGAGCATTAAATTTGCCCGTGCAGACACCTACAGCTAGTCTCTCATTCGTTCTCCCTATTCCTTTTCATCTTGCGCAGAAATTGCAAACTGTGCCCAACAGGAGGTTAAAGGCACTGACTCTCCAAGTGGGGAGAGTGTTCGTAAAGGGTCTGGAATGGTGAACCCGAGTAAAAGGGGACGAAAACTGAGATGCATTTGAAAACGTTTGCCAGTCACACGGTGCACCATACTGTGGGTTTCCCATGCATGTTTTAGCTGAAGGAAGAATCCCTTAAACTTGGAGAGTTGGGACCCATGGAATGGGTACCATGCTGTATGACTTCAAAGGGTCTGCATTTGCTCATCGAACCTCACCAATGCTATCAGCCCGAAGTGCCCAACCTTATGTCTCACTCAGCTCTGGGTGTAGATGTGGTAAATCCAGGTTGCATCACAAGCCCTGAATGAATTATTTAAGAATTGCTCTCTATTTCACTGTCCTTGGGTTTTGTTTGTGTAATTCATTTTGATAATGGGATTTATCGGATTTTCTCTGCTGCATTCATGCCGCTGTACACACGCTTCATTCTCTTACGGAGACATATAAATCCATGGGTTTGAAGATTCTTACTAGTCAGGTGTATTCCTAGGCGTTGAATATGGGGTGTTTAGTCATTTCGTTGAGCAAGGGGTAGGTCTTGACTATTACATATTTGGCTTATGGAAAGGTATCTGTGCTAATTTCTATCTCTGGTTTTATGCAGCACCCCAACTCACCTTTCCCCTTAAGCAAGCATAAGTTGGTTTTCTAAATTTGAGACCCTGTTCTGTTTTGTAATTCAGTTCATGTGTAGCCAAGTTTACATTCCGTGTAGTAGTGATATCTTATGATGTTTCATTTTCTGTGTGACTTAGTTCACTTAGAATCATCGTACCTGAATCCACTCATTATGCTGCGACGGGCCTGATGACATAGATTTCATTGCTGATTGATATTCCATTGTACGTACGTACCACAACTTCTTTATCCATTTTTCACATTCTGGGATATTTAACTTGTACCGTAGACGAGGTTATTGTAAACAGAGCCGCCCGAGACTTTTGGGTGGCTGTGTGTTTTTGATTTTAATTTCCCTAAGCTATAGGACCATAAGGGGAATTGCCGTAGGCTCCGTTGCTTTGTTTTTTAGATGTTCCGGGAAACACCATACATTTTTCCAGACTGGTTGTTGGCTATTTACATCCCGCCCATCAGCATAACAAGGCTCGCTGTTCTCCATGGCCTGTGCTGCCTTTCTGGATTTTACACTTTTTTCAGATGGCCCTTTTGACCGGGGGGCAGTGAGACTTCATTGTAGTGCAGATTTCTTTAACATGCTTGCTTGCTTGGCCAAAAAGGGCGTATGCGTTTTTTCCTGTATATATTCAGGAAAAAACGCATACGCCCTTTTTGGCCAAGAGCATCATTGTCGTTCTGCCTCTTTTCCTATGCTTTAAATGCAATTCCCGTCTACCCCCTGAAATCGTTTTCCTGCAATTCTGCCCCGCATACAAGTCGTCTTCGCAGCCTTCCTTCAATATATTTTTGGACGATAGCTGTCATTTATAACTCTACAGGTTTGTGAGTTACAGTGCCCCTGAGCTCATTTCTTCAACTTGCTATCTTATGAGCTGGCTGCAAACCCACAGGATTGCCTCAGGCCCTAATCTGGTTCCGGCACGGCATGCTGAGCCTTTGGTTAATTCCTCTTCCTGGTGGGAAATGAGCATTAAATTTGCCCGTGCAGACACCTACAGCTAGTCTCTCATTCGTTCTCCCTATTCCTTTTCATCTTGCGCAGAAATTGCAAACTGTGCCCAACAGGAGGTTAAAGGCACTGACTCTCCAAGTGGGGAGAGTGTTCGTAAAGGGTCTGGAATGGTGAACCCGAGTAAAAGGGGACGAAAACTGAGATGCATTTGAAAACGTTTGCCAGTCACACGGTGCACCATACTGTGGGTTTCCCATGCATGTTTTAGCTGAAGGAAGAATCCCTTAAACTTGGAGAGTTGGGACCCATGGAATGGGTACCATGCTGTATGACTTCAAAGGGTCTGCATTTGCTCATCGAACCTCACCAATGCTATCAGCCCGAAGTGCCCAACCTTATGTCTCACTCAGCTCTGGGTGTAGATGTGGTAAATCCAGGTTGCATCACAAGCCCTGAATGAATTATTTAAGAATTGCTCTCTATTTCACTGTCCTTGGGTTTTGTTTGTGTAATTCATTTTGATAATGGGATTTATCGGATTTTCTCTGCTGCATTCATGCCGCTGTACACACGCTTCATTCTCTTACGGAGACATATAAATCCATGGGTTTGAAGATTCTTACTAGTCAGGTGTATTCCTAGGCGTTGAATATGGGGTGTTTAGTCATTTCATTGAGCAAGGGGTAGGTCTTGACTATTACATATTTGGCTTATGGAAAGGTATCTGTGCTAATTTCTATCTCTGGTTTTATGCAGCACCCCAACTCACCTTTCCCCTTAAGCAAGCATAAGTTGGTTTTCTAAATTTGAGACCCTGTTCTGTTTTGTAATTCAGTTCATGTGTAGCCAAGTTTACATTCCGTGTAGTAGTGATATCTTATGATGTTTCATTTTCTGTGTGACTTAGTTCACTTAGAATCATCGTACCTGAATCCACTCATTATGCCGCGACGGGCCTGATGACATAGATTTCATTGCTGAGTGATATTCCATTGTACGTACGTACCACAACTTCTTTATCCATTTTTCACATTCTGGGATATTTAACTTGTACCGTAGACGAGGTTCTTGTAAACAGAGCCGTCCGACACTTTGGGGTGGCTGTGTGTTTTTGATTTTAATTTCCCTAAGCTATAGGACCATAAGTGGAAGTGCCGTAGGCTCCGTAGCTTTGTTTTTTCGGTGTTCCGGGAAACACCATACACTTCTCCAGAGTGGCTGTTGGCAATTTACATCCCGCCCATCAGCATAACAAGGCTCCCTGTTCTCCATGGCCTGTGCTGCCTTTCTGGATTTTACACTTTTTTCAGATGGCCCTTTTGACCGGGGGGCAGTGAGACTTCATTGTAGTGCAGATTTCTTTAACATGCTTGCTTGGTTGGCCAAAAAGGGCGTATGCGTTTTTTCCTGAATATATTCAGGAAAAAACGCATACGCCCTTTTTGGCCAAGAGCATCATTGTCGTTCTGCCTCTTTTCCTATGCTTTAAATGCAATTCCCGTCTACCCCCTGAAATCGTTTTCCTGCAATTCTGCCCCGCATACAAGTCGTCTTCGCAGCCTTCCTTCAATATATTTTTGGACGATAGCTGTCATTTATAATTCTGCAGGTTTGTGAATTACAGTGCCCCTGAGCTCCTTTCTTCAAATCGCTTTCTTTTGAGCTGGCCGCAAACCCGCAGGATTGCTTCAGGCCCTAATCTTGTTGCGGCACGGCATGCTGAGCCTTTCGTTAATTCCTCTTCGTGGTTGGAAATGAGCGTTAAATTTGACCGTGCAGACACCTACAGCTAGTCTCTCATTGGTTCTCCCTATTCCTGTTCATCTTGCGCAGAAATTGCAAACTGTGCTAAACAGGAGGTTAAAGGCACTGACTCTCCAAGTGGGGAGAGTGTTAGTAAATGGTCTGGAATTGTGAACCCGAGTAAAAGGGGACGAAAACTGAGATGCATTTGAAAACGTTTCCCGGTCACACGGTGCACCATACTCTGGGTTTCAAATGCATGTTTTAGCTGAAGGAAGAATCGCTTAAACCTGGAGAGTTGGGACCCATGGAATGGGTACCATGCAGTATGACTTCAAATGGTCTGCATTTGCTCATCGAAACTCAACAATGCTATCAGCCCGAAGTGCCCAACATTATGTCTCACTCAGCTCTGGGTGTAGATGAGGTAAATCCAGGTTGCATCACAAGCCCTGAATGAATTATTTAAGAATTGCTCTCTATTTCACTGTCATTGTGTTTTGTTTTTGTAATTCATTTTTATAATAGGATTTATCGGATTTTCTCTGCTGCCTTCATGCAGCTGTACACACACTTGATTCTCTTATGGAGACATATAAATTCATGGGTTTTAAGATTCTTACTAGTCAGGTGTATTCCTAGGCGTTGAATATAGGGTGTTTAGCCCATTTCGTTGAGCAAGGGGTAGGTCTTGACTATTACATATTTTTTTTTTTTTTTCTGTACGCGGGCCTCTCAGTGTTGTGGCCTCTCCCGTTGCGGAGCACAGGCTCCGGATGCGCAGGCTCAACGGCCATGACTTACGGGGCCAGTAGCTACGCGGCATGTTGGATCCTCTCGGACCGGGGCACGAACCCGCGTCCCCTTCATCGGCAGGCGGACTCTCAACCACTGCACCACCAGGGAAGCCCCCTGACTATTACATATTTGACGTATGGAATGGTATCTGTGCTAATTTCTATCTCTGGTTTTATGCAGCACCCCAACTCACCTTTCCCCTTAAGCAAACATAAGTTGGTTTTCTAAATTTGAGACCCTGTTCTCTTTTGTAATTCAGTTCATGTGTAGCCAAGATTACATTCGGTGTATAAGTGATATCTTATGATGTTTCATTTTCTTTGTGACTTATTTCACTTAGAATCATCGTACCTGAATCCACTCATTATGCCGCGACGGGCCTGATGACATAGATTTCATTGCTGAGTGATATTCCATTGTACGTACGTACCACAACTTCTTTATCCATTTTTCACTTTCTGGGATATTTAACTTGTACCGTAGACGAGGTTCTTGTAAACAGAGCCCTCTGAAACTTTGGGGTGGCTGTGTGTTTTTGATTTTAATTTCCCTAAGCTATAGGACCATAAGTGGAAGTGCCGTAGGCTCCGTTGCTTTGTTTTTTAGGTGTTTCAGGAAACACAATACACTTCTCCAGAGTGGCTTTTGGCAATTCACATCCCACCCATCAGCATAACAAGGCTCCCTGTTCTCCATGGCCTGTGCTGCATTTCTGGATTTTACACTGTTTTCAGATGGCCCTTTTGACCGGGGGGCAGTGAGACTTCATTGTAGTGCAGATTTCTTTAACATGCTTGCTTGGTTGGCCAAAAAGTGCGTATGCGTTTTTTCCGGAATATATTCAGGAAAAAACGCATACGCACTTTTTGGCCAAGTGCATCATTGTGGACGTTCTGCCTCTTTTCCTATGCTTTAAATGCAATTCCAACTACCCCCTGAAATCGTTTTCCTGCAATTCTGCCCCACTTTCAAGTCCTCTTCGCAGCCTTCCTTCAATATATTTTTGGACGATAGCTGTCATTTATAACTCTGCAGGTTTGTGAATTACAGTGCCCCTGAGCTCCTTTCTTCAAATCGCTTTCTTGTGAGATGGCCGCAAACCCTCAGGATTGCTTCAGGCCCTAATCTGGTTCCGGCACAGCATGCTGAGCCTTCGGTTAATTCCTCTTCCTGGTGGGAAATGAGCGTTAAATTTGCCCGTGCAGAGACCTACAGCTAGTCTCTCATTGGTTCTCCCTATTCCTGTTCATCTTGCGCAGAAATTGCAAACTGTGCCCAACAGGAGGTTAAAGGCACTGACTCTCCAAGTGGGGAGAGTGTTCGTAAAGGGTCTGGAATGGTGAACCCGAGTAAAAGGGGACGAAAACTGAGATGCATTTGAAAACGTTTGCCAGTCACACGGTGCACCATACTGTGGGTTTCCCATGCATGTTTTAGCTGAAGGAAGAATCCCTTAAACTTGGAGAGTTGGGACCCATGGAATGGGTACCATGCTGTATGACTTCAAAGGGTCTGCATTTGCTCATCGAACCTCACCAATGCTATCAGCCCGAAGTGCCCAACCTTATGTCTCACTCAGCTCTGGGTGTAGATGTGGTAAATCCAGGTTGCATCACAAGCCCTGAATGAATTATTTAAGAATTGCTCTCTATTTCACTGTCCTTGGGTTTTGTTTGTGTAATTCATTTTGATAATGGGATTTATCGGATTTTCTCTGCTGCATTCATGCCGCTGTACACACGCTTCATTCTCTTACGGAGACATATAAATCCATGGGTTTGAAGATTCTTACTAGTCAGGTGTATTCCTAGGCGTTGAATATGGGGTGTTTAGTCATTTCGTTGAGCAAGGGGTAGGTCTTGACTATTACATATTTGGCTTATGGAAAGGTATCTGTGCTAATTTCTATCTCTGGTTTTATGCAGCACCCCAACTCGCCTTTCCCCTTAAGCAAGCATAAGTTGGTTTTCTAAATTTGAGACCCTGTTCTGTTTTGTAATTCAGTTCATGTGTAGCCAAGTTTACATTCCGTGTAGTAGTGATATCTTATGATGTTTCATTTTCTGTGTGACTTAGTTCACTTAGAATCATCGTACCTGAATCCACTCATTATGCCGCGACGGGCCTGATGACATAGATTTCATTGCTGAGTGATATTCCATTGTACGTACGTACCACAACTTCTTTATCCATTTTTCACATTCTGGGATATTTAACTTGTACCGTAGACGAGGTTCTTGTAAACAGAGCCGTCCGACACTTTGGGGTGGCTGTGTGTTTTTGATTTTAATTTCCCTAAGCTATAGGACCATAAGTGGAAGTGCCATAGGCTCCGTAGCTTTGTTTTTTCGGTGTTCCGGGAAACACCATACACTTCTCCAGAGTGGCTGTTGGCAATTTACATCCCGCCCATCAGCATAACAAGGCTCCCTGTTCTCCATGGCCTGTGCTGCCTTTCTGGATTTTACACTTTTTTCAGATGGCCCTTTTGACCGGGGGGCAGTGAGACTTCATTGTAGTGCAGATTTCTTTAACATGCTTGCTTGGTTGGCCAAAAAGGGCGTATGCGTTTTTTCCTGAATATATTCAGGAAAAAACGCATACGCCCTTTTTGGCCAAGAGCATCATTGTCGTTCTGCCTCTTTTCCTATGCTTTAAATGCAATTCCCGTCTACCCCCTGAAATCGTTTTCCTGCAATTCTGCCCCGCATACAAGTCGTCTTCGCAGCCTTCCTTCAATATATTTTTGGACGATAGCTGTCATTTATAATTCTGCAGGTTTGTGAATTACAGTGCCCCTGAGCTCCTTTCTTCAAATCGCTTTCTTTTGAGCTGGCCGCAAACCCGCAGGATTGCTTCAGGCCCTAATCTTGTTGCGGCACGGCATGCTGAGCCTTTCGTTAATTCCTCTTCGTGGTTGGAAATGAGCATTAAATTTGACCGTGCAGACACCTACAGCTAGTCTCTCATTGGTTCTCCCTATTCCTGTTCATCTTGCGCAGAAATTGCAAACTGTGCTAAACAGGAGGTTAAAGGCACTGACTCTCCAAGTGGGGAGAGTGTTAGTAAATGGTCTGGAATTGTGAACCCGAGTAAAAGGGGACGAAAACTGAGATGCATTTGAAAACGTTTCCCGGTCACACGGTGCACCATACTCTGGGTTTCAAATGCATGTTTTAGCTGAAGGAAGAATCGCTTAAACCTGGAGAGTTGGGACCCATGGAATGGGTACCATGCAGTATGACTTCAAATGGTCTGCATTTGCTCATCGAAACTCAACAATGCTATCAGCCCGAAGTGTCCAACATTATGTCTCACTCAGCTCTGGGTGTAGATGAGGTAAATCCAGGTTGCATCACAAGCCCTGAATGAATTATTTAAGAATTGCTCTCTATTTCACTGTCATTGTGTTTTGTTTTTGTAATTCATTTTGATAATAGGATTTATCGGATTTTCTCTGCTGCCTTCATGCAGCTGTACACACGCTTGATTCTCTTATGGAGACATATAAATCCATGGGTTTTAAGATTCTTACTAGTCAGGTGTATTCCTAGGCGTTGAATATAGGGTGTTTAGCCCATTTCGTTGAGCAAGGGGTAGGTCTTGACTATTACATATTTTTTTTTTTTTTCTGTACGCGGGCCTCTCAGTGTTGTGGCCTCTCCCGTTGCGGAGCACAGGCTCCGGATGCGCAGGCTCAACGGCCATGACTTACGGGGCCAGTAGCTACGCGGCATGTTGGATCCTCTCGGACCGGGGCACGAACCCGCGTCCCCTTCATCGGCAGGCGGACTCTCAACCACTGCACCACCAGGGAAGCCCCCTGACTATTACATATTTGACGTATGGAATGGTATCTGTGCTAATTTCTATCTCTGGTTTTATGCAGCACCCCAACTCACCTTTCCCCTTAAGCAAACATAAGTTGGTTTTCTAAATTTGAGACCCTGTTCTCTTTTGTAATTCAGTTCATGTGTAGCCAAGATTACATTCGGTGTATAAGTGATATCTTATGATGTTTCATTTTCTTTGTGACTTATTTCACTTAGAATCATCGTACCTGAATCCACTCATTATGCCGCGACGGGCCTGATGACATAGATTTCATTGCTGAGTGATATTCCATTGTACGTACGTACCACAACTTCTTTATCCATTTTTCACTTTCTGGGATATTTAACTTGTACCGTAGACGAGGTTCTTGTAAACAGAGCCCTCTGAAACTTTGGGGTGGCTGTGTGTTTTTGATTTTAATTTCCCTAAGCTATAGGACCATAAGTGGAAGTGCCGTAGGCTCCGTTGCTTTGTTTTTTAGGTGTTTCAGGAAACACAATACACTTCTCCAGAGTGGCTTTTGGCAATTCACATCCCACCCATCAGCATAACAAGGCTCCCTGTTCTCCATGGCCTGTGCTGCATTTCTGGATTTTACACTGTTTTCAGATGGCCCTTTTGACCGGGGGGCAGTGAGACTTCATTGTAGTGCAGATTTCTTTAACATGCTTGCTTGGTTGGCCAAAAAGTGCGTATGCGTTTTTTCCGGAATATATTCAGGAAAAAACGCATACGCACTTTTTGGCCAAGTGCATCATTGTGGACGTTCTGCCTCTTTTCCTATGCTTTAAATGCAATTCCAACTACCCCCTGAAATCGTTTTCCTGCAATTCTGCCCCACTTTCAAGTCCTCTTCGCAGCCTTCCTTCAATATATTTTTGGACGATAGCTGTCATTTATAACTCTGCAGGTTTGTGAATTACAGTGCCCCTGAGCTCCTTTCTTCAAATCGCTTTCTTGTGAGATGGCCGCAAACCCTCAGGATTGCTTCAGGCCCTAATCTGGTTCCGGCACAGCATGCTGAGCCTTCGGTTAATTCCTCTTCCTGGTGGGAAATGAGCGTTAAATTTGCCCGTGCAGAGACCTACAGCTAGTCTCTCATTGGTTCTCCCTATTCCTGTTCATCTTGCGCAGAAATTGCAAACTGTGCCCAACAGGAGGTTAAAGGCACTGACTCTCCAAGTGGGGAGAGTGTTCGTAAAGGGTCTGGAATGGTGAACCCGAGTAAAAGGGGACGAAAACTGAGATGCATTTGAAAACGTTTGCCAGTCACACGGTGCACCATACTGTGGGTTTCCCATGCATGTTTTAGCTGAAGGAAGAATCCCTTAAACTTGGAGAGTTGGGACCCATGGAATGGGTACCATGCTGTATGACTTCAAAGGGTCTGCATTTGCTCATCGAACCTCACCAATGCTATCAGCCCGAAGTGCCCAACCTTATGTCTCACTCAGCTCTGGGTGTAGATGTGGTAAATCCAGGTTGCATCACAAGCCCTGAATGAATTATTTAAGAATTGCTCTCTATTTCACTGTCCTTGGGTTTTGTTTGTGTAATTCATTTTGATAATGGGATTTATCGGATTTTCTCTGCTGCATTCATGCCGCTGTACACACGCTTCATTCTCTTACGGAGACATATAAATCCATGGGTTTGAAGATTCTTACTAGTCAGGTGTATTCCTAGGCGTTGAATATGGGGTGTTTAGTCATTTCGTTGAGCAAGGGGTAGGTCTTGACTATTACATATTTGGCTTATGGAAAGGTATCTGTGCTAATTTCTATCTCTGGTTTTATGCAGCACCCCAACTCACCTTTCCCCTTAAGCAAGCATAAGTTGGTTTTCTAAATTTGAGACCCTGTTCTGTTTTGTAATTCAGTTCATGTGTAGCCAAGTTTACATTCCGTGTAGTAGTGATATCTTATGATGTTTCATTTTCTGTGTGACTTAGTTCACTTAGAATCATCGTACCTGAATCCACTCATTATGCCGCGACGGGCCTGATGACATAGATTTCATTGCTGAGTGATATTCCATTGTACGTACGTACCACAACTTCTTTATCCATTTTTCACATTCTGGGATATTTAACTTGTACCGTAGACGAGGTTCTTGTAAACAGAGCCGTCCGACACTTTGGGGTGGCTGTGTGTTTTTGATTTTAATTTCCCTTAGCTATAGGACTATAAGAGGAAGTGCCGTAGGCTCCGTAGCTTTGTTTTTTCGGTGTTCCGGGAAACACCATACACTTCTCCAGAGTGGCTGTTGGCAATTTACATCCCGCCCATCAGCATAACAAGGCTCCCTGTTCTCCATGGCCTGTGCTGCCTTTCTGGATTTTACACTTTTTTCAGATGGCCCTTTTGACCGGGGGGCAGTGAGACTTCATTGTAGTGCAGATTTCTTTAACATGCTTGCTTGGTTGGCCAAAAAGGGCGTATGCGTTTTTTCCTGAATATATTCAGGAAAAAACGCATACGCCCTTTTTGGCCAAGAGCATCATTGTCGTTCTGCCTCTTTTCCTATGCTTTAAATGCAATTCCCGTCTACCCCCTGAAATCGTTTTCCTGCAATTCTGCCCCGCATACAAGTCGTCTTCGCAGCCTTCCTTCAATATATTTTTGGACGATAGCTGTCATTTATAATTCTGCAGGTTTGTGAATTACAGTGCCCCTGAGCTCCTTTCTTCAAATCGCTTTCTTTTGAGCTGGCCGCAAACCCGCAGGATTGCTTCAGGCCCTAATCTTGTTGTGGCACGGCATGCTGAGCCTTTCGTTAATTCCTCTTCGTGGTTGGAAATGAGCGTTAAATTTGACCGTGCAGACACCTACAGCTAGTCTCTCATTGGTTCTCCCTATTCCTGTTCATCTTGCGCAGAAATTGCAAACTGTGCTAAACAGGAGGTTAAAGGCACTGACTCTCCAAGTGGGGAGAGTGTTAGTAAATGGTCTGGAATTGTGAACCCGAGTAAAAGGGGACGAAAACTGAGATGCATTTGAAAACGTTTCCCGGTCACACGGTGCACCATACTCTGGGTTTCAAATGCATGTTTTAGCTGAAGGAAGAATCGCTTAAACCTGGAGAGTTGGGACCCATGGAATGGGTACCATGCAGTATGACTTCAAATGGTCTGCATTTGCTCATCGAAACTCAACAATGCTATCAGCCCGAAGTGTCCAACATTATGTCTCACTCAGCTCTGGGTGTAGATGAGGTAAATCCAGGTTGCATCACAAGCCCTGAATGAATTATTTAAGAATTGCTCTCTATTTCACTGTCATTGTGTTTTGTTTTTGTAATTCATTTTGATAATAGGATTTATCGGATTTTCTCTGCTGCCTTCATGCAGCTGTACACACGCTTGATTCTCTTATGGAGACATATAAATCCATGGGTTTTAAGATTCTTACTAGTCAGGTGTATTCCTAGGCGTTGAATATAGGGTGTTTAGCCCATTTCGTTGAGCAAGGGGTAGGTCTTGACTATTACATATTTTTTTTTTTTTTCTGTACGCGGGCCTCTCAGTGTTGTGGCCTCTCCCGTTGCGGAGCACAGGCTCCGGATGCGCAGGCTCAACGGCCATGACTTACGGGGCCAGTAGCTACGCGGCATGTTGGATCCTCTCGGACCGGGGCACGAACCCGCGTCCCCTTCATCGGCAGGCGGACTCTCAACCACTGCACCACCAGGGAAGCCCCCTGACTATTACATATTTGACGTATGGAATGGTATCTGTGCTAATTTCTATCTCTGGTTTTATGCAGCACCCCAACTCACCTTTCCCCTTAAGCAAACATAAGTTGGTTTTCTAAATTTGAGACCCTGTTCTCTTTTGTAATTCAGTTCATGTGTAGCCAAGATTACATTCGGTGTATAAGTGATATCTTATGATGTTTCATTTTCTTTGTGACTTATTTCACTTAGAATCATCGTACCTGAATCCACTCATTATGCCGCGACGGGCCTGATGACATAGATTTCATTGCTGAGTGATATTCCATTGTACGTACGTACCACAACTTCTTTATCCATTTTTCACTTTCTGGGATATTTAACTTGTACCGTAGACGAGGTTCTTGTAAACAGAGCCCTCTGAAACTTTGGGGTGGCTGTGTGTTTTTGATTTTAATTTCCCTAAGCTATAGGACCATAAGTGGAAGTGCCGTAGGCTCCGTTGCTTTGTTTTTTAGGTGTTTCAGGAAACACAATACACTTCTCCAGAGTGGCTTTTGGCAATTCACATCCCACCCATCAGCATAACAAGGCTCCCTGTTCTCCATGGCCTGTGCTGCATTTCTGGATTTTACACTGTTTTCAGATGGCCCTTTTGACCGGGGGGCAGTGAGACTTCATTGTAGTGCAGATTTCTTTAACATGCTTGCTTGGTTGGCCAAAAAGTGCGTATGCGTTTTTTCCGGAATATATTCAGGAAAAAACGCATACGCACTTTTTGGCCAAGTGCATCATTGTGGACGTTCTGCCTCTTTTCCTATGCTTTAAATGCAATTCCAACTACCCCCTGAAATCGTTTTCCTGCAATTCTGCCCCACTTTCAAGTCCTCTTCGCAGCCTTCCTTCAATATATTTTTGGACGATAGCTGTGATTTATAACTATGCAGGTTTGTGAATTACAGTGCCCCTGAGCTCCTTTCTTCAAATCGCTTTCTTGTGAGATGGCCGCAAACCCTCAGGATTGCTTCAGGCCCTAATCTGGTTCCGGCACAGCATGCTGAGCCTTCGGTTAATTCCTCTTCCTGGTGGGAAATGAGCGTTAAATTTGCCCGTGCAGAGACCTACAGCTAGTCTCTCATTGGTTCTCCCTATTCCTGTTCATCTTGCGCAGAAATTGCAAACTGTGCCAAACAGCAGGTTAAAGGCACTGACTCTCCAAGTGGGGAGAGTGTTAGTAAAGGTTCTGGAATTGTGAACCCGAGTAAAAGGGGACGAAAACTGAGATGCATTTGAAAACGTTTCCCGGTCACACGGTGCACCATAGTGTGGGTTTCCCATGCATGTTTTAGCTGAAGGAAGAATCGCTTAAACCTGGAGAGTTGGGACCCATGGAATGGGTACCATGTAGTATGACTTCAAATGGTCTGCATTTGCTCATCGAACCTCACCAATGCTATCAGCCCGAAGTGCCCAACTTTATGTCTCACTCAGCTCTGGGTGTAGATGAGGTAAATCCAGGTTGCATCACAAGCCCTGAATGAATTATTTAAGAATTGCTCTCTATTTCACTGTCATTGTGTTTTGTTTTCGTAATTCATTTTGATAATAGGATTTATCGGATTTTCTCTGCTGCATTCATGCAGCTGTACACACGCTTGATTCTCTTATGGAGACATATAAATCCATGGGTTTGAAGATTCTTACTAGTCAGGTGTATTCCTAGGCGTTGAATATAGGGTGTTTAGCCCATTTCGTTGAGCAAGGGGTAGGTCTTGACTATTACATATTTGACGTATGGAATGGTATCTGTGCTAATTTCTATCTCTGGTTTTATGCAGCACCCCAACTCACCTTTCCCCTTAAGCAAACATAAGTTGGTTTTCTAAATTTGAGACCCTGTTCTGTTTTGTAATTCAGTTCATCTGTAGCCAAGATTACATTCGGTGTGTTAGTGATATCTTATGATGTTTCATTTTCTGTGTGACTTATTTCACTTAGAATCATCGTACCTGAATCCACTCATTACGCCACGACGGGCCAGATGACATAGCTTTCCTTGGTGACTGATATTCCATTGTACGTACGTACCACAACTTCTTTATCCATTTTTCGCTTTCTGGGATATTTAACTTGTACCGTAGAAGAGGTTCTTGTAAACAGAGCCATCTGAAACTTTGGCTTGCCTGTGTGATTTTGATTTAAATTTCCCTAAGCTATAGGACCATAAGTGGAAGTGCCGTAGGCTCTGTTGCTTTGTTTTTTAGGTGTTTCAGGAAACACCATACACTTCTCCAGAGTGGCTGTTGGCAATTTACATCCCGCCCATCAGCATAACAAGGCTCCCTGTTCTCCATGGCCTGTGCTGCCTTTCTGGATTTTACACTTTTTTCAGATGGCCCTTTTGACCGGGGGGCAGTGAGACTTCATTGTAGTGCAGATTTCTTTAACATGCTTGCTTGGTTGGCCAAAAAGGGCGTATGCGTTTTTTCCTGAATATATTCAGGAAAAAACGCATACGCCCTTTTTGGCCAAGTGCATCATTGTCGACGTTCTGCCTCTTTTCCTATGCTTTAAATGCAATTCCAGTCTACCCCCTGAAATCGTTTTCCTGCAATTCTGCCCCGCTTTCAAGTCCTCTTCGCAGGCTTCCTTCAATATATTTTTGGACGATAGCTGTCATTTATAACTCTGCAGGTTTGTGAATTAGAGTGCCCCGGAGCTCCTTTCTTCAAATCGCTTTCTTGTGAGCTGGCCGCAAATTCGCAGGGTTGCTTCAGGCCCTAATCTGGTTCCGGCACGGCATGCTGAGCGTTTGGTTAATTCCTCTTCCTGGTGGGAAATGAGCGTTAAATTTGCCCGTGCAGACACCTACAGCTAGTCTCTCATTGGCTCTCCCTATTCCTGTTCATCTTGCGCAGAAATTGCAAACTGTGCCAAACAGCAGGTTAAAGGCACTGACTCTCCAAGTGGGGAGAGTGTTAGTAAAGGGTCTGGAATTGTGAACCCGAGTAAAAGGGGACGAAAACTGAGATGCATTTGAAAACGTTTCCCGGTCACACGGTGCACCATACTGTGGGTTTCCCATGCATGTTTTAGGTGAAGGAAGAATCGCTTAAACCTGGAGAGTTGGGACCCATGGAATGGGTACCATGCAGTATGACTTCAAATGGTCTGCATTTGCTCTTCGAACCTCACCAATGCTATCAGCCCGAAGTGTCCAACTTTATGTCTCACTCAGCTCTGGGTGTAGATGTGGTAAATCCAGGTTGCATCACAAGCCCTGAATGAATTATTTAAGAATTGCTCTCTATTTCACAGTCATTGTGTTTTGTTTTTGTAATTCATTTTGATAATAGGATTTATCGGATTTTCTCTGCTACCTTCATGCAGCTGTACACACGCTTGATTCTCTTATGGAGACATATAAATCCATGGGTTTGAAGATTCTTACTAGTCAGGTGTATTCCTAGGCGTTGAATATAGGGTGTTTAGCCCATTTCGTTGAGCAAGGGGTAGGTCTTGACTATTACATATTTGACGTATGGAATGGTATCTGTGCTAATTTCTATCTCTGGTTTTATGCAGCACCCCAACTCAACTTTCCCCTTAAGCAAACATAAGTTGGTTTTCTAAATTTGAGACCCTGTTCTGTTTTGTAATTCAGTTCATGTGTAGCCAAGATTACATTCGGTGTATTAGAGATAACTTATGATGTTTCATTTTCTGTGTGACTTATTTCTCTTAGAATCATCGTACCTGAATCCACTCATTATGCCACAACGGGCCAGATGACATAGATTTCATTGGTGAGTGATATTCCATTGTACGTACGTACCACAACTTCTTTATCCATTTTTCGCTTTCTGGGATATTTAACTTGTACCGTAGACGAGGTTCTTGTAAACAGAGCCGTCTGAAACTTTGGGGTGGCTGTGTGTTTTTTATTTTAAGTTCCCTAAGCTATAGGACCATAAGTGGAAGTGCCGTAGGCTCCGTTGCTTTGTTTTTTAGGTGTTTCAGGAAACACCATACACTTCTCCAGAGTGGCTGTTGGCAATTTACATCCCACCCATGAGCATAACAAGGCTCCCTGTTCTCCATGGCCTGTGCTGCCTTTCTGGATTTTACACTTTTTTCAGATGGCCCTTTTGACCGGGGGGCAGTGAGACTTCATTGTAGTGCAGATTTCTTTAACATGCTTGCTTGGTTGGCCAAAAAGGGCGTATGCGTATATTCCGGAAAAAAGGCATACGCCCTTTTTGGCCAAGTGCATCATTGTCGACGTTCTGCCTCTTTTCCTATGCTTTAAATGCAATTCCAGTCTAACCCCTGAAATCGTTTTCCTGCAATTTTGCCCCGCTTTCAAGTCCTCTTCGCAGCCTTCCTTCAATATATTTTTGGACGATAGCTGTCATTTATAACTCTGCAGGTTTGTGAATTACAGTGCCCCTGAGCTCCTTTCTTCAAATCGCTTTCTTTTGAGCTGGCCGCAAACCCGCAGGATTGCTTCAGGCCCTAATCTGGTTCCGGCACGGCATGCTGAGCGTTTGGTTAATTCCTCTTCCTGGTTGGAAATGAGCGTTAAATTTGCCCGTGCAGAAACCTACAGCTAGTCTCTCATTGGTTCTTCCTATTCCTATTCCTCTTGCGCAGAAATTGCAAACTGTGCCAAACAGCAGGTTAAAGACACTGACTCTCCAAGTGGGGAGAGTGTTTGTAAAGGGTCTGGAATTCTGAACCCGAGTAAACGGGGACAAAAACTGAGATGCATTTGAAAATGTTTCCCGGTCACACGGTGCACCATACTGTGGGCTTCCCATGCATGCTTTACCTGAAGGAAGAATCGCTTAAACCTGGAGAGTTGGGACCCATGGAATGGGTACCATGTAGTATGACTTCAAATGGTCTGCATTTGCTCATCGAACCTCACCAATGCTATCAGCCCGAAGTGTCCAACCTTAGGTCTCACTCAGCTCTGGGTTTAGATGAGGTAAATCCAGGTTGCATCACAAGCCCTGAATGAATTATTTAAGAATTGCTCTCTATTTCACTGTCATTGTGTTTTGTTTTTGTAATTCATTTTGATAATAGGATTTATCGGATTTTCTCTGCTGCCTTCATGCAGCTGTACACATGCTTGATTCTCTTATGGAGACATATAAATCCATGGGTTTGAAGATTCTTACTAGTCAGGTGTATTCCTAGGCGTTGAATATATGGTGTTTAGCCCATTTCGTTGAGCAAGGGGTAGGTCTTGACTATTACATATTTGACGTATGGAATGGTATCTGTGCTAATTTCTATCTCTGGTTTTATGCAGCACCCCAACTCACCTTTCCCCTTAAGCAAACATAAGTTGGTTTTCTAAATTTGAGACCCTGTTCTGTTTTGTAATTCAGTTCATGTGTAGCCAAGATTACATTCGGTGTATTAGTGATATCTTATGATGTTTCATTTTCTGTGTGACTTATTTCACTTAGAATCATCGTACCTGAATCCACTCATTATGCCACGACGGGCCAGATGACATAGACTTCATTGGTGAGTGATATTCCATTGTACGTACGTACCACAACTTCTTTATCCATTTTTCGCTTTCTGGGATATTTAACTTGTACCGTAGACGAGGTTCTTGTAAACAGAGCCGTCTGAAACTTTGGCGTGGCTGTGTGTTTTTGATTTTAATTTCCCTAAGCTATAGGACCATAAGTGGAAGTGCCGTAGGCTCCGTTGCTTTGTTTTTTAGGTGTTTCAGGAAACACCATACACTTCTCCAGAGTGGCTGTTGGCAATTTACATCCCACCCATGAGCATAACAAGGCTCCCTGTTCTCCATGGCCTGTGCTGCCTTTCTGGATTTTACACTTTTTTCAGATGGCCCTTTTGACCGGGGGGCAGTGAGACTTCATTGTAGTGCAGATTTCTTTAACATGGTTGCTTGGTTGGCCAAAAAGAGCGTATGCGTTTTTTCCTGAATATATTCAGGAAAAAAAGCATACGCTCTTTTTGGCCAAGTGCATCATTGTCGACGTTCTGCCTCTTTTCCTATGCTTTAAATGCAATTCCAGTCTACCCCATGAAATCGTTTTCCTGAAATTCTGCCCCGCTTTCAAGTCCTCTTCGCAGCCTTCCTTCAATATATTTTTGGACGATAGCTGTCATTTACAACACTGCAGGTTTTGAATTACAGTGCCCCGGAGCTCCTTTCTTCAAATCGCTTTCTTGTGAGCTGGCCGCAAACCCTCAGGATTGCTTCAGGCCCTAATCTGGTTCCGGCACAGCATGCTGAGCCTTCGGTTAATTCCTCTTCCTGGTGGGAAATGAGCGTTAAATTTGCCCGTGCAGACACCTACAGCTAGTCTCTCATTGGTTCTCCCTATTCCTGTTCATCTTGCGCAGAAATTGCAAACTGTGCCAAACAGGAGGTTAAAGGCACTGACTCTCCAAGTGGGGAGAGTGTTAGTAAAGGGTCTGGAATTGTGAAACCGAGTAAAAGGGGACGAAAACTGAGATGCATTTGAAAACGTTTCCCGGTCACACGGTGCACCATACTGTGGGTTTCCCATGCATGTTTAGGCTGAAGGAAGAATCGCTTAAACCTGGAGAGTTGGGACCCATGGAATGGGTACCATGCAGTATGACTTAAAATGGTCTGCATTTGCTCATCGAACCTCACCAATGCTATCAGCCCGAAGTGTCCAACTTTATGTCTCACTCAGCTCTGGGTGTAGATGAGGTAAATCCAGGTTGCATCACAAGCCCTGAATGAATTATTTAAGAATTGCTCTCTATTTCACTGTCATTGTGTTTTGTTTTTGTAATTCATTTTGATAATAGGATTTATCGGATTTTCTCTGCTGCATTCATGCAGCTGTACACACGCTTGATTCTCTTATGGAGACATATAAATCCATGGGTTTGAAGATTCTTACTAGTCAGGTGTATTCCTAGGCGTTGAATATAGGGTGTTTAGCCCATTTCGTTGAGCAAGGGGTAGGTCTTGACTATTACATATTTGACGTATGGAATGGTATCTGTGCTAATTTCTATCTCTGGTTTTATGCAGCACCCCAACTCACCTTTCCCCTTAAGCAAACATAAGTTGGTTTTCTAAATTTGAGACCCTGTTCTGTTTTGTAATTCAGTTCATGTGTAGCCAAGATTACATTCGGTGTGTTAGTGATATCTTATGATGTTTCATTTTCTGTGTGACTTATTTCACTTAGAATCATCGTACCTGAATCCACTCATTACACCACGACGGGCCAGATGACATAGCTTTCCTTGGTGACTGATATTCCATTGTACGTACGTACCACAACTTCTTTATCCATTTTTCGCTTTCTGGGATATTTAACTTGTACCGTAGAAGAGGTTCTTGTAAACAGAGCCATCTGAAACTTTGGCTTGGCTGTGTGTTTTTGATTTAAATTTCCCTAAGCTATAGGACCATAAGTGGAAGTGCCGTAGGCTCTGTTGCTTTGTTTTTTAGGTGTTTCAGGAAACACCATACACTTCTCCAGAGTGGCTGTTGGCAATTTACATCCCGCCCATCAGCATAACAAGGCTCCCTGTTCTCCATTGCCTGTGCTGCCTTTCTGGATTTTACACTTTTTTCAGATGGCCCTTTTGACCGGGGGGCAGTGAGACTTCATTGTAGTGCAGATTTCTTTAACATGCTTGCTTGGTTGCCCAAAAAGGGCGTATGCGTTTTTTCCTGAATATATTCAGGAAAAAACGCATACGCCCTTTTTGGCCAAGTGCATCATTGTCGACGATCTGCCTCTTTTCCTATGCTTTAAATGCAATTCCACTCTACCCCCTGAAATCGTTTTCCTGCAATTCTGCCCCGCTTTCAAGTCCTCTTCGCAGGCTTCCTTCAATATATTTTTGGACGATAGCTGTCATTTATAACTCTGCAGGTTTGTGAATTAGAGTGCCCCGGAGCTCCTTTCTTCAAATCGCTTTCTTGTGAGCTGGCCGCAAACTCGCAGGGTTGCTTCAGGCCCTAATCTGGTTCCGGCACGGCATGCTGAGCGTTTGGTTAATTCCTCCTCCTGGTTGGAAATGAGCGTTAAATTTGACCGTGCAGACACCTACAGCTAGTCTCTCATTGGTTCTCCCTATTCCTGTTCATCTTGCGCAGAAATTGCAAACTGTGCCAAACAGCAGGTTAAAGGCACTGACTCTCCAAGTGGGTAGAGTGTTAGTAAAGGGTCTGGAATTGTGAACCCGAGTAAAAGGGGACGAAAACTGAGATGCATTTGAAAACGTTTCCCGGTCACACGGTGCACCATACTGTGGGTTTCCCATGCATGTTTTAGCTGAAGGAAGAATCGCTTAAACCTGGAGAGTTGGGACCCATGGAATGGGTACCATGCAGTATGACTTCAAATGGTCTGCATTTGCTCTTCGAACCTCACCAATGCTATCAGCCCGAAGTGTCCAACTTTATGTCTCACTCAGCTCTGGGTGTAGATTAGGTAAATCCAGGTTGCATCACAAGCCCTGAATGAATTATTTAAGAATTGCTCTCTATTTCACTGCCATTGTGTTTGGTTTTTGTAATTCATTTTGATAATAGTATTTATCGGATTTTCTCTGCTACCTTCATGCAGCTGTACACACGCTTGATTCTCTTATGGAGACATATAAATCCATGGGTTTGAAGATTCTTACTAGTCAGGTGTATTTCTAGGCGTTGAATATAGGGTGTTTAGCCCATTTCGTTGAGCAAGGTGTAGGTCTTGACTATTACATATTTGACGTATGGAATGGTATCTGTGCTAATTTCTATCTCTGGTTTTATGCAGCACCCCAACTCACCTTTCCCCTTAAGCAAACATAAGTTGGTTTTCTAAATTTGAGACCCTGTTCTGTTTTGTAATTCAGTTCATGTGTAGCCAAGATTACATTCGGTGTATTAGAGATAACTTATGATGTTTCATTTTCTGTGTGACTTATTTCTCTTAGAATCATCGTACCTGAATCCACTCATTATGCCACGACGGGCCAGATGACATAGATTTCATTGGTGAGTGATATTCCATTGTACGTACGTACCACAACTTCTTTATCCATTTTTCGCTTTCTGGGATATTTAACTTGTACCGTAGACGAGGTTCTTGTAAACAGAGCCGTCTGAAACTTTGGGGTGGCTGTGTGTTTTTTATTTTAATTTCCCTAAGCTATAGGACCATAAGTGGAAGTGCCGTAGGCTCCGTTGCTTTGTTTTTTAGGTGTTTCAGGAAACACCATACACTTCTCCAGAGTGGCTGTTGGCAATTTACATCCCACCCATGAGCATAACAAGGCTCCCTATTCTCCATGGCCTGTGCTGCCTTTCTGGATTTTACACTTTTTTCAGATGGCCCTTTTGACCGGGGGGCAGTGAGACTTCATTGTAGTGCAGATTTCTTTAACATGCTTGCTTGGTTGGCCAAAAAGGGCGTATGCGTTTTTTCCTGAATATATTCAGGAAAAAACGCATACGCCCTTTTTGGCCAAGAGCATCATTGTCGACGTTCTGCCTCTTTTCCTATGCTTTAAATGCAATTCCCGTCTACCCCCTGAAATCGTTTTCCTGCAAATCTGTCCCGCTTACAAGTCGTCTTCGCAGCCTTCCTTCAATATATTTTTGGACGATAGCTGTCATTTATAACTCTGCAGGTTTGTGAGTTACAGTGCCCCTGAGCTCCTTTCTTCAACTCGCTATCTTGTGAGCTGGCCGCAAACCCACAGGATTGCCTCAGGCCCTAATCTGGTTCCGGCAGGGCATGCTGAGCCTTTGGTTAATTCCTCTTCCTGGTGGGAAATGAGCGTTAAATTTGCCCGTGCAGACACCTAGAGCTAGTCTCTCATTGGTTCTCCCTATTCCTTTTCATCTTGCGCAGAAATTGCAAACTGTGCCCAACAGGAGGTTAAAGGCACTGACTCTCCAAGTGGGGAGAGTGTTCGTAAAGGGTCTGGAATGGTGAACCCGAGTAAAAGGGGACGAAAACTGAGAATCATTTGAAAACGTTTGCCAGTCACACGGTGCACCGTACTGTGGGTTTCCCATGCATGTTTTAGCTGAAGGAAGAATCCCTTAAACTTGGAGAGTTGGGACCCATGGAATGGGTACCATGCTGTATGACTTCAAAGGGTCTGCATTTGCTCATCGAACCTCACCAATGCTATCAGCCCGAAGTGCCCAACCTTATGTCTCACTCAGCTCTGGGTGTACATGTGGTAAATCCAGGTTGCATCACAAGCCCTGAATGAATTATTTAAGAATTGCTCTCTATTTCACTGTCCTTGGGTTTTGTTTGTGTAATTCATTTTGATAATGGGATTTATCGGATTTTTTCTGCTGCATTCATGCCGCTGTACACACGCTTCATTCTCTTACGGAGACATATAAATCCATGGGTTTGAAGATTCTTACTAGTCAGGTGTATTCCTAGGCGTTGAATATGGGGTGTTTAGTCCATTTCGTTGAGCAAGGGGTAGGTCTTGACTATTACATATTTGGCTTATGGAAAGGTATCTGTGCTAATTTCTATCTCTGGTTTTATGCAGCACCCCAACTCACCTTTCCCCTTAAGCAAGCATAAGTTGGTTTTCTAAATTTGAGACCCTGTTCTGTTTTGTAATTCAGTTCATGTGTAGCCAAGTTTACATTCCGTGTAGTAGTGATATCTTATGATGTTTCATTTTCTGTGTGACTTATTTCACATAGAATCATCGTACCTGAATCCACTCATTATGCCGCGACGGGCCTGATGACATAGATTTCATTGCTGAGTGATATTCCACTGTACGTACGTACCACAACTTCTTTATCCATTTTTCACATTCTGGGATATTTAACTTGTACCGTAGACGAGGTTCTTGTAAACAGAGCCGTCCGACACTTTGGGGTGGCTGTGTGTTTTTGATTTTAATTTCCCTAAGCTATAGGACCATAAGGGGAAGTGCCGTAGGCTCCGTAGCTTTGTTTTTTCGGTGTTCCGGGAAACACCATACACTTCTCCAGAGTGGCTGTTGGCAATTTACATCCCGCCCATCAGCATAACAAGGCTCCCTGTTCTCCATGGCCTGTGCTGCCTTTCTGGATTTTACACTTTTTTCAGATGGCCCTTTTGACCGGGGGGCAGTGAGACTTCATTGTAGTGCAGATTTCTTTAACATGCTTGCTTGGTTGGCCAAAAAGGGCGTATGCGTTTTTTCCTGAATATATTCAGGAAAAAACGCATACGCCCTTTTTGGCCAAGAGCATCATTGTCGACGTTCTGCCTCTTTTCCTATGCTTTAAATGCAATTCCCGTCTACCCCCTGAAATCGTTTTCCTGCAAATCTGTCCCGCTTACAAGTCGTCTTCGCAGCCTTCCTTCAATATATTTTTGGACGATAGCTGTCATTTATAACTCTGCAGGTTTGTGAGTTACAGTGCCCCTGAGCTCCTTTCTTCAACTCGCTATCTTGTGAGCTGGCCGCAAACCCACAGGATTGCCTCAGGCCCTAATCTGGTTCCGGCACGGCATGCTGAGCCTTTGGTTAATTCCTCTTCCTGGTGGGAAATGAGCGTTAAATTTGCCCGTGCAGACACCTAGAGCTAATCTCTCATTGGTTCTCCCTATTCCTTTTCATCTTGCGCAGAAATTGCAAACTGTGCCCAACAGGAGGTTAAAGGCACTGACTCTCCAAGTGGGGAGAGTGTTCGTAAAGGGTCTGGAATGGTGAACCCGAGTAAAAGGGGACGAAAACTGAGAATCATTTGAAAACGTTTGCCAGTCACACGGTGCACCGTACTGTGGGTTTCCCATGCATGTTTTAGCTGAAGGAAGAATCCCTTAAACTTGGAGAGTTGGGACCCATGGAATGGGTACCATGCTGTATGACTTCAAAGGGTCTGCATTTGCTCATCGAACCTCACCAATGCTATCAGCCCGAAGTGCCCAACCTTATGTCTCACTCAGCTCTGGGTGTAGATGTGGTAAATCCAGGTTCATCACAAGCCCTGAATGAATTATTTAAGAATTGCTCTCTATTTCACTGTCCTTGGGTTTTGTTTGTGTAATTCATTTTGATAATGGGATTTATCGGATTTTCTCTGCTGCATTCATGCCGCTGTACACACGCTTCATTCTCTTACTGAGACATATAAATCCATGGGTTTGAAGATTCTTACTAGTCAGGTGT
Organism: Delphinapterus leucas; assembly: GCF_059928025.1. NCBI lineage: Eukaryota > Metazoa > Chordata > Mammalia > Artiodactyla > Monodontidae > Delphinapterus > Delphinapterus leucas. The sequence continues at coordinate 6,041,579 of NW_028322254.1, read as the reverse complement.
ATTCCTAGGCGTTGAATATGGGGTGTTTAGTCCATTTCGTTGAGCAAGGGGTAGGTCTTGACTATTACATATTTGGCTTATGGAAAGGTATCTGTGCTAATTTCTATCTCTGGTTTTATGCAGCACCCCAACTCACCTTTCCCCTTAAGCAAGCATAAGTTGGTTTTCTAAATTTGAGACCCTGTTCTGTTTTGTAATTCAGTTCATGTGTAGCCAAGTTTACATTCCGTGTAGTAGTGATATCTTATGATGTTTCATTTTCTGTGTGACTTATTTCACATAGAATCATCGTACCTGAATCCACTCATTATGCCGCGACGGGCCTGATGACATAGATTTCATTGCTGAGTGATATTCCACTGTACGTACGTACCACAACTTCTTTATCCATTTTTCACATTCTGGGATATTTAACTTGTACCGTAGACGAGGTTCTTGTAAACAGAGCCGTCCGACACTGTGGGGTGGCTGTGTGTTTTTGATTTTAATTTCCCTAAGCTATAGGACCATAAGTGGAAGTGCCGTAGGCTCCGTAGCTTTGTTTTTTCAGTGTTCCGGGAAACACCATACACTTCTCCAGGGTGGCTGTTGGCAATTTACATCCCGCCCATCAGCATAACAAGGCTCCCTGTTCTCCATGGCCTGTGCTGCCTTTCTGGATTTTACACTTTTTTCAGATGGCCCTTTTGACCGGGGGGCAGTGAGACTTCATTGTAGTGCAGATTTCTTTAACATGCTTGCTTGGTTGGCCAAAAAGGGCGTATGCGTTTTTTCCTGAATATATTAAGGAAAAAACGCATACGCCCTTTTTGGCCAAGAGCATCATTGTCGACTTTCTGCCTCTTTTCCTATGCTTTAAATGCAATTCCCGTGTACCCCCTGAAACAGTTTTCCTGCAATTCTGCCCCACTTACAAGTCGTCTTCGCAGCCTTCCTTCAATATATTTTTGGACGATAGCTGTCATTTATAACTCTGCAGGTTTGTGAGTTACAGTGCCCCTGAGCTCATTTCTTCAACTCGCTATCTTGTGAGCTGGCCGCAAACCCACAGGATTGCCTCAGGCCCTAATCTGGTTCCGGCACGGCATGCTGAGCCTTTGGTTAATTCCTCTTCCTGGTGGGAAATGAGCGTTAAATTTGCCCGTGCAGACACCTAGAGCTAGTCTCTCATTGGTTCTCCCTATTCTTTTTCATCTTGCGCAGAATTTGCAAACTGTGCCCAACAGGAGGTTAAAGGCACTGACTCTCCAAGTGGGGAGAGTGTTCGTAAAGGGTCTGGAATGGTGAACCCGAGTAAAAGGGGACGAAAACTGAGAATAATTTGAAAACGTTTGCCAGTCACACGGTGCAGCATACTGTGGGTTTCCCATGCATGTTTTAGCTGAAGGAAGAATCCCTTAAACTTGGAGAGTTGGGACCCATGGAATGGGTACCATGCAGTATGACTTCACAGGGTCTGCATTTGCTCATCGAACCTCACCAATGCTATCAGCCCGAAGTGCCCAACCTTATGTCTCACACAGCTCTGGGTGTAGATGTGGTAAATCCAGGTTGCATCACAAGCCCTGAATGAATTATTTAAGAATTGCTCTCTATTTCACTGTCCTTGGGTTTTGTTTGTGTAATTCATTTTGATAATGGGATTTATCGGATTTTCTCTGCTGCATTCATGCCGCTGTACACACGCTTCATTCTCTTACGGAGACATATAAATCCATGGGTTTGAAGATTCTTACTAGTCAGGTGTATTCCTAGGCGTTGAATATGGGGTGTTTAGTCCATTTCGTTGAGCAAGGGGTAGGTCTTGACTATTACATATTTGGCTTATGGAAAGGTATCTGTGCTAATTTCTATCTCTGGTTTTATGCAGCACCCCAACTCACCTTTCCCCTTAAGCAAGCATAAGTTGGTTTTCTAAATTTGAGACCCTGTTCTGTTTTGTAATTCAGTTCATGTGTAGCCAAGTTTATATTACGTGTATTAGTGATATCTTATGATGTTTCATTTTCTGTGTGACTTATTTCACTTAGAATCATCGTACCTGAATCCACTCATTATGCCGCGATGGGCCTGATGACATAGATTTCATTGCTGAGTGATATTCCATTGTATGTACGTACCACAACTTCTTTATCCATTTTTCACATTCTGGGATATTTAACTTGTACCGTAGACGAGGTTCTTGTAAACAGAGCCGTCCGACACTTTGGGGTGGCTGTGTGTTTTTGATTTTAATTTCCCTAAGCTATAGGACCATAAGGGGAAGTGCCGTAGGCTCCGTAGCTTTGTTTTTTCGGTGTTCCGGGAAACACCATACACTTCTCCAGAGTGGCTGTTGGCAATTTACATCCCGCCCATCAGAATAACAAGGCTCCCTGTTCTCCATGGCCTGTGCTGCCTTTCTGGATTTTACACTTTTTTCAGATGGCCCTTTTGACCGGGGGGCAGTGAGACTTCATTGTAGTGCAGATTTCTTTAACATGCTTGCTTGGTTGGCCAAAAAGGGCGTATGCGTTTTTTCCTGAATATATTCAGGAAAAAACGCATACGCCCTTTTTGGCCAAGAGCATCATTGTCGACGTTCTGCCTCTTTTCCTATGCTTTAAATGCAATTCCCGTCTACCCCCTGAAATCGTTTTCCTGCAAATCTGTCCCGCTTACAAGTCGTCTTCGCAGCCTTCCTTCAATATATTTTTGGACGATAGCTGTCATTTATAACTCTGCAGGTTTGTGAGTTACAGTGCCCCTGAGCTCCTTTCTTCAACTCGCTATCTTGTGAGCTGGCCGCAAACCCACAGGATTGCCTCAGGCCCTAATCTGGTTCCGGCACGGCATGCTGAGCCTTTGGTTAATTCCTCTTCCTGGTGGGAAATGAGCGTTAAATTTGCCCGTGCAGACACCTAGAGCTAATCTCTCATTGGTTCTCCCTATTCCTTTTCATCTTGCGCAGAAATTGCAAACTGTGCCCAACAGGAGGTTAAAGGCACTGACTCTCCAAGTGGGGAGAGTGTTCGTAAAGGGTCCGGAATGGTGAACCCGAGTAAAAGGGGACGAAAACTGAGAATCATTTGAAAACGTTTGCCAGTCACACGGTGCACCGTACTGTGGGTTTCCCATGCATGTTTTAGCTGAAGGAAGAATCCCTTAAACTTGGAGAGTTGGGACCCATGGAATGGGTACCATGCTGTATGACTTCAAAGGGTCTGCATTTGCTCATCGAACCTCACCAATGCTATCAGCCCGAAGTGCCCAACCTTATGTCTCACTCAGCTCTGGGTGTAGATGTGGTAAATCCAGGTTCATCACAAGCCCTGAATGAATTATTTAAGAATTGCTCTCTATTTCACTGTCCTTGGGTTTTGTTTGTGTAATTCATTTTGATAATGGGATTTATCGGATTTTCTCTGCTGCATTCATGCCGCTGTACACACGCTTCATTCTCTTACTGAGACATATAAATCCATGGGTTTGAAGATTCTTACTAGTCAGGTGTATTCCTAGGCGTTGAATATGGGGTGTTTAGTCCATTTCGTTGAGCAAGGGGTAGGTCTTGACTATTACATATTTGGCTTATGGAAAGGTATCTGTGCTAATTTCTATCTCTGGTTTTATGCAGCACCCCAACTCACCTTTCCCCTTAAGCAAGCATAAGTTGGTTTTCTAAATTTGAGACCCTGTTCTGTTTTGTAATTCAGTTCATGTGTAGCCAAGTTTACATTCCGTGTAGTAGTGATATCTTATGATGTTTCATTTTCTGTGTGACTTATTTCACATAGAATCATCGTACCTGAATCCACTCATTATGCCGCGACGGGCCTGATGACATAGATTTCATTGCTGAGTGATATTCCACTGTACGTACGTACCACAACTTCTTTATCCATTTTTCACATTCTGGGATATTTAACTTGTACCGTAGACGAGGTTCTTGTAAACAGAGCCGTCCGACACTGTGGGGTGGCTGTGTGTTTTTGATTTTAATTTCCCTAAGCTATAGGACCATAAGTGGAAGTGCCGTAGGCTCCGTAGCTTTGTTTTTTCAGTGTTCCGGGAAACACCATACACTTCTCCAGGGTGGCTGTTGGCAATTTACATCCCGCCCATCAGCATAACAAGGCTCCCTGTTCTCCATGGCCTGTGCTGCCTTTCTGGATTTTACACTTTTTTCAGATGGCCCTTTTGACCGGGGGGCAGTGAGACTTCATTGTAGTGCAGATTTCTTTAACATGCTTGCTTGGTTGGCCAAAAAGGGCGTATGCGTTTTTTCCTGAATATATTAAGGAAAAAACGCATACGCCCTTTTTGGCCAAGAGCATCATTGTCGACTTTCTGCCTCTTTTCCTATGCTTTAAATGCAATTCCCGTGTACCCCCTGAAACAGTTTTCCTGCAATTCTGCCCCACTTACAAGTCGTCTTCGCAGCCTTCCTTCAATATATTTTTGGACGATAGCTGTCATTTATAACTCTGCAGGTTTGTGAGTTACAGTGCCCCTGAGCTCCTTTCTTCAACTCGCTATCTTGTGAGCTGGCCGCAAACCCACAGGATTGCCTCAGGCCCTAATCTGGTTCCGGCACGGCATGCTGAGCCTTTGGTTAATTCCTCTTCCTGGTGGGAAATGAGCGTTAAATTTGCCCGTGCAGACACCTAGAGCTAATCTCTCATTGGTTCTCCCTATTCCTTTTCATCTTGCGCAGAAATTGCAAACTGTGCCCAACAGGAGGTTAAAGGCACTGACTCTCCAAGTGGGGAGAGTGTTCGTAAAGGGTCCGGAATGGTGAACCCGAGTAAAAGGGGACGAAAACTGAGAATCATTTGAAAACGTTTGCCAGTCACACGGTGCACCGTACTGTGGGTTTCCCATGCATGTTTTAGCTGAAGGAAGAATCCCTTAAACTTGGAGAGTTGGGACCCATGGAATGGGTACCATGCTGTATGACTTCAAAGGGTCTGCATTTGCTCATCGAACCTCACCAATGCTATCAGCCCGAAGTGCCCAACCTTATGTCTCACTCAGCTCTGGGTGTAGATGTGGTAAATCCAGGTTCATCACAAGCCCTGAATGAATTATTTAAGAATTGCTCTCTATTTCACTGTCCTTGGGTTTTGTTTGTGTAATTCATTTTGATAATGGGATTTATCGGATTTTCTCTGCTGCATTCATGCCGCTGTACACACGCTTCATTCTCTTACTGAGACATATAAATCCATGGGTTTGAAGATTCTTACTAGTCAGGTGTATTCCTAGGCGTTGAATATGGGGTGTTTAGTCCATTTCGTTGAGCAAGGGGTAGGTCTTGACTATTACATATTTGGCTTATGGAAAGGTATCTGTGCTAATTTCTATCTCTGGTTTTATGCAGCACCCCAACTCACCTTTCCCCTTAAGCAAGCATAAGTTGGTTTTCTAAATTTGAGACCCTGTTCTGTTTTGTAATTCAGTTCATGTGTAGCCAAGTTTACATTCCGTGTAGTAGTGATATCTTATGATGTTTCATTTTCTGTGTGACTTATTTCACATAGAATCATCGTACCTGAATCCACTCATTATGCCGCGACGGGCCTGATGACATAGATTTCATTGCTGAGTGATATTCCACTGTACGTACGTACCACAACTTCTTTATCCATTTTTCACATTCTGGGATATTTAACTTGTACCGTAGACGAGGTTCTTGTAAACAGAGCCGTCCGACACTGTGGGGTGGCTGTGTGTTTTTGATTTTAATTTCCCTAAGCTATAGGACCATAAGTGGAAGTGCCGTAGGCTCCGTAGCTTTGTTTTTTCAGTGTTCCAGGAAACACCATACACTTCTCCAGGGTGGCTGTTGGCAATTTACATCCCGCCCATCAGCATAACAAGGCTCCCTGTTCTCCATGGCCTGTGCTGCCTTTCTGGATTTTACACTTTTTTCAGATGGCCCTTTTGACCGGGGGGCAGTGAGACTTCATTGTAGTGCAGATTTCTTTAACATGCTTGCTTGGTTGGCCAAAAAGGGCGTATGCGTTTTTTCCTGAATATATTAAGGAAAAAACGCATACGCCCTTTTTGGCCAAGAGCATCATTGTCGACTTTCTGCCTCTTTTCCTATGCTTTAAATGCAATTCCCGTGTACCCCCTGAAACAGTTTTCCTGCAATTCTGCCCCACTTACAAGTCGTCTTCGCAGCCTTCCTTCAATATATTTTTGGACGATAGCTGTCATTTATAACTCTGCAGGTTTGTGAGTTACAGTGCCCCTGAGCTCATTTCTTCAACTCGCTATCTTGTGAGCTGGCCGCAAACCCACAGGATTGCCTCAGGCCCTAATCTGGTTCCGGCACGGCATGCTGAGCCTTTGGTTAATTCCTCTTCCTGGTGGGAAATGAGCGTTAAATTTGCCCGTGCAGACACCTAGAGCTAGTCTCTCATTGGTTCTCCCTATTCTTTTTCATCTTGCGCAGAATTTGCAAACTGTGCCCAACAGGAGGTTAAAGGCACTGACTCTCCAAGTGGGGAGAGTGTTCGTAAAGGGTCTGGAATGGTGAACCCGAGTAAAAGGGGACGAAAACTGAGAATAATTTGAAAACGTTTGCCAGTCACACGGTGCAGCATACTGTGGGTTTCCCATGCATGTTTTAGCTGAAGGAAGAATCCCTTAAACTTGGAGAGTTGGGACCCATGGAATGGGTACCATGCAGTATGACTTCACAGGGTCTGCATTTGCTCATCGAACCTCACCAATGCTATCAGCCCGAAGTGCCCAACCTTATGTCTCACACAGCTCTGGGTGTAGATGTGGTAAATCCAGGTTGCATCACAAGCCCTGAATGAATTATTTAAGAATTGCTCTCTATTTCACTGTCCTTGGGTTTTGTTTGTGTAATTCATTTTGATAATGGGATTTATCGGATTTTCTCTGCTGCATTCATGCCGCTGTACACACGCTTCATTCTCTTACGGAGACATATAAATCCATGGGTTTGAAGATTCTTACTAGTCAGGTGTATTCCTAGGCGTTGAATATGGGGTGTTTAGTCCATTTCGTTGAGCAAGGGGTAGGTCTTGACTATTACATATTTGGCTTATGGAAAGGTATCTGTGCTAATTTCTATCTCTGGTTTTATGCAGCACCCCAACTCACCTTTCCCCTTAAGCAAGCATAAGTTGGTTTTCTAAATTTGAGACCCTGTTCTGTTTTGTAATTCAGTTCATGTGTAGCCAAGTTTATATTACGTGTATTAGTGATATCTTATGATGTTTCATTTTCTGTGTGACTTATTTCACTTAGAATCATCGTACCTGAATCCACTCATTATGCCGCGACGGGCCTGATGACATAGATTTCATTGCTGAGTGATATTCCATTGTATGTACGTACCACAACTTCTTTATCCATTTTTCACATTCTGGGATATTTAACTTGTACCATAGACGAGGTTCTTGTAAACAGAGCCGTCCGACACTTTGGGGTGGCTGTGTGTTTTTGATTTTAATTTCCCTAAGCTATAGGACCATAAGTGGAAGTGCCGTAGGCTCCGTAGCTTTGTTTTTTCGGTGTTCCGGGAAACACCATACACTTCTCCAGAGTGGCTGTTGGCAATTTACATCCCGCCCATCAGCATAACAAGGCTCCCTGTTCTCCATGGCCTGTGCTGCCTTTTTGGATTTTACACTTTTTTCAGATGGCCCTTTTGACCGGGGGGCAGTGAGACTTCATTGTAGTGCAGATTTCTTTAACATGCTTGCTTGGTTGGCCAAAAAGGGCGTATGCGTTTTTTCCTGAATATATTCAGGAAAAAACGCATACGCCCTTTTTGGCCAAGAGCATCATTGTCGACGTTCTGCCTCTTTTCCTATGCTTTAAATGCAATTCCCGTCTACCCCCTGAAATCGTTTTCCTGCAAATCTGTCCCGCTTACAAGTCGTCTTCGCAGCCTTCCTTCAATATATTTTTGGACGATAGCTGTCATTTATAACTCTGCAGGTTTGTGAGTTACAGTGCCCCTGAGCTCCTTTCTTCAACTCGCTATCTTGTGAGCTGGCCGCAAACCCACAGGATTGCCTCAGGCCCTAATCTGGTTCTGGCACGGCATGCTGAGCCTTTGGTTAAATCCTCTTCCTGGTGGGAAATGAGCGTTAAATTTGCCCGTGCAGACACCTAGAGCTAATCTCTCATTGGTTCTCCCTATTCCTTTTCATCTTGCGCAGAAATTGCAAACTGTGCCCAACAGGAGGTTAAAGGCACTGACTCTCCAAGTGGGGAGAGTGTTCGTAAAGGGTCTGGAATGGTGAACCCGAGTAAAAGGGGACGAAAACTGAGAATCATTTGAAAACGTTTGCCAGTCACACGGTGCACCGTACTGTGGGTTTCCCATGCATGTTTTAGCTGAAGGAAGAATCCCTTAAACTTGGAGAGTTGGGACCCATGGAATGGGTACCATGCTGTATGACTTCAAAGGGTCTGCATTTGCTCATCGAACCTCACCAATGCTATCAGCCCGAAGTGCCCAACCTTATGTCTCACTCAGCTCTGGGTGTAGATGTGGTAAATCCAGGTTGCATCACAAGCCCTGAATGAATTATTTAAGAATTGCTCTCTATTTCACTGTCCTTGGGTTTTGTTTGTGTAATTCATTTGGATAATGGGATTTATCGGATTTTCTCTGCTGCATTCATGCCGCTGTACACACGCTTCATTCTCTTACGGAGACATATAAATCCATGGGTTTGAAGATTCTTACTAGTCAGGTGTATTCCTAGGCGTTGAATATGGGGTGTTTAGTCCATTTCGTTGAGCAAGGGGTAGGTCTTGACTATTACATATTTGGCTTATGGAAAGGTATCTGTGCTAATTTCTATCTCTGGTTTTATGCAGCACCCCAACTCACCTTTCCCCTTAAGCAAGCATAAGTTGGTTTTCTAAATTTGAGACCCTGTTCTGTTTTGTAATTCAGTTCATGTGTAGCAAAGTTTAGATTCCGTGTAGTAGTGATATCTTATGATGTTTCATTTTCTGTGTGACTTATTTCACTTAGAATCATCGTACCTGAATCCACTCATTATGCCGCGACGGGCCTGATGACATAGATTTCATTGCTGAGTGATATTCCACTGTACGTACGTACCACAACTTCTTTATCCATTTTTCACATTCTGGGATATTTAACTTGTACCGTAGACGAGGTTCTTGTAAACAGAGCCGTCCGACACTTTGGGGTGGCTGTGTGTTTTTGATTTTAATTTCCCTAAGCTATAGGACCATAAGTGGAAGTGCCGTAGGCTCCGTAGCTTTGTTTTTTCGGTGTTCCGGGAAACGCCATACACTTCTCCAGAGTGGCTGTTGGCAATTTACATCCCGCCCATCATCATAACAAGGCTCCCTGTTCTCCATGACCTGTGCTGCCTTTCTGGATTTTACACTTTTTTCAGATGGCCCTTTTGACCGGGGGGCAGTGAGACTTCATTGTAGTGCAGATTTCTTTAACATGCTTGCTTGGTTGGCCAAAAAGGGCGTATACGTTTTTTCCTGAATATATTCAGGAAAAAACGCATACGCCCTTTTTGGCCAAGAGCATCATTGTCGACGTTCTGCCTCTTTTCCTATGCTTTAAATGCAATTCCCGTCTACCCCCTGAAATCGTTTTCCTGCAATTCTGCCCCACTTACAAGTCGTCTTCGCAGCCCTCCTTCAATATATTTTTGGACGATAGCTGTCATTTATAACTCTGCAGGTTTGTGAATTACAGTGACCCTGAGCTCCTTTCTTAAAATCGCTTTCTTTTGAGCTGGCCGCAAACCCGCAGGATTTCTTCAAGCCTAAATCTTGTTCCGGCACGGCATGCTGAGCCTTTGGTTAATTCCTCTTCCTGGTGGGAAATGAGCGTTAAATTTGCCCGTGCAGACGCCTACAGCTAGTCTCTCATTGGTTCTCCCTATTCCTGTTCATCTTGCGCAGAAATTGCAAACTGTGCCAAACAGGAGGTTAAAGGCACTGACTCTCCAAGTGGGGAGCGTGTTAGTAAAGGGTCTGGAATAGTGAACCCGAATAAAAGGGGACGAAAACTGAGAAGCATTTGAAAACGTTTCCCAGTCACACGGTGCACCATACTGTGGGATTCCCATGTATGTTTTAGCTGAAGGAAGAATCGTTTAAACCTGGAGAGTTGGGACCCATGGAATGGGTACCATGCAGTATGACTTCAAATGGTCTTCATTTGCTCATCGAAACTCACCAATGCTATCAGCCCGAAGTGCCCAACCTTATGTCTCACTCAGCTCTGGGTGTAGATGCGGTAAATCCAGGTTGCATCACAAGCCCTGAATGAATTGTGTAAGAATTGCTCTCTATTTCACTGTCATTGTGTTTTGTTTTTTAATTCATTTTGATAATGGGATTTATCGGATTTTCTCTGCTGCCTTCATGTAGCTGTACACACGCTTGATTCTCTTATGGAGACATATAAATCCATGGGTTTGAAGATTCTTACTAGTCAGGTGTATTCCTAGGCGTTGAATATAGGGGGTTTAGCCCATTTTGTGGAGCAAGGTGTAGGTCTTGACTATTACGTATTTGACGTATGGAATGGTATCTGTGCTAATTTCTATCTCTGGTTTTATGCAGCACCCCAACTCACCTTTCCCCTTAAGCCAACATAAGTTGCTTTTCTAAATTTGAGACCCTGTTCTGTTTTGTAGTTCAGTTCATGTGTAGCCAAGATTTCATTCGGTGTATTAGTGATATCTTATGATGTTTCATTTTCTGTGTGACTTATTTCACTTAGAATCATCGTACCTGAATCCAGTCATTATGCCAAGACGGGCCAGATGACATAGACTTCATTGGTGAGTGATATTCCATTGTACGTACGTACCACAACTTCTTTATCCATTTTTCGCTTTCTGGGATATTTAACTTGTACCGTAGACGAGGTTCTTGTAAACAGAGCCGTCTGACACTTTGGGGTGGCTGTGTGTTTTTGATTTTAATTTCCCTAAGCTATAGGACCATAAGTGGAAGTGCCGTAGGCTCCGTTGCTTTGTTTTTTAGGTGTTTCAGGAAACACCATACACTTCTCCAGAGTGGCTGTTGGCAGTTTACATCCCACCCATCAGCATAACCAGGTTCCCTGTTCTCCATGGCCTGTGCTGCATTTCTGGATTTTACACTTTTTTCAGATGGCCCTTTTGACCGGGGGGCAGTGAGACTTCATTGTAGTGCAGATTTCTTTAACATGCTTGCTTGGTTGGCCAAAAAGGGCGTATGCGTTTTTTCCTGAATATATTCAGTAAAAAACGCATACGCACTTTTTGGCCAAGTGCATCATTGTCGACATTCTGCCTCTTTTCCTATGCTTTAAATGCAATTCCCGTCTACCCCCTGAAATCGTTTTCCTGCAATTCTGCCCCGCTTTCAAGTCCTCTTCACAGCCTTCCTTCAATATATTTTTGGACGATAGCTGTCATTTATAACTCTGCAGGTTTGTGAATTACAGTGCCCCTGAGCTCCTTTCTTCAAATCGCTTTCTTGTGAGCTGGCCGCAAACCCGCATGATAGATTCAGGCCCTAATTTGGTTCCGGCACGGCATGCTGAGCCTTTGGTTAATTCCTCTTCCTGGTTGGAAATGAGCGTTAAATTTGCCCGTGCAGACACCTACAGCTAGTCTCTCATTGGTTCTCCCTATTCCTGTTCATTTTGCGCAGAAATTGCAAACTGTGCCAAACAGGAGGTTAAAGGTACAGACTCTCCAAGTGGGGAGAGTGTTATTAAAGGGTCTGGAATGGTGTACCCAAGTAAAACGAGACGAAAACTGAGATGCATTTGAAAACGTTTCCCCGTCACATGGTGCACCATAATGTGTGTTTCCCATGCATGTTTTAGCTGAAGGAAGTATCCCTTAAACCTGGAGAGTTGGGACCCATGGAATGGCTACCATGCAGTATGACTTCAAAGGGTCTGCATTTGCTTATCGAACCTCAACAATGCTATCAGCCCAAAGTGTCCAACCTTATGTGTCACTCAGCTCTGGGTGTATATGTGGTAAATCCAGGTTGCATCACAAGCCCTGAATGAATTATTTAAGAATTGCTCTCTATTTCACTGTCCTTGGGTTTTGTTTTTGTAATTCATTTTGACAATGGGATTTATCGGATTTTCTCTGCTGCATTCATGCCGCTGTACACACGCTTCATTCTCTTACGGAGGCATATGAATCCATGGGTTTGAAGATTCTTACTAGTCAGGTGTATTCCTAGGCGTTGAATATGTGGTGTTTAGTCCATTTCGTTGAGCAAGGGATAGGTCTGGGCTATTACATATTTGGCTTTTGGAAAGGTATCTGTGCTAATTTCTATCTCTGGTTTTATGCAGCACCCCAACTCACCTTTCCCCTTAAGCAAGCATAAGTTGGTTTTCTAAATTTGAGACCCTGTTCTGTTTTATAATTCAGTTCATGTGTAGCAAAGTTTACATTCCATGTATTAGTGATATCTTATGATGTTTCATTTTCTGTGTGACTTATTTCCCTTAGAATCATCGTACCTGAATCCACTCATTATGCCGCGACGGGTCTGATGACATAGCTTTCATTGCTGAGTGATATTCCATTGTACGTACGTACCACAACTTCTTTATCCATTTTTCACATTCTGGGATATTTAACTTGTACCGTAGAAGAGGTTCTTGTAAACAGAGCCGTCCGACACTTTGGGGTGGCTGTGTGTTTTTGATTTTAATTTCCCTAAGCTATAGGACCATAAGTGGAAGTGCCGTAGGCTCCGTTGCTTTGTTTTTCAGGGGTTCCAGGAAACACCATACACTTCTCCAGAGTGGCTGTTGGCAATTTACATCCCGACCATCAGCATAACAAGGCTCTCTGTTCTCCTTGCCCTGTCCTGTCTTTGTGGATTTTACACTTGTTTCAGATGTCCCTTTTGACCTGGGGGCAGTGAGACTTCATTGTAGTGCAGATTTCTTTAACATGCTTGCTTGGTTGGCCAAAAAGCGCATATGCTTTTTTTCCTGAATAAATTCAGGAAAAAACGCATACACCCTTTTTGGCCAAGAGCATCATTGTCGACATTCTGCCTCTTTTCCTATGCTTTAAATGCAATTCCCGTGTACCCCCTGAAATCGATTTCCTGCAATTCTGCCCTGCTTACAAGTCGTATTCGCAGCTTTCCTTCAATATATTTTTGGACGATAGCTGTCATTTATAACTCTGCATGTTTGTGAGTTACAGTGCCCCTGAGCTCCATTCTTCAACTCGCAACTTGTGAGCTGGGCGCAAACCCGCAGGATTGCTTCAGGCCCTAATCTGGTTCCGGCACGTCATGCTGATCCTTTGGTTAATTCCTCTTCCTGGTGGGAAATGAGCATTAAATTTGCCCGTGCAGACACTTACTGCTAGTCTCTCATTGGTTCTCCCTATTCCTGTTCATCTTGCGCAGAATTTGCAAACTGTGCCAAACAGGAGGTTAAAGGCACTGACTCTCCAAGTGGGGAGAGTGTTAGTAAACGTTCTGGAATGGTGAACCCGAGTAAAAGGGGACGAAAACTGAGATGCATTTGAAAACCTTTCCTGGTCACACGGTGCACCATACTGTGGGTTTCCCATGCATGTTTTAGCTGAAGAAAGAATCCCTTAAACCTGGAGAGTTGGGACCCATGGAATGGGTACCATGCAGTATGACTTCAAAGGGTCTGCATTTGCTCATTGAACCTCAACAATGCTATCAGCCCACAGTGCCCAACCTTATGTCTCACTCAGCTCTGGGTGTAGATGTGGTAAATCCAGGTTGCATCAAAAGCCCTGAATGAATTATTTAAGAATTGCTCTCTATTTCACTCTCATTGTGTTTTGTTTTTGTAATTTATTTTGATAATGGGATTTATCGCATTTTCACTGCTCCGTTCATGCCGCTGTACTCACTCTTGATTCTCTTCCGGAGACATATAAATCCATGAGTTTGAAGATTCTTACTAGTCAGGTGTATTCGTAGGTGTTGAATATGGCGTGTTGAGCCCATTTTGTTGACCAGGGAGTAGGTTTTTTCTATTACATATTTGGCTTATGGAACGGTATCTGTGCTAATTTCAATCTCTGGTTTTATGCAGCTCCCCAACTCTCCTTTTTCCTTAAGCAAACATAAGTTGGTCTTCTAAATTTGAGACCCCATTCTGTTTTGTAATTCAGGTCATTTGTAGCCACGTTTACATTCCATGTATTAGTAATATTGTTTGTCTTTTTCTTTTTGAATTATGTGACTTTGAATGATCATACGTAACTACTCTGGGGTTGTTACAACTGGCTATATTTCACTGATTTTCAGGCTGAGTAATATTCCACTCTACATAAGTGCCACACCTCTATCCATTTTTTCCCTCCAGAGACATATAAATTATATCCTAGTCGAGGATCTTTTAAACAGAGAGGCGGTAAACATTGGGGTGCCTGTGTCCTCTCCATTTTTGTCTTTCCCAAGATATACGTCCATGAGTGCAAGTGCCCTGTGCTCTGTAGCTCATTTTTTAGATGCTTTAGTAAACACAATACACTTCTCAAGAGTGACCATTGGCAAAATACATTTCCACTATAAGCCTCACAGGGCTCCCTTTTCTCCTTGCCCTGTCCTGCATTTCTGGTGTTTACACTTTATGAGGAAGGCTCTTCTGACTGATGCGAAGTGATATGTTTTGTAGTACTGATTTCCAGTGCGCACCTGTTTGGTTGGCTAAAAAAGTGTATGCCCTTTTCTTGAATATATACAGAAAAAGACGCATACACCCTTTTTGGCCAACTGCAATGTTGGCAATGTTCAGGCCCTTTTCTTGTGCTTAATGGCGAGTCCTTTCTACCTCATCCAATCCCTTTCCTGCCATTCTCCGTTGCTTACAAGTCCTTTTCTCTGACTTTCCTCAAGACATTTTTCAGTGAGAGATATTTTCAACTCTGCAGTTTCGTGAATTTTAGCGGCCCTGAGTTCCATTTTTCAACTTGTGTTTATGGGAACTGGCCACAAAGCAGCGGGATTTCCTCAAGCCCTATTCTGTTTCCATGGGCAACCCTAGCTTTTAGTCAATTCGTCTTCCTGATTGGAAATTAGAGTGACATGTGCCTGTCCGAACACCTAGGACTTGTCTCTCATTGTTCCTCCTCCTTCTGCTTCATCCTCTGGACAAATTCCAAACTGTATGCAACAGGATGTTGACAGTGCTGACATCTCCAAGTGGGGAGACTGTTCGTAAAGACGCTGGAGGGGTGAACCCGAGCACCAGGAGATGAGGAGATGAGATGCCTTTTCCGAACTCTTCCCGATCAGACGGTATACCATCTTCTGGGTGTGACAGGCATATTTTAGCTGTAGGAAATGTCCCATTCATGTGAGGAGAACACCAGGGCTTTTTCAAAATCAGTGTCTCTCCACAACCCAAACTGGGGAATTTTTTAAGCTACGGCTACACATAGGTTCATTAAGGGCCTTGGGAAGTAGGCAGAGTCCAAACTTTAGATGATTGAAGTCTTCAGGGTCAGAAGCACTCACCACCAGCTTCCCTTAGGTTCCATTTTAACTGTCATTAATAGATGATGTCAATAAAAATATCTATTCTTTTTTCAGATTATTTCCCCTTATAGGTTATTGCAAAATATTGAGTGTAGTTCCCTGTGCTGTACAGTAGTTCCTTGTTAATGATCGACTTTATACATAGCAGTGTGTATGTGTTAATCCCAAACTGTTAATTTATCCCTCCTCCCACCTTTCCCCTTTGGTAATAATAAATTATAAGATTTTATACTTCTCAGAAATGGGGGAGCTGAAAGAGAGGTATCATTTTCAATGGAAAAGCATTTAAAACAAGATTGAAGCTTTAACCAAGATTATTAGATGTACATCCTTGGAAAGAAATCACTTCGTTTCTCTAGTATTGACCTGACAAATAAGACAAACCTTTCACTGAACTTGCTTATAATAAAGTGATGGAAATATCAAATGGAAGTGTTAGAAACATCTTATTTTACCCGAGCCTTATACACTGTTCTATGTTAATTACAGTTTGGCTCACACATCTGTTCATTGAAGTTACAATGTTCTCAATTTCTGTTACTGATCCTCCAGAGTGGACCCCAACAAGTGTCCCCCTGCCCAGTGTCATTGGAGCCAACAGATCGAGACTGAGTTTGGTTCAGAAGCAAAGGAAACTTTATATTTTGATCAGAGAATGCAGAGGTGAGAGCATGTGCTACCCCGTGGGCTGTGGGCTGGGCTGCTGTGTAGAGATCCTGTCAGAGTCAGTGGGAGGGAGGGGGCGGAGCTCTCGAGGGCCCGGTTGGCTGCAGCTCAGGCTCTATATCACGGAGTCTGCACTGTGCTCCAGGAGCTGAAGTGTCGACCCAGCCATTCTGCACTAGGAAATCTGGTCTGAAGTGCCGGCTGTTGAACCTCTGTATGCGGGACCCTAGGAGCACGTGAAATTAGACAAAGCACAAAGGATAAAAAAGGTTAGACTTTATTTTATTGCCCAGATTCTATTTTTATCTCCCAGGGATTTTTAAGGGGCTTTGCCTGGGACAAACCCCTCTTCTGCATTTTGTCCCCTTCCTCATTCTTAGAGTGCTGACGGTGCAGACCCTTCATCTGTAACTGCTGAGTGCTGAGTTAGGAGCCCTCATACCTGTGGGAGAGGGTCTGAACTTCTCCCCAGCAGCCTCCAGGTGACGTTGATTGTCCGCAGGCCTCCTGCCTCCCTGCTCGTCCGCCTGAGCACAAGTATTGGTAGTGTTATAGATTCTAATGACCTTTAAGGGTCCAGGAAGGAGATGTGCAGTGACGCTGTGAGGTCCAGTTTCACCCCGCCGCACATTTGTTCAGCCACCGTAGGCTGACCGTTTCTGCCAGCCTAGATGCTCTGACCAGTAGTCTGTGCTTTCTTCAGTTAGGCCCCTGAATTAACGTAAAAACAGCACCAGGTGTCAGCACCCTGACTGCTCAACTCCCAGACAGTCCAGGGTCAGTGGTGATGAAGGACCATGATGGCCACTGAGTCAACAGCCTTTTGAAGTAAACAGGAGTCCAGCCGGTCTTATTGGCCACCATCATCACAGTGTCTGTAGGCTTTTCTATGGTGACAGCGTGATATACGGTTCCCCTGCCAAGATTATTACCTCCCCTCTGGGTGCAGTTAGTCCTGCAAGCAGTAGTCTACTCTTTTGGGACACACTCTTGTTGTTTTATGAGAGAAATTCCAGGTCAAGTGATGGTCATATGAGTCGTCATGGTGCCACTTTGCCCCAGTTATCTCTCTGGAGGTTGGAGTTGGAGGACCTCCTCACTCAAGGTCAGTGTGCCCACGGAGCAAACCCTGCAACTTCAGGGCATGGTTGGGGGTTAGGATCACCACGTGGGGTCCTTTTCCCTTAAGAGGGAGGTGGCCTTTTGGGCTGCTGATTTCCAGGTTTTCAGATACTGCCAGTATCTTGGCCAGATGTGGCGGTGGGCCAAGCCCCTTGGTGACCGTAGTTTATCCTACCTGGATGGCATTCTTGCATTGTTCCATTTCAAGTGGTCCCAGGTTTTGCACTAATACTCCAATGGCCATTCAAATTTCACTAGGAATGTAAAGGTCAAAGGGTTTAGCTAAATTAGGGAGTTCCAGGGCAAGGGTCTGAATTGACTGCTCTTTCCATTCTTGAAAGGCCACTTCTGGATTCTATTCAAAAGGATCATCATCTTTTTCTTTCAGTGTTTCATATAGAGGCCCAGCTAGTAGACTGTAGTTAGGGATCCAGAAGCAGCAAACCCTGGCCTCCCCAGGAACCCCTAAGCTGTCTTCTAGTTTTAGAAATGGGTAAGGCTGTAAATCGTTTCTTCCCTTTCCTGGGATGGGCTTCTCCGACCTTCTGTGAGAATGCAGCCCACGCAGGTCACCATAGTCTGTGATATTTGAGCTTTTTCTTGGACAACTTGTATCCTTTATTGGCTTGGTAGTTCAGAGGTCTCCTTAGTAGGGCTGGCGATCAGAATGTCGTCTGCATATTGAAGGAGTGTTTCCTTTTCCAGAGGTAGAACTTTTAGGTCTTTAGCTGAGCTTTCCCCAAAGATGGTGTGGGAATTTTTGAACCCTTGGGGCAAGACGGCCCGGAAGTATTGTTTTAGTTGTATGTTGAGTCCTGCCACTCACAAGCCAAAATTTCTTGTGACTCTGGGACTAATAGAATACAAAAGAAGGCTTCATTGAAGACTAATACAGAATACCATGTCCTGGTGGTTAGTAGAATGACCAGCAGGGTGTAGGGTTTAGGAACTACTGGAGGTATATCCTCGGTGGCTTCACTGACTGTCCTGACATCTTTTACCAGGACTCCAGCAGCCCATGGGGCTCTCAAGGTCAGGCCAATCCCAGGATATGGAGCTCACCTGGGCAGGTACCCCACCCCCACCCCAGCCCACGGGGCTCTCGTGTTCAGGCCCCTCCCAGGATATGGGGCTCCCTGGGCAGGTTCCCCTGCAGCCCATGGGGCTCTCGTGGTCAGGCCCCTCCCAGGATACAGAGCTACCCTTTCAGGTACCGTGGCAGGGCTGGGCACACAGGAGCCATGCACATCGCCCTCATTGCAGAGCACTCCCAGCTCACCTGTCACTCAGATCTGACACAGAGCACCTCAGAGCAGGACTTGAACTAACAAACAGCAGCTCCGACAGGTCTGTGACCCTGGGCATCACTCTGTGTGGCCTCCCTCCACCTGGTCTTCCAGAGATTTCCGCTGCACCCGGGGCACCAGGCCTCTGTCTCCACCCACCACCCACCCCTGCTCTCCCTGACTCCTGGGTACTTCTCATTAGGAGATGGTTTTCTTGAAGTTGTCTCCCACTCATGGGCCAGATAATATAATTAGAAAACAAGCCAGAGCTGCAGCCCCTTGTCTATCCTGACTCTCAGGAGCCCACACCTGTTCCTTGGACCTGGCCGATTCAGCAAGTTCCAGTTTCTGCAACTGTGAGCCCCTGAGGGGTGATTATTGGCTGGCCTGGGAAGCCTGACCGTGCCGGCCATCCCTCCCCAGGTGTGCCTGGGTTGAGATCAATATAAACACCGCTCCAGGTAGCAAGAGCACCTGCAGCTGTGCCTGACGCCATTTTCTGCCCTGTCAGCAGTCTCGGGGCTGGACTGGTGGGAGGGAGTGAGAGGCCACGGCTTTGTGGGTTGCTCAGTGTGAGTGGGGCTCTGCTGGACTTTCTGCAGCAGTTGCCAAGATGCCACCTGCTAAAGAAGAGGATGTGCCACCCATACCTGCCGCTGGAATTTCTCCCTGGGCAGAGGTGAGTAAGGAAGAAAGCAGTGGGGGCCGGGACAGGAGGGGTATCTCAGGCAGGGAAATGGAAAGCTTCTAGAAGAGCACCCAGGGCCAGGACCATCCTGTCTGGCCTGCAGGCACCAAGTCGGCTGGCATGCTGTCGCTCATGTGGCTCCATGGCCCTTCCTCTAGGCTTTCAAGTCCTTGTACATATTCAGGTGTTTTACCTGGGAAGGGTGGGAACATTTCAGCAGCAGCTGGCCTGGGGCTCGGCCCACGTTTACTCACAGATGCCTCGGCACGGGCCCCCAGCTTTGCAATGAGGACGCTTGTTGTGTGGGGCATGCTGGCTGAATGGGAGATGATTCCCCACCACTGACCAACTTCAGAATTGTTTACAACTGGAGCAAGGGCCCTGATACGGTTTTCCTCTGTGTAACTGGTGGGTTCTGTTTTTTTTTCTTTTTTTCGTTTTTGGTTCAAGGTAGATTTTATTCCTCTTTTTTGTATTTACAGATATAAGCATGGAAATAATTTATTCATATAAATACATGTATATGAAGGGAAGAATATTTTTTCTGTTTTACTTTTTGTAATTTTGAATTTTATTTTATTTTTTTATACAGCAGGTTCTTTTTGGTTACCTATTTTATACATAGAAATGTATACATGTCAATCCCAATCTCTCAACTCCCACCACCACCCCCCTAACAGCTTTCCCCCCTTGGTGTCCATACGTTTGTTGTCTACATCTGTTGCTCTATTTCTGCCTTGCAAAACGGTTCATCTGTACAACTTTTCTAGGTTCCACATATATGCATTTATATACAGGATTTGTTTTTCTCTTTCTGACTTACTTCACTCTGTATGACAGTCTCTAGATCCATCAACGTCTCTACAAATGACCCAATTTCATTCCTTTTTATGGCTTAGTAATATTCCATTTTATATATGTACCTCATCTTTATGCATTCGTCTGTCTGTGGGCATTTAGGTTGCTTCCATTACCTGGATATTGTAAATAGTGATGCAATGAACATTGCGGTGAATGTCTCTTTTCGTTTTATGGTTTTGTCTGGGTATATGCCCAGTAGTGGGATTGCTGTATTATATGGTAATTCTATTCTTAGTTTTATAAGAAACTCCATAATGTTCTCCACAGTGACTGCATCAATTTACATTCCCAACAATAGTGGAAGAGGTTTCCTTATCTCCGCACCCTTTCCAGCATTTGTTGTTTGTAGATTTTCTGATGATGCCCATTCTAACAGGTGTGAGGTGATACACCATGGATTAGTCTATTTCGTTGAGCAAAGAGTAGGTCTTGTCTATTACATATTTGGCTTATGGAACGGTATGTGTGCTCATTTCAATCTCTGGTTTTATACAGCACCCCAACTCAACTTTCCCGTTAAGCAAGCATAAGTTTTTATCTAAATGTGAGACTCTGCTCGGTTTTGTAATTCAGTTTATGTGTAGCCAAGTTTACACTCCCTCTATTTGTGATATCTTATGATAATTATGTTTCTCTGTGTGACATATTTCTCTTAGAATCATCATACTTAAATCCACTCAATTTGCTGCTACAGGCCTGATGACATTGATTTCATTGCTGAGTGATATTCCGTTGTACGTAAGTAGGACAACTCCTTTATCCATTTTTTTCTTTCTGGGATATTTAATTTGTACTGGACTCAAGGTTCTTGTAAACACAGCAGCCCTGGATATTGTGTTGGCTGTGTCTTGTTGATTTTAATTTTCCTAAGCTATAGGGCCAAAAGTGGAAGTGCCCTAGGCTCTGTAGCTTTGTTTTTTAGATGTTTCAGCATACACTATAAACATCACCAGAGTGTCTGTTGGCAATTTACAATCCGTCCATCAGCATAACAAGGCTCCCTGTTCTCCATGGCCTGTCCTGTGTTTCTGGGTTTTACACTTTTTTCAGATGGCTCTTTTGACGAATGGGAAATGAGAGTTCATTGTAGTGCGGATTTCCATTGCTCGAATTCTTGGTTGGCCACAAAGGGCATATGCGTTTTTTCCTGAATATATTCAGGAAAAAATGTATACGCACTTTTTGTCCAAGTGCATCACTGTCAAAGATCTGCCGCTTTTCACATGCTTTAAATGCAATTCCAATCTACCTCCTGAAATATGATTCCTGCAATTCTGCCTCGTTTTCAAGTCCTCTGTGCAGACTTACTTCAATATATTTTTGCCAATAGCTGTCATTTATAACTCTGCAGGTTTGTGAATTACAGTGCCTGTGATTTCCTTTCTTAACTCGTTTCCTTGAAAGCTGGCCACAGAACCGCAGGTTTGCTTCAGGCCGTAATCAGGGTCCCGCACGGCACTCTGAGCCTTTGGTTAATTCCTCTTCCTGGTGGGAAATTAGAGTTAAATGTGCCCCTCCAGACACCTGCCTCACTCCCAGCCCCTTGGTGATGTGTGTCCTCTGGTTTGAGGCCACATGTGCTGGGTTCCTCACCTTTCGCAGATGTGGCCCCACTGGTGTGCGGACACTCCTGCCTGGTTCCCATCCCCTTGGTGATGTGAGCCCTCCAGTGAGAGTCTGATCCTGGTTGGGCTCCTCACACTTCTGTGAGGTGGGCCCTCTTCTCTGAGGTCACTCCTGCCTGGCTGACACACCCCGCCTTGGCGACGTCGGCCCTCTGGTGGCAGTTGGAGCCCGCTGGGAGCCTCCTCCCCTCAGTGATGAGGCCCTCTGGCATCAGGCCCTAACTGCTGGTTACCCACATTTTCTGATACGTGCTAAGTGGTGTGAGGGCACTCCTGCCAGGTTCCCATCCCCATGTGCCTTCTGCTCTATGGTTCCAACACCTGTGTTGTTCACAGTTTCAGGATGTTGGCTCTCTGGTGTTAGTTCACTCAGGCCTAGATCCCATAGACTCTGTGCTCTGAGCCGCCTGCTGGGAGGTTCCTACTGCTGGATTCCTTACCATTTTTATTCTTTGGGTCCTGTGTTTTCATGCTCCTCCTTCCTGACTCACTCCCAGCCCCTTTGTGATGTGGGTCCTCTGGTTTGAGGCCACATGTGCCGGTTTCCTCACCTTTATTGATGTGGCCCCACTGGTGTGAGGACACTCCTGCCTGGTTCCCATCCCCTTGGTGATGGGGGTCCTCTGGTGAGAGTCTGATCCTGGCTGGATTCCTCACCCTTCTGGGAGGTGGGCCCTCTGCTGTGAGGTCACTCCTGCCTGGCTGGCACACATCACCTTGGCGATGTGGGTCCTCAGTTTGGAGTTGGTGCCTGCTGGCAGTCTCCTCCCCTCGGTAATGAGGGCCCTCTGGCGTCAGGCCCTAACTCATGGGCTCCCAAAATTTTCTGATATGTGCCCTGTCGTGCGAGTACACTCCTGCCACGTTCCCATCCCCATGGGGATGTGGGCCTTCTGCTCTGAGGTCCCACCAGCTGGATTGCTCACAGTGTCATGATGTGAGCCCTCTGCTGTGAGTTCACTGTGGCCTGGATCCCATAGACTCCGTACTCTGGGCCACCTGCTGGGGGGTTCCAACTGCTGGATTCCTCACATTTTTTATTCTGTGGGCCCTGTGCTGTTAGGCTACTCCTGCCTGCCTCACTCGGAGCACCTTGGAAATGTGGGTCCTCTGGTTTAGGCCACATGTGCTGGGTTCGTCACCTTTCTATAATGTGGCCACACTGGTGTGAGGACACTCCTGCCTTGTTCTGGTCACCTTGGTGATGTGGGCTCTCTGGTGAGAGTCTTATCCTGGCTGGTTTCCTCACCCTTCTGTGAGGTAGGCCCTCTGCTGTGAGGTCACTCCTGCCTGACTGGCACACGTCACCTTGGTGACGTGGGCCCTCAGGTGGGAGTTGGTGCCTGCTGGGAGTCTCCTCCCCTCGGTAATGAGGGCCCTCTGGCGTCAGGCTCTAACTCCTGGGCTCCCAAAATTTTCTGATGTGCGCCCTGTGGTGTGAGTACACTCCTGCCAGGTTTCCAACCCCATGGGAATATGGGCCTTCTGCTCTGAGGTCCCAACGGTGGGTGGCTCAGTTTCATGATGAGGGCCCTCTGGTGTGAGTTCACTCCGGCCTGGATCCCATAGCCTCGCTGCTCCTGACCACCTGCGGGGAGGTTCCAACTGCGGGATTCCTCACCTTTTTTCTTCTATGAGCCCTCTGTTTGGAGACTCCTCCTGCCTGACTCACTCCCAGCCCCTTGGTGATGTGTGTCCTCTGGTTTGAGGCCACGTGTGCTGGGTCCCTCACCTTTCGATGATGTGGCCCCGCTGGTGTGAGGACACTCCTGCCTGGTTTCTATCCCCTTGGTGATGTGGGCCCTCTGGTGAGAGTCTGATCCTGGCTGGGTTCCTCACCCTTCTGTGAGGTGGGCCCTCTGCTGTGAGGTCACTACTGACTGGCTGGCACACCCCGCCTTGGCGACATCGGCCCTCTTGTGGCAGTTGGAGCCTGCTGGGAGCCACCTCCCCTCGGTGATGAGGGCTCTCTAGCGTCAGGCCGTAACTGCTGGGTACCCACTTTTTCTGATACGTGCTAAGTGGTGCGAGGACACTCTTGCCATGTTCCCAAACCCATGGGGATGTGGGCCTTCTGCTGTGAGGTCCCAATGGCTGGGTTGCTCACAGTTTCATGATATGGGCCCTCTGCTGTGAGTTCACTGCAGCCTGGATCGCATAGACTCGGTGCTCTGGGCCGCCTGCTGGGAGGTTCCCACTGCAGGATTCCTCAGCTTTTTTATTCTATGGGCCCTGTGTTGTGAGGCTACTCCTGCATGCCTCACTCCGAGCCCCTTGGAGATGTGGGTCTTCTGGTTTAGGCCACATGTGCTGGGTTCCTCACCTTTCTATGATGTGGTCACCCTGGTGTGAAGACAGTCCTGCCTGGTTCTGATCCTCTTGGTGATGTGGGCCCTCTGGTGAGAGTCTAATCCTCTTTGGGTTCCTCACACTTTTTTGAGGTTGGCCCTCTGCTCTGAGGTCACTCCTGCCTGGCTGGCACACCCCGCATTGGCGACGTTGGCCCTCTTGTAGCAGTTGGAGCCTGCTGGGAGCCTCCTCTCCTCGGTGATGAGGGCCCTCTGGCGTCAGGCCCTAACTGCTGGGCTCCCCACATTTTCTGATGTGTGCCCACTGGTGCGATGACACTCCTGCTTGGTTCGCTTCCCCATGGGGATGTGGGCCTTGTGCTTGAGGTCACAATGGCTAGGTTGCTCACAGTTTCATGATGAGGGCCCTCTGTTGTAAGTTCATCATTGCCTGGATCCCATAGCCTCGGTGCTCTGGGCCGCCTGCTGGGATGTTCCAACTGCTGGATTCCTCACCTTTTTTATACAATGGGCCACGTGTTTTGAGGTTCATCCTGCCTGCCTCGCTCCGAGACCCATGGAGATGTGGGTCCTCTGGTTTGAGGCCACATGTGCTGGGTACCTCAACTTGCGATGATGTGGCCCCACGGGTGTGAAGACACTCCTGCCTGGTTCCCAGCCCCTTGCTGATGTGGGCCCTCTGGTGAGAGTCTGATAATGGCTGGGTCCCTTACCCTTCTGTGAGGTGGGCCCTCTGATGTGAGGTCACTCCTGCCTGGCTGGCTCACGTCACCTTGGCGATGTGGGCCCTCTGTTGGCCACTGAAGCATGCTGGGAGCCCCCTACCCTCTTTAAGGAGGGCCTTGGAAAAAACGCATATGCACTTTTTGAACAAGTGCATCATTGTCGAGGTTCTGCCTCTTCTCCTATGCTTTCAGTGCACTTCCCGTCTACCTCCTGAAATCGTTTTCCTGGAATTCTGCCCCGCTTTCAAGTCCTCTTCGCAGCCTTCCTTCAATATATTTTTGGACGATAGCTGTCATTTATAACTCTGCAGGTTTGTGAATTACAGTGCCCCTGAGCTCCTTTGTTCAACTCGCTATCTTGTGAGCTGCCTGCACACCCGCAGTATTGCTTCAGGCCCTAATCTGGTTCTGGCACGGCATTCTGAGCCTTTGGTTAATTCCACTTCCTGGTGAGAAATGAGCATTAAATTGCCCGTGCAGACACCTACAGCTAGTCTCTCATTGGTTCTCCCTATTCCTGTTCATCTTGCGCAGAAATTGCAAACTGTGACAAACAGGAGGTTAAAGGCACTGACTCTCCAAGTGGGGAGAGTGTTAGTTAAGCGTCTGGAATGGTGAACCCGAGTATAAAGGGAAGAAAACTGAGATGCATTTGAAAACGTTTCCCAATCACATGGTGGACCATACTCTGGGTTTCCCATACATGATGTAGCGGAAGGAAGAATCCCTTAAACCTGGAGAGTTGGGACCCTTGGAATGGGTACCATGCAGTATGACTTCAAAGGGTCTGCAATTGCTCACCGAACCTCAACAATGCTATCAGGGCGAAGTGTCCGGCCTTATGTCTCCCCAGCACTGGGTGTACATGTGGTAAATCCAGGTTGCATCAGAAGCCCTGAGTGAATTATTTAAGAATTGCTCTCTATTTCACTGTCATTGTGTTTTGTTTTTGAAATTTATTTTGATAATGTGATTTCTCGGATTTTCACTGTTGCCTTTAGGCCACTGAACACACGCTGGATTCTCTTTTGGACACATATAAATCCATGGGTTTTAAGATTCTTGCTAGGCAGGTATATTTCTAGGCGTTGAATATGGGGTGTTGAGCCCATTTCGTTGAGCAAGCAGTAGGTCTTGTCTATTACATATTTGGCTTATGGAACTGTATCAGTGCGAATTTCAATCTCTGTTTTTATGCAGCACCCGAACTCACCTTTCCCAAAAAGCAAGCATAAGTTGGTTTTCTAAATTTGAGACACTGTTCTGTTTTGTAATTCAGTTCATGTGTAGCCAAGATTACATTCCGTGTATTAGTGATACCTTATGATGTTTCTTTTTCTGTGTGACCTATTGCACGTAGAATCATCGTACCTGAATCCACTCATTATGCCGCTACGGGCCTGATGACATAGATTTCATTGCTGAGTGGTATTCCATTGTACGTAAGAACCACAACTTCTTTATCCATTTTTCGCCCTGTGGGATATTTAACTTGTACCGTAGACGAGGTTCTTGTAAACAGAGCCGTTCCAAACTTTGGGGTGCCTGTGTGGTTTTGATTTTAGTTTCCCTAAGCTATAGGACCATAAGTGGAAGTGCCATAGGCTGTGTTGCTTTGTTTCTTATGTGTTTCAGGAAATACCATACACTTCTCCAGAGTGGCTGTTGGCAATTCACATCCCGCCCATCAGGATAACAATGCTCCCTCTTCTCCATGGCCTGTCCTGCCTTTCTGGATTTTACACTTTTTTCAGATGGCCCTTTTGACCGGGGGGCAGAGAGACTTCATTGTAGTGCAGATTTCTTTACACGCTTGCTTGGTTGGCCAAAAAGGGAGTATGCGTTTTTTCCTGATTATATTCAGGAAAAAACGCATACACCCTTTTTGGCCAAGTGCATCATTGTCGCCGTTCTCCGTCTTTTCCTAGGCGTTAAGTGCAATTCCAGTCTACCCCCGAAATCGTTTTCCTGAATTTCTGCCCAAATTCTAAGTCCTCTTCGCAGACATACTTCAATATATTTTGGACGATAGCTGTCATTTATAACTCTGCAGGTTTGTGAATTACAGTGCCCCTGAGCTCCTTTCTTCAACACGCTTTCCTGTGAGTTGGCCGCAAAACCACAGGATTGCTTCAGGCCCTAATCTGGTTCCGGCAGGGCATGCTGGGCCTTTGGTTATTTCCTCTTCCTGGTGGGAAATGAGCGTTCCATTTGCCCGTGCAGACACCTACAGCTAGTCTCTCATTGGTTCTCCCTATTCCTGTTCATCTTGCGCAGAAATTGCAAACTGTGACCAACAGGAGGTTAAAGGCACCTACTCTCCAAGTGGTGAGAGTGTTAGTAAAGGGTCTGGAATGGTGAACCCAAGTAAAATGGTACAAACACTGAGATGCATTTGAAAACGTTTGTCGGTCACACGGTGCACCATACTGTGGGTTTCCCATGCATGTTTTAGCTGAAGGAAGAATCCATTAAACATGGAGAGTTGGGACTCATGGAATGGGTACCATGCAGTATGACTTCAAAGGGTCTGCATTTGCTCATTGAACCTCACCAATGCTATCAGCCCGAAGTGCCCAACCTTATGTCTCACTCAGCTCTGGGTGTAGATGTGGTAAATCCAGGTTGCATCACAAGCCCTGAATGAACTATTTAAGAATTGGTCTCTATTTCACTGTCCTTGGGTTTTGTTTTTGTAATTCATTTTGATAATGGGATTTATCGGATTTTCTCTGCTGCATTCATGCAGCTGTACACACGCTTGATTCTCTTATGGAGACATATAAATCCATGGGTTTGAAGATTCTTACTAGTCAGGTGTATTCCTAGGCGTTGAATATGGGGTGTTTAGTCCATTTCGTTGAGCAAGGGGTAGGTCTTGACTATTACATATTTGGCTTATGGAAAGGTATCTGTGCTAATTTCTATCTCTGGTTTTATGCAGCACCCCAACTAACCTTTCCCCTTAAGCAAGCATAAGTTGGTTTTCTAAATTTGAGACCCTGTTCTGTTTTGTAATTCAGTTCATGTGTAGCCAAGTTTACATTCCGTGTAGTAGTGATATCTTATGATGTTTCATTTTCTGTGTGACTTATTTCACTTAGAATCATCGTACCTGAATCCACTCATTATGCCGCGACGGGCCTGATGACATAGATTTCATTGCTGAGTGATATTCCATTGTACGTACGTACCACAACTTCTTTATCCATTTTTCACATTCTGGGATATATAACTTGTACCGTAGACGAGGTTCTTGTAAACAGAGCCGTCCGACACTTTGGGGTGGCTGTGTGTTTTTGATTTTAATTTCCCTAAGCTATAGGACCATAAGTGGAAGTGCCGTAGGCTCCGTAGCTTTGTTTTTTCGGTGTTCCGGGAAACACCATACACTTCTCCAGAGTGGCTGTTGGCAATTTACATCCCGCCCATCAGCATAACAAGGCTCCCTGTTCTCCAGGGCCTGTGTTGCCTTTTTGGATTTTACACTTTTTTCAGATGGCCCTTTTGACCGGGGGGCAGTGAGACTTCATTGTAGTGCAGATTTCTTTAACATGCTTGCTTGGTTGGCCAAAAAGGGCGTATGCGTTTTTTCCTGAATATATTCAGGAAAAAACGCATACGCCCTTTTTGGCCAAGAGCATCATTGTCGACGTTCTGCCTCTTTTCCTATGCTTTAAATGCAATTCCCGTCTACCCCCTGAAATCGTTTTCCTGCAAATCTGTCCCGCTTACAAGTTGTCTTCGCAGCCTTCCTTCAATATATTTTTGGACGATAGCTGCCATTCATAACTCTGCAGGTTTTTGAATTACAGTGCCCCTGAGCTCCTTTCTTCAACTCGCTTTCTTGTGAGCTGGCCGCAAAACCGCACGATTGCTTCAGGCCCTAATCTGTTTCCGGAAGGGCACGCTGAGCCTTTGGTTAATTCCTCTTCCTGGTGGGAAATGAGCATTCCATTTGCCCGTGCAGGCACCTACAGCTAGTCTCTCAATGGTTCTCCCTATTCCTGTTCATCTTGCGCAGAAATTGCAAACTGTGCCCAAAAGGAGGTTAAAGGCACTGACTCTCCAAGTGGGGAGAGTGTTAGTAAAGCGTCTGAAATGGTGAAACCGAGTACCAGGGGATGAAACATGAGATTCATTTTAAAACGTTTCCTGGTCACATGTTGGACCATACTCTGGGTTACCCATGCATATTTTAGATGAAAGAAGAATCCTTTAAACCTGGAGAGTTGCGATCATTCGAATGGGTACCATGCAGTATGACTTCAAAGTGTCTGCATTTGCTCAACGAACCTCACCAATGCTATCAGCCCGAAGTGTCCAGCCTTATGTCTCACCCAGCTCTGGGTGTAGATGTGGTAAATCCAGGTTGCATCACAAGCCCTGAATGAATTATTTAAGAATTGCTCTCTATTTCACTGTCATTGTGTTTTGTTTTTGAAATTTATTTTGATAATGGGATATATCTTATTTTCACTGCTGCGTTCATGCCATTGTACACACACTTGATTCTCTTATGAAGACATATAAATCCATGGGTTTTAATATTCTTACTAGTCAGGTATATTCCTAGGCGTTGAATATGGGGTTCTGAGTCCATTTTGTTGAGCAAGCAGTAGATCTTGACTATTACATATTTGGCTTATGGAACAGTATCTGTGCTAATTTCAATCTCTGGTTTTATGCAGCACCCCAACTCACCTTTATCCTTAAGCAAGAATAAGTTGGTTTTCTATATTTGAGACCCTGTTCTGTTTTGTAATTCAGTTCATGTGTAGCCAAGCTTACATTCCATGTATTAGTGATATAGTATGTCTTTTTCTTTTTGAATTCTGTGACTTTGAATGATCATACGTAACTCCTCTGGAGTTGTTACAAGTGGCCATATTGCATTGATTTCCAGGCTGAGTCATATTCCACTCTACATAAGCACCACATCTGTATCCATTTTTTCCCTCCAGAGACATTTAAGTTATATCCTGGTCGAGGATCTTTTAAACAATTAGGCGGTATACATTGGGGTGCCTGTGTCCTCTCGATTTTTGTTTTTTCCAAGATATACGTCCATGAGTGCAAGTGCCCTGTGCTCTGTAGCTCATTTTTCAGATGCTTTATTAAACACAATACACTTCTCCAGAGTGACCGTTGGCAATATACATTTCCACTATAAGCCTCACAGGGCTCCCTTTTCTCCTTGCCCTGTCCTGCATTTCTGGTGTTTACACTTTATGAGGAAGGCTCTTCTGACTGATGCGAAGTGATATGTTTTGTAGTATTGATTTCCAGTGCCCACCTGTTTGGTTGGCTAAAAAAGTGTATGCCCTTTTCTTGAATATATACAGAAAAAGACGCATACACCCTCTTTGGCCAACTGCAATGTTGGCAATGTTCAGCCCCTTTTCTTGTGCTTAATGGCGAGTCCTTTCTACCTCTTCCAATCCCTTTCCTGCCATTCTCCGTTGCTTACAAGTCCTTTTCTCTGACTTTCCTCAAGACATTTTTCAGTGAGAGATATTTTCAACTCTGCAGTTTCGTGAATTTTAGTGCCACTGAGCTCCATTTTTCAACTTGTGTTTATGGGAACTGGCCACAAAGCAGCGGGATTTCCTCAAGCCCTATTCTGTTTCCATGGGCAACCCTAGCCTTTGGTCAATTCGTCTTCCTGATTGGAAATTAGAGTGACATGTGCCTGTCCGAACACCTAGGACTTGTCTCTCATTGTTCCTCCTCCTTCTGCTTCATCCTCTGGACAAATTCCAAACTGTATGCAACAGGATGTTGACAGTGCTGACATCTCCAAGTGGGGAGACTGTTAGTAAAGACGCTGGAAGGGTGAACCCGAGCACCAGGAAATGAGGAGATGAGATGCCTTTTCCAAACTCTTCCCGATCAGACGGTATACCATCCTCTGGGTGTGACAGGCATGCTTTAGCTGTAGGAAGGGTCCCATTCATGTGAGGAGAACACCAGGGCTTTTTCAAAATCACTGTCTCTCCGCAACCCAAACTGGGGAATTTTTTAAGCTACGGCTACACATATGTTCATTAAGGACCTTGGGAAGTAGACAGAGTCCAAAATTTAGATGATTGAAGTCTTCCTGGTCAGAAGCACTCACCACCAGCTTCCCTTAGGTTCCATTTTAACTGTCATTGATAGATGATGTCAATAAAAATATCTATTCTTTTTCAGATTATTTCCCCTTATAGGTTATTGCAAAATATTGAGTGTAGTTCCCTGTGCTATACAGCAGTTCCTTGTTGATGATCGATTTTATACATAGCAGTGTGTATGTGTTAATCCCAAACTGTTAATTTATCCCTCCTCTCACCTTTCCCCTTTGGTAATAATAAATTATAAGACTTTATACTTCTCAGAAATGGGGGAGCTGAAAGAGAGGTATCATTTTCAATGGAAAAGCATTTAAAACAAGATTGAAGCCTTAACCAAGATTATTAGATGTACATCCTTGGAAAGAAATCACTTCATTTCTCTAATATTGACCTGACAAATAAGACAAACCTTTTCACTGAACTTGCTTATAATAAAGTGATGGAAATATCAAATGGAAGTGTTAGAAACATCTTATTTTACCCGAGCCTTATACACTGTTCTATGTTAATTACAGTTTGGCTCACACATCTGTTCATTGAAGTTACAATGTTCTCAATTTCTGTTATTGATCCTCCAGAGTGGACCCCAACAAGTGTCCCCCTGCCCAGTGTCATTGGAGCCAACAGATCGAGTCTGAGTTTGGTTCAGAAGCAAAGGAAACTTTATATTTTGATCAGAGAATGCAGAGGTGAGAGCATGTGCTACCCCGTGGGCTGTGGGCTGGGCTGCTGTGTAGAGATCCTGTCAGAGTCAGTCAGAGGGAGGGGGCAGAGCTCTTGAGGGCCCGGTTGGCTGCAGCTCAGGCTCTATATCACGGAGTGTGCACTGTGCCCCAGGAGCTGAGGTGTCGACCCAGCCATTCTGCACTAGAAAATCTGGTCTGAAGTGCCGGGTGTGGAACCTCTGTATGCGGGACCCTAGGAGCACGTGAAATTAGACAAAGCACAAAGGATAAAAAAGGTTAGACTTTATTTTATTGCCCAGATTCTATTTTTATCTCCCAGGGATTTTTAAGGGGCTTTGCCTGGGACAAGTCCCTCTTCTGCCTTTTGTCCCCTTCCTCATTCTTGGAGTGCTGGGGGTGCAGACCCTTCTTCTGTAACTGCTGAGTGCTGAGTGAGGAGCCCTCATACCCGTGGGCGAGGGTCAGAACTTCTCCCCAGCAGCCTCCAGGTGACGTTGATTGTCCCCAGGCCTCCTGCCTTCCTGCTAGTCTGCCTGAGCACCAGTATTGGAAGTGTTATAGATTCTAATGACCTTTAAGGGTCCAGGAAGGAGATGTGCAGTGATGCTGTGAGGTCCAGTTTCACCCCGCCCCGCATTTGTTCGGCCACCTTAGGCTGACCGTTTCTGCCAGCCTAGATGCTCTGACCAGTAGTCTGCACTTTCTTCAATTAGGCCCCTGAATTAACGTAAAAAGAGCACCAGGTGTCAGGACCCTGTCCGCTCAACTCCCAGACAGTCCAGGGTCATGGGTGATGAAGGACCATGATGGCCACTGAGTCAACAGCCTTTTGAAGTAAACAGGAGTCCAGCCGGTCTTATTGGCCAACATTATCACAGTGTCTGTAGGCTTTTCTATGGTGACAGCGTGATATACGGTTCCCCCGCCAGGATTATTAGGTCCGCTCTGGGGGCAGTAAGTCCTGCAAGCAGTAGTCTACTCTTTTGGGACACACTCTTGTTGTTTTATGAGAGAAACTCCAGGTCAAGTGATGGTCACTTGAGTCGTCATGGTGCCCCGTTGCCCCCGGTTATCTCTCTGGAGTTTGGAGTTGGAAGGCCTCCTCACTCGAGGTCAGTGTGCCCACAGAGCAAACCCTGCAACTTCAGGGCATCATTGGGTGTTAGGAACACCACTTGGGGTCCTTTTCCCTTAGGAGGGAGGTGGCCTTTTGGGCTGCTGATTTCCAGGATTTTAGATACCGCCAGTATCTTGGCCAGATGTGGCAGTGGGCCAAGCCCCTTGGTGACCGTAGTTTATCCTACCTGGATGGCATTCTTGCATTGTTCCATTTCAAGTGGTCCCAGTTTTTGCACTAATACTCCAATGGCGATTCACCGTTCACCAGGAATGTAAAGGTCAAAGGGTTTAGCTAAATTAGGGAGTTCCAGGGCAAGGGTCTGAATTGACTGCTCTTTCCATTCTTGAAAGGCCACTTCTGGATTCTATTCAAAAGGATCATCATCTTTTCCTTTCAGTGTTTCATATAGAGGCCCAGCTAGTAGACTGTAGTTAGGGATCCAGAAGCAGCAAACCGTGGCCTCCCCAGGAACCCCTAAGCTGTCTTCTAGTTTTAGAAAGGGGTAAGGCTGTAAATTGTTTCTTCCCTTTCCTGGGATGGGCTTCTCCGACCTTCTGTGAGAATGCAGCCCAGGCAGGTCACCGTAGTCTGTGATATTTGAGCTTTTTCTTGGACAACTTGTATCCTTTATTGGCTTGGTAGTTCAGAGGTCTCCTTAGTAGGGCTGGTGTTCAGAATGTCGTCTTCATATTGAAGGAGTGTTTCTTTTTCCAGTGGTAGGACTTTTAGGTCTTTAGCTGAGCTTTCCCCAAAGATGGTGTGGGAATTTTTGAACCCTTGGGGCAAGACGGCCCAGAAGTATTGTTTTAGTTGTATGTTGAGACCTGCCACTCACAAGCCAAAATTTCTTGTGACTCTGACACTAATGGAATACAAAAGAAGGCATCATTGAAGACTAATACAGAATACCATGTCCTGGTGGTTGGTAGAATGACCAGCAGGGTGTAGGATTTAGGAACTACTGGAGGTCTATCCTCGGTGGCTTCACTGACTGTCCTGACATCTTTTACCAGGATTCCAGCAGCCCATGGGGCTCTCGATATCAGGCCAATCCCAGGATATGGAGATCACCTGAGCAGGGAACCTATCCCCCCACTCCAGACCACGGGGCTCTCGTGGTCAGGCCACTCTCAGGATACAGAGCTACCCTTGCAGTTACCGTGGCAGGGCTGGGCACACAGGAACCGTGCACATCGCCCTCATTGCAGAGCACTCCCAGCTCACCTGTCACTCAGATCTGACACAGAGCACCTCAGAGCAGGACTTGAACTAACAAACAGCAGCTCTGACAGGTCTGTGACCCTGGGCATCACTCTGTGTGGCCTCCCTCCACCTGGTCTTCCAGAGACTTCCACTGCACCCGGGGCACCAGGCCTCTGTCTCCACCCACCACACACCCCTCCTCTCCCTGACTCCTGGGTTCCTCTCATTAGGAGAGGGTTTTCTTGAAGTTGTCTCCCACTCATGGGCCAGATAATATAATTAGAAAACAAGCCAGAGCTGCAGTCCCTTGTCTATCCTGACTCTCAGGAGCCCACACCTGTTCCTTGGACCTGGCCGATTCAGCAAGTTCCAGTTTCTGCAACTGTGAGCCCCTGAGGGGTGATTATTGGCTGGCCTGGGAAGCCTGACCGTGCCGGCCAGTCCTCCCCAGGTGTGCCTGGGTTGAGATCAATATAAACACCGCTCCAGGCAGCAAGAGCCCCTGCAGCTGTGCCTGACGCCATTTTCTCTGCCCAGTCAGCAGTCTCGGGGCTGGGCTGGTGGGAGGGAGTGAGAGGCCACGGCTTTGTGGGTGGCCCAGTGTGAGTGGGGCTCTGCTGGACTTTCTGCAGCAGTTGCCAAGATGCCACCTGCTAAAGAAGAGGATGTGTCACCCATACGTGCTGCTGGAATTTCTCTCTGGGCAGAGGTGAGGAAGGAAGAAATCAGTGGGGGCCGGGACAGCAGGGGTATCTCAGGCAGGGAAATGGAAAGCTTCCAGAAGAGTACCCAGGGCCAGGACCATCCTGGCTGGCCTGCAGGCACCAAGTCGGCTGGCATGCTGTCGCTCATGTGGCTCCATGGCCCTTCCTCTAGGCTTTCAAATCCTTGTACATATTCAGGTGTTTTACCTGTGAAAGGTGGGAACATTTCTGCAGCAGCTGGCCTGGGGCTCGGCCCACGTTTACTCACAGATGCCTCGGCACGGCCCCCCAACTTTGCAATGAGGATGCTTGTTGCGTGGGGCCTGCTGGCTGAATGGGAGATGATTCCCCACCACTGACCAACTTCAGAATTGTTTACAACTGGAGCAAGTGCCCTGATACGGTTTTCCTCTGTGTAACTTGTGGGTTCTGTATTTTTTTTCTTTTTTTCATTTTTGGTTCAAGGTAGATTTTATTCCTCTTTTTTGTATTTACAGATATAAGCATGGAAATAATTTATTCATATAAATACATGTATGTGAAGGGAAGAATATTTTTTCTGTTTTACTTTTTTTAATTTTGAATTTTATTTTAATTTTTTATACAGCAGGTTCTTGTTGGTTATCTATTTTATACATATAAATGTATACATGTCAATCCCAATCTCTCAACTCCTCCCACCACCACCCCCTAACAGCTTTCCCCCCTTGGTGTCCATACGTTTGTTGTCTACATCTGTTGCTCTATTTCTGCCTTGCAAAACGGTTCATCTGTACAATTTTTCTAGGTTCCACATATATGCATTAATATACAAGATTTGTTTTTCCATTTCTGACTTACTTCACTCTGTATGACAGTCTCTAGATCCATCAACGTCTCTACAAATGACCCAATTTCATTCCTTTTTATGGCTTAGTAATATTCCATTTTATATATGTACCTCATCTTTATGCATTCGTCTGTCTGTGGGCATTTAGGTTGCTTCCATTACCTGGATATTGTAAATAGTGATGCAATGAACATTGCAGTGAATGTCTCTTTTTGATTTATGGTTTTGTCTGGGTATATGCCCAGTAGTGGGATTGCTGTATCATATGGTAATTCTATTCTTAGTTTTATAAGAAACTCCATAATGTTCTCCACAGTGACTGTATCAATTTACATTCCCAACAATAGTGGAAGAGGGTTCCTTATCTCCACACCCTTTCCAGCATTTGTTGTTTGTAGATTTTCTGATGATGCCCATTCTAACAGGTGTGAGGTGATACATCTTGGATGAGTCTATTTCATTGAGCAAAGAGTAGGTCTTGTCTATTACATATTTGACTTATGGAACGGTATGTGTGCTCATTTCAATCTCTGGTTTTATACAGCACCCCAACTCAACTTTCCCCTTAAGCAAGCATAAGTTTTTATCTAAATGTGAGACTCTGTTCGGTTTTGTAATTCAGTTTATGTGTAGCCAAGTTTACACTCTCTCTATTAGTGATATCTTATGATAATTATGTTTCTCTGTGTGACATATTTCTCTTAGAATCATCATACTTAAATCCACTCAATTTGCTGCTACAGTCCTGATGACATTGATTTCATTGCTGAGTGATATTCCGTTGTACGTAAGTAGCACAACTCCTTTATCCATTTTTTTCTTTCTGGGATATTTAATTTGTACTGGACTCGAGGTTCTTGTATACACAGCAGCCCTAAATTTTGTGTTGGCTGTGTCTTCTTGATTTTAATTTTCCAAAGCTATAGGGCCAAAAGTGGAAGTGCCCTAGGGTCTGTAGCTTTGTTTGTCAGATGTTCCAGGATACACCATAAACATCTCCAGAGTGTCTGTTGGCAATTTACATCCCACCCATCAGCATAACAAGGCTCCCTTTATTCCATGGCCTGTCCTGTGTTTCTGGTTTTTACACTTTTTTCAGATGGCCCTTTTGACGAATGGGAAATAAGACTTCATTGTAGTGCGGATTTCCATTGCTCGAGTGCTTGGTTGGCCAAAAAGGGCATATGCGTTTTTTCCTGAATATATTCAGGAAAAAATGTATATGCACTTTTGTCCAAGTGCATCATTGTCGAAGATCTGCCGCATTTCACATGCTTTAAATGCAATTCCAATCTACCTCCTGAAATATGATTCCTGCAATTCTGCCTCGTTTTCAAGTCCTCTTTGCAGACTTACTTCAATATATTTTTGCCAATAGCTGTCATTTATACCTCTGCAGGTTTGTGAATTACAGTGCCCGTGATTTCCTTTCTTAACTCGTTTCCTTGAAAGCTGGCCACAGAACCGCAGGTTTGCTTCAGGCCATAATCAGGGTCCGGCACGGCACTCTGAGCCTTTGGTTAATTCCTCTTCCTGGTGGGAAATTAGAGTTAAATGTGCCCCTCCAGACACCTGCCTCACTCCCAGCCCCTTGGTGATGTGTGTCCTCTGGTTTGAGGCCACATGTGCTGGGTTCCTCACCTTTGGCTGATGTGGCCCCACTGGTGTGAGGACACTCCTGCTTGGTTCCCATCTCCTTGGTGATGTGGGCCCTCCGGTGAGAGTCTGATCCTGGTTGTGTTACTCACACTTCTGTGAGGTAGGCCCTCTTCTCTGAGGTCAGTCCTGCCTAGCTGGCACACCCCGCCTTGGTGACGTTGGCCATCTGGTGGGAGTTGGTGCCTGCTGGGAGTCTCCTCCCCTTGGTAATGAGGGCCCTCTGGCATCAGGCCCTAACTCCTGGGCTCCCAAAATTTTCTGATGTGCGCCCTGTGGTGCGAGTACATTCCTGCCAAGTTCACAACCCCATGGGAATGTGGGCCTTCTGCTCTGAGGTCCCAACGGTGGGTTGCTCAGTTTCATGATGAGGGCCCTCTGGTGTGAGTTCACTCCGGCCTGGATCCCATAGCCATGCTGCTCCTGGCCACCTGCTGGGACGTTACAACTGCGGGATTCCTCACCTTTTTTCTTCTATGGGCTCTCTTTTTTGAGACTCCTCCTGCCTGCCTCACTCCCAGCCCCTTGGTGATGTGTGTCCTCTGGTTTGAGGCCACGTGTGCTGGGTCCCTCACCTTTTGATGATGTGGCCCCAATGGTGTGAGGACACTCCTGCCTGGTTCCTATCCCCTTGATGATGTGGGCCCTCTGGTGAGAGTCTGATCCTGTTTGGGTTCCTCACCCTTCTGTGAGGTGGGTCCTCTGCTGTGAGGTCACTCCTGCCTGGTTGGCATACCCCGCCTGGGCAACATCGGCCCTCTTGTGGCAGTTGTAGCCTGCTGGGAGCTTCCTCCCCTCGGTGATGAGGGCCCTCTTGCGTCAGGCCCTAACTGCTGGGTACCCACATTTTCTGATAAGTGCTAAGTGGTGCGAGGGCACTCCTGCGAGGTTCCCATCCCCATGGGGATGTGGGCCTTCTGCTCTGAGGTCCCAATGTCTGGGTTGCTCACAGTTTCATGATGTGGGCCCTCTGCTGTGAGTTCACTGCAGCCTGGATCGCATAGACTTGGTGCTCTGGGCCGCCTGCTGGGAGGTTCACACTGCAAGTTTCCTCAGCTTTTTTATCCTATGGTCCCTGTGTTGTGAGGCTCCTCCTGCCTGCCTCACTCCGAGCCCCTTGGAGATGTGGGTCCTCTGGTTTAGGCCACATGTGCTGGGTTCCTCACCTTTCTATGATGTGGCCACACTGGTGTGAAGACAGTCCTGCCTGTTTCTGATCCCATTGGTGATGTGGGCCCTCTGGTGAGAGTCTTATCCTGGCTGGGTTCCTCACCCTTCTGTGAGGTAGGCCCTCTGCTGTGAGGTCACTCCTGCCTGGCTGTCACACGTCACCTTGGCGACA
Organism: Delphinapterus leucas; assembly: GCF_059928025.1. Taxonomy (NCBI): domain Eukaryota; kingdom Metazoa; phylum Chordata; class Mammalia; order Artiodactyla; family Monodontidae; genus Delphinapterus; species Delphinapterus leucas. The sequence goes on along the minus strand of NW_028322254.1, from coordinate 6,003,101 downwards.
TGGGCCCTCAGTTGGGAGTTGGTGCCTGCTTGGAGTCTCCTCCCCTTGGTAATGAGGGCCCTCTGGCGTCAGGCCCTAACTTCTGGGCTTCCAAAATTCTCTGATGTGTGCCCTGTGGTGCGAGTACACTTATGCCATGTTCCCAGCCACATGGGAATGTGGGCCTTCTGCTCTGAGGTCCCAACGGCTGGGTTGCTCACAGTTTTATGATGAGGGCACTCTGTTTTGAGTTCAGTCAGGTCTGGATCCCATAGCCTCGCTGCTCCTGGCCGCCTGCTAGGAGGTTCCAACTGCGGGATACCTCACCATTTTTATTCTATGGTCCCTATGTTTTGAGGCTCCTCCTGCCTGCCTCACTCCCAGCCCCTTGGTGATATGTGTCCTCTGGTTTGAAGCCACGTGTGCTGGGTCACTCACATTTCGGTGATGAGACCCCACTGGTGTGAGGACACTCCAGCCTGGTTCCCATTCCCTTGGTGATGTGGGCCCTGTGGTGAGAGTCTGATCCTCTTTGGGTTCCTCACACTTTTGTGTGGTGGGCCCTCTGCTCTGAGGTCACTCCTGCCTGGCTGGCACATCCCGCATTGGCGATGGCGGCCCTCTGGTAGCAGTTGGAGCCTGCTGTGAGCCTCCTCTCCTCAGTGATGAGAGCCCTCTGGCGTCAGGCCCTAACTGCTGGGCTCCCCACATTTTCTGATGTGTGCCCACTGGTGTGATGACACTCCTGCTTGGTTCCCTTCCCCATGGGGATGTGGGCCTTGTGCTCTGAGGTCACAACGGCTGGTTTCCTCACAGTTTCATGATGAGGGACCTCTGTTGTGAGTTCATCACTGCCTGGATCCCATAGCCCTGGTGCTCTGGGACGCCTGCTGGGATGTTCCAACTGCTGGATTCCTCACCTTTTTTATACAATGGGCCATGTGTTGTGAGGTTAATCCTGCCTGCCTCGCTCTGAGACCCATGGTGATGTGGGTCCTCTGGTTTGAGGCCACATTTCCTGGGTACCTCAACCTTTGATGATGTGGCCCCATGGGTGTGATGACACTCCTGTCTGGTTCACAGCCCCTTGCTGATGTGGGCACTCTGGTGAGAGTCTGATCCTGGCTGGGTTCCTTACCCTTCTGTGAGGTGGGCCCTCTGATGTGAGGTCACTCCTGCCTGGCTGGCTCACATCGCCTTGGCGATGTGGGCCCTCTGTTGGCCACGAAAGCATGCTGGGAGCCCCCTACCCTCTTTAATGAGGGCCCTGAAAAAACTCATATGCACTTTTTGACCAAGTGCATCATTGTCGAGAATCTGCCTCTTCTCCTATGCTTTCAGAGCACTTCCCGTCTACCTCCTGAAATCATATTACTGGAATTCTGCCCCACTTTCAAGTCCTCTTCGCAGCCTTACTTCAATATATTTTTGTTTGATACCTGCCATTTATAACTCTGCAGGTTTGTTAATTACAGTGTCCCTGAGCTCCTTTCTTCAACTAGCTTTCTTGTGAGCTGGCCGCAAAACCGCAGGATTGCTTCAGGCCCTAATCTGGTTTCCGCACAGCATGCTGAGCGTTTGGAAAATTCCTTTTTCTGGTGGGAAATGAGTGTTAAATTTGCCCGTGCAGACAACTACAGCTAGTCTCTCATTGGTTCTCCCTATTCCTGTTCATCTTGCGCAGATATTGCAAACTGTGCCCAACAGGAGGTTAAAGGCACTGACTCTCCAAGTGGGGAGAGAGTTAGTAAAGCGTCTGGAATGGTGAACCTGAGTACCAAGGGACGAAACCTGAGAGGCATTTAAAATCGCTTCCCAGTCACATGGTGGACCATACTCTGGGATTCAGGTGCATGATTTAGGTGAAGGAAGAATCCTGTAAACCTGGAAAGTTGGGACCCATGGAATGGGTACCATGCAGTATGACTTCAAAGGGTCTGCGTTTGCTCATTGAACCTCACCAATGCTATCAGCACGAAGTGTCCAACCTTATGTCTCACTCAGCTCTGGGTGTAGATGTGGTAAATCCAGGGTGCATTACAAGCCCTGAATGAATTATTTAAGAATTGCTCTCTATTTCAGTGTCATTGTGTTTTGTTTTTGTAATTCATTTTGATAATGGGATTTATCGGATTTTCTCTGCTGCATTCATGCAGTTGTACACACGCTTGATTCTCTTATGCAGACATATAAATCCATGGGTTTGAAGATTCTTACTAGTCAGGTGTATTCCTAGGCGTTGAATATGGGGTGTTTAGTCCATTTCGTTGAGCAAGGTGTAGGTTTTGACTATGACATATTTGGCTTATGGAAAGGTATCTGTGCTAATTTCTATCTGGTTTTATGCAGCACCCCAACTCACCTTTCCCCTTAAGCAAGCATAAGTTGGTTTTCTAAATTTGAGACCCTGTTCTGTTTTGTAATTCAGTTCATGTGTAGCCAAGTTTACATTCCGTGTATTAGTGATATCTTATGATGTTTCATTTTCTGTGTGACTTATTTCACTTAGAATCATCGTACCTGAATCCACTCATTATGCCGCGACGGGCCTGATGACCTAGATTTCATTGCTGAGTGATATTACATTGTACGTACGTACCACAACTTCTTTATCCATTTTTAACGTTCTGGGATATTTAACTTGTTCCGCAGACGGTGTTCTTGTAAACAGAGCCGTCCGAAACTTTGGGGTGGCTGTGTGTTTTTGATTTTAATTCCGTAAGCTATAGGACCATAAGTGGAAGTGCCATAGGCTCCGTTGCTTTGCTTTTTAGGTGTTTCAGGAAACACCGTACACTTCTCCAGAGTGGCTGTTGGCAATTTATATCCCGTCCATCAGCATAACAAGTCTCCCTGTTCTCCATGGCCTGTCCTGCCTTTCTGGATTTTACACTTTTTTCAGAAGGCCCTTTTGACCGGGGGGCAGTGAGACTTCATTGTAGTGCAGATTTCCTTTACACGCTTGCTTGGTTGGCCAAAAAGTGCGTATGCGTTATTTCCTGAATATATTCAGTTAAAAACGCATACGCCCTTTTTGGCCAAGTGCATCATTGTCGACGTTATGACTCTTTTCTATGCTTTAAATGCAATTCCAGTCTACCCCCTGAAATCGTTTTCCAGCAATTCTGCCCCGCTGTCAAGTCCTCTTCGCAGCCTTCTTCAATGTATTTCTGGACGATAGTTGGCATTTATAACTCTGCAGGTTTGTGAATGACAGAGCCCCTGAGCTCCTTTCTTCAACTCGTTTCCTTGTGAGCTGGCCGCAAAACCGCAGGATTGCTTCAGGCCCTAATCTGGTTCCGGCCCGGCATGCTGAGCCTTTGGTTAATTCCACTTCCTGGAGGGAAATGAGCATAAATTTGCCCGTGCAGACACCTACAGCTAGTCTCTCATTGTTTCTCCCTATTCCTTTTCATCTTGCGCAGAAATTGCATACTGTGTCAAACAGGAGGTTAAAGGCACTGACTCTCCAAGCGGGGAGAGTGTTATTATACCGTCCGGAATGGTCAACCCGAGTATCAGGGGACGAAAACTTACATGCATTTAAAAATGTTGCGCAGTCACAGGGACCATACTCTGGGTTTCCCATGCATGTTTTAGCTAAAGGAAGAATCCCTGAAACCTGGAGAGTTGGGACCCATGGAATGGGTATCATGCAGTATGACTTCAAAGGGTCTGCATTTGCTCACCGAAACTCACCAATGCTATCAGCTCAAAGTGTCCAGCCTTATGTCTCACCCAGCTCTGTGTGTAGATATGGTAAATCCAGGTTGCATCACAAGTCCTGAATGAATTATTTAAGAATTGCTTTCTATTTCACTGTCATTGTGTTTTGTTTTTATAATTCATTTTGATAATGGGATTTATCGGATTTTCACTGCTGCGTTTATACCGCTGTACACACGCTTGATTGTCTTATGGAGACATATAAATCCATGGGTTTTAAGATTCTTACTAGTCAGGTATATTCCTAGGCGTTGAATTTGGGGTGTTGAGTCCATTTTATTGAGCAAGGAGTAGGTCTTGACTATTGCATATTTGACTTATGGAACGGTATCTGTGCTAATTTCAATCTCTGGTTTTATGTAGCACCCCAACTCACCTTTCGCCTTAAGCAAGCATTGGTTGGTTTGCTAAATTTGAGACCCTGTTCTGTTTTGTAATTCAGTTCATGTGTAGCCAAGTTTACATTCCGTGTATTAGTGGTATCTTATGATGTTTCTTTCTCTGTGTGACTAATTTCACTTAGAGTCTTCATACCTGAATCCACTCGTTATGCCGCGACGGGCCTGAAGACATAGATTTCATTGCTGTGTGATATTCCATTGTACGTTCGTAGCACAACTTCTTTATCCATTTTCCGCTTTCTGGGATATTTAACTTGTACCATAGATGAGTATATTGTAAACAGAGCCATTCGAAAATTTGGGGTGGCTGCGTCTTTTTTATTTTAATTTCCCTAAACTATAGGACCATAAGTGGAAGTGCCGTAGGCTCCGTTGCTTTTTTTTTTAGGTGTTTGAGGAAACACCATACACTTCTCCAGAGTGGCTGTTGGCAATTTACATCCCGCCCATCAGCATAAGAAGGCTCTCTGTTCTCCATGGCCTGTGCTGCCTTTCTGGATTTTACACTTTTTTCAGATGGCCCTTTTGACCATGGGGGAGATGAGACTTCATTGTAGTGCAGATTACTTTAACATGCTTGCTTGGTTGGCCAAAAAGGGCGTATGCGTTTTTTCCTGAATATATTCAGGAAAAAACGCACACGCTCTTTTTGCCCAAGAGCATCATTGTCGACGTCCTGCCTCTTTTCCTATGTTTTAAATGCAATTCCAGTCTACCCCCTGAAATCGTTTTCCTGCAAATCTGTCCCGCTTACAAGTCGTCTTCGCAGCCTTCCTTCAATATATTTTTGGACGATAGCTGTCATTTATAACTCTGCAGGTTTGTGAGTTACAGTGCCCCTGAGCTCCTTTCTTCAACTCGCTATCTTGTGAGCTGGCCGCAAACCCACAGGATTGCTTCAGGCCCTAATCTGGTTCCGGCACGGCATGCTGAGCCTTTGGTTAATTCCTCTTCCTGGTGGGAAATGAGCGTTAAATTTGCCCTTGCAGACACCTAGAGCTAGTCTCTCATTCGTTCTCCCTATTCCTTTTCATCTTGCGCAGAAATTGCAAACTGTGCCCAACAGGAGGTTAAAGGCACTGACTCTCCAAGTGGGGAGAGTGTTCGTAAAGGGTCTGGAATGGTGAACCCGAGTAAAAGGGGACGAAAACTGAGATGCATTTGAAAACGTTTGCCAGCCACACGGTGCACCATACTGTGGGTTTCCCATGCATGTTTTAGCTGAAGGAAGAATCCCTTAAAATTGGAGAGTTGGGACCCATGGAATGGGTACCATGCTGTATGACTTCAAAGGGTCTGCATTTGCTCATCGAACCTCACCAATGCTATCAGCCCGAAGTGTCCAACCTTATGTCTCACTCAGCTCTGGGTGTAGATGTGGTAAATCCAGGTTGCATCACAAGCCCTGAATGAATTATTTAAGAATTGCTCTCTATTTCACTGTCCTTGGGTTTTGTTTGTGTAATTCATTTTGATAATGGGATTTATCGTATTTTCTCTGCTGCATTCATGCCGCTGTACACACGCTTCATTCTCTTACGGAGACATATAAATCCATGGGTTTGAAGATTCTTACTAGTCAGGTGTATTCCTAAGCGTTGAATATGGGGTGTTTAGTCCATTTCGTTGAGCAAGGGGTAGGTCTTGACTATTACATATTTGGCTTATGGAAAGGTATCTGTGCTAATTTCTATCTCTGGTTTTATGCAGCACCCCAACTCACCTTTCCCCTTAAGCAAGCATAAGTTGGTTTTCTAAATTTGAGACCCTGTTCTGTTTTGTAATTCAGTTCATGTGTAGCCAAGTTTACATTCCGTGTATTAGTGATATCTTATGATGTTTCATTTTCTGTGTGACTTATTTCACTTAGAATCATCGTACCTGAATCCACTCATTATGCCGCGACGGGCCTGAAGACATAGATTTCATTGCTGTGTGATATTCCATTGTACGTTCGTAGCACAACTTCTTTATCCATTTTCCGCTTTCTGGGATATTTAACTTGTACCATAGATGAGTATATTGTAAACAGAGCCGTCCGACACTTTGGGGTGGCTGTGTGTTTTTGATTTTAATTTCCCTAAGCTATAGGACCATAAGTGGAAGTGCCGTAGGCTCCGTAGCTTTGTTTTTTCGGTGTTCCGGGAAACACCATACACTTCTCCAGAGTGGCTGTTGGCAATTTACATCCCGCCCATCAGCATAACAAGGCTCCCTGTTCTCCATGGCCTGTGCTGCCTTTCTGGATTTTACACTTTTTTCAGATGGCCCTTTTGACCGGGGGGCAGTGAGACTTCATTGTAGTGCAGATTTCTTTAACATGCTTGCTTGGTTGGCCAAAAAGGGCGTATGCGTTTTTTCCTGAATATATTCAGGAAAAAACGCATACGCCCTTTTTGGCCAAGAGCATCATTGTCGATGTTCTGCCTCTTTTCCTATGCTTTAAATGCAATTCCCGTGTCCCCCCTGAAATCGTTTTCCTGCAATTCTGCCCCACTTACAAGTCGTCTTCGCAGCCTTCCTTCAATATATTTTTGGACGATAGCTGTCATTTACAACTCTGCAGGTTTGTGAGTTACAGTGCCCCTGAGCTCATTTCTTCAACTCGCTATCTTGTGAGCTGGCCGCAAACCCACAGGATTGCCTCAGGCCCTAATCTGGTTCCGGCACGGCATGCTGAGCCTTTGGTTAATTCCTCTTCCTGGTGGGAAATGAGCGTTAAATTTGCCCGTGCAAACACCTAGAGCTAGTCTCTGAATCGTTCTCCCTATTCCTTTTCATCTTGCGCAGAAATTGCAAACTGTGCCCAACAGGAGGTTAAAGGCACTGACTCTCCAAGTGGGGAGAGTGTTCGTAAAGGGTCTGGAATGGTGAACCCGAGTAAAAGGGGACGAAAACTAAGATGCATTTGAAAACGTTTGCCAGTCACACGGTGCACCATACTGTGGGATTCCCATGCATGTTTTAGCTGAAGGAAGAATCCCTTAAACTTGGAGAGTTGGGACCCATGGAATGGGTACCATGCTGTATGACTTCAAAGGGTCTGCATTTGCTCATCGAACCTCACCAATGCTATCAGCCCGAAGTGCCCAACCTTATGTCTCACTCAGCTCTGGGTGTAGATGTGGTAAATCCAGGTTGCATCACAAGCCCTGAATGAATTATTTAAGAATTGCTCTCTATTTCACTGTCCTTGGGTTTTGTTTGTGTAATTCATTTTGATAATGGGATTTATCGCATTTTCTCTGCTGCATTCATGCCGCTGTACACACGCTTCATTCTCTTATGGAGACATATAAATCCATGGGTTTGAAGATTCTTACTAGTCAGGTGTATTCCTAGGCGTTGAATATGGGGTGTTTAGTCCATTTCGTTGAGCAAGGGGTAGGTCTTGACTATTACATATTTGGCTTATGGAAAGGTATCTGTGCTAATTTCTATCTCTGGTTTTATGCAGCACCCCAACTCACCTTTCCCCTTAAGCAAGCATAAGTTGGTTTTCTAAATTTGAGACCCTGTTCTGTTTTGTAATTCAGTTCATGTGTAGCGAAGTTTACATTCCGTGTAGTAGTGATATCTTATGATGTTTCATTTTCTGTGTGACTTATTTCACTTAGAATCATCGTACCTGAATCCACTCATTATGCCGCGAAGGGCCTGATGACATAGATTTCATTGCTGAGTGATATTCCATTGTACGTACGTACCACAACTTCTTTATCCATTTTTCACATTCTGGGATATTTAACTTGTACCGTAGACGAGGTTCTTGTAAACAGAGCCGTCCGACACTTGGGGGTGGCTGTGTGTTTTTGATTTTAATTTCCCTAAGCTATAGGACCATAAGTGGAAGTGCCGTAGGCTCCGTAGCTTTGTTTTTTCGGTGTTCCGGGAAACACCATACACTTCTCCAGAGTGGCTGTTGGCAATTTACATCCCGCCCATCAGCATGACAAGGCTCCCTGTTCTCCATGGCCTGTGCTGCCTTTCTGATTTTACACTTTTTTCAGATGGCTCTTTTGACCGGGGGGCAGTGAGACTTCATTGTAGTGCAGATTTTTTTAACATGCTTGCTTGGTTGGCCAAAAAGGGCGTATGCGTTTTTTCCTGAATATATTCAGGAAAAACGCATACGCCCTTTTTGGCCAAGAGCATCATTGTCGACGTTCTGCCTCTTTTCCTATGCTTTAAATGGAATTCCCGTCTACCGCCTGAAATCGTTTTCCTGCAAATCTGTCCCGCTTACAAGTCGTCTTCGCAGCCTTCCTTCAATATATTTTTGGACGATAGCTGTCATTTATAACTCTGCAGGTTTGTGAGTTACAGTGCCCCTGAGCTCCTTTCTTCAACTCGCTTTCTTGTTAGCTGGCCGCAAACCCACAGGATTGCCTCAGGCCCTAATCTGGTTCCGGCACGGCATGCTGAGCCTTTGGTTAATTCCTCTTCCTGGTGGGAAATGAGCGTTAAATTTGCCCGTGCAGACACCTACAGCTAGTCTCTCATTCGTTCTCCCTCTTCCTTTTCATCTTGCGCAGAAATTGCAAACTGTGCCCAACAGGAGGTTAAAGGCACTGACTCTCCAAGTGGGGAGAGTGTTCGTAAAGGGTCTGGAATGGTGAACCCGAGTAAAAGGGGACGAATACTGAGATGCATTTGAAAACGTTTGCCAGTCACACGGTGCACCATACTGTGGGTTTCCCATGCATGTTTTAGCTGAAGGAAGAATCCCTTAAACTTGGAGAGTTGGGACCCATGGAATGGGTACCATGCTGTATGACTTTAAAGGGTCTGCATTTGCTCATCGAACCTCACCAATGCTATCAGCCCGAAGTGCCCAACCTTATGTCTCACTCAGCTCTGGGTGTAGATGTGGTAAATCCAGGTTGCATCACAAGCCCTGAATGAATTATTTAAGAATTGCTCTCTATTTCACTGTCCTTGGGTTTTGTTTGTGTAATTCATTTTGATAATGGGATTTATCGGATTTCCTCTGCTGCATTCATGCCGCTGTACACACGCTTCATTCTCTTATGGAGACATATAAATCCATGGGTTTGAAGATTCTTACTAGTCAGGTGTATTCCTAGGCGTTGAATATGGGGTGTTTAGTCCATTTCGTTGAGCAAGGGGTAGGTCTTGACTATTACATATTTGGCTTATGGAAAGGTATCTGTGCTAATTTCTATCTCTGGTTTTATGCAGCACCCCAACTCACCTTTCCCCTTAAGCAAGCATAAGTTGGTTTTATAAATTTGAGACCCTGTTCTGTTTTGTAATTCAGTTCATGTGTAGCCAAGTTTACATTCCGTGTATTAGTGATATCTTATGATGTTTCATTTTCTGTGTGACTTATTTCACTTAGAATCATCGTACCTGAATCCAATCATTATGCCGCGACGGGCCTGATGACATAGATTTCATTGCTGTGTGATATTCCATTGTACGTACGTACCACAACTTGTTTATCCATTTTTCACATTCTGGGATATTTAACTTGTACTGTAGACGAGGTTCTTGTAAACAGAGCCGCCCGAGACTCTTGGGTGGTTGTGTGTTTTTTATTTTAATTTTCCTAAGCTATAGGACCATAAGGGGAAGTGCCATAGGCTCCGTTGCTGTGTTTTTTAGGTGTTTCAGGAAACACCATACACTTCTCCAGAGTGGCTGTTGGCAATTTACATCCCACGCATCAGCATAACAAGGCTCCCTGTTCTCCATGGCCTGTGCTGCATTTCTGGATTTTACACTTTTTTCAGATGGCCCTTTTGACCGGGGGGCAGTGAGACTTCATTGTAGTGCAGATTTCTTTAACATGCTTGCTTGGTTGGCCAAAAAGGGCGTATGCGTTTTTTCCTGAATATATTCAGGAAAAAACGCATACGCCCTTTTTGGCCAAGTGCATCATTGTCGTCGTTCTGCCTCTTTTCCTATGCTTTAAATGCAATTCCAGTCTACCCCCTGAAATCGTTTTCATGCAATTCTGCCCCGCTTTCAAGTCCTCTTCGCAGCCTTCCTTCAATATATTTTTGGACGATAGCTGTCATTTATAACTCTGCAGGTTTGTGAATTACAGTGCCCCTGAGCTCCTTTCTTCAAATCGCTTTCTTTTGAGCTGGCCGCAAACCCGCAGGATTGCTTCAGGCCCTAATCTTGTTGCAGCACGGCATGCTGAGCCTTTCGTTAATTCCTCTTCGTGGTTGGAAATGAGCGTTAAATTTGACCGTGCAGACACCTACAGCTAGTCTCTCATTGGTTCTCCCTATTCCTGTTCATCTTGCGCAGAAATTGCAAACTGTGCTAAACAGGAGGTTAAAGGCACTGACTCTCCAAGTGGGGAGAGTGTTAGTAAATGGTCTGGAATTGTGAACCCGAGTAAAAGGGGACGAAAACTGAGATGCATTTGAAAACGTTTCCCGGTCACACGGTGCACCATACTCTGGGTTTCCCATGCATGTTTTAGCTGAAGGAAGAATCGCTTAAACCTGGAGAGTTGGGACCCATGGAATGGGTACCATGCAGTATGACTTCAAATGGTCTGCATTTGCTCATCGAACCTCAACAATGCTATCAGCCCGAAGTGTCCAACATTATGTCTCACTCAGCTCTGGGTGTAGATGAGGTAAATCCAGGTTGCATCACAAGCCCTGAATGAATTATTTAAGAATTGCTCTCTATTTCACTGTCCTTGGGTTTTGTTTGTGTAATTCATTTTGATAATGGGATTTATCGCATTTTCTCTGCTGCATTCATGCTGCTGTACACACGCTTCATTCTCTTATGGAGACATATAAATCCATGGGTTTGAAGATTCTTACTAGTCAGGTGTATTCCTAGGCGTTGAATATGGGGTGTTTAGTCCATTTCGTTGAGCAAGGGGTAGGTCTTGACTATTACATATTTGGCTTATGGAAAGGTATCTGTGCTAATTTCTATCTCTGGTTTTATGCAGCACCCCAACTCACCTTTCCCCTTAAGCAAGCATAAGTTGGTTTTCTAAATTTGAGACCCTGTTCTGTTTTGTAATTCAGTTCATGTGTAGCGAAGTTTACATTCCGTGTAGTAGTGATATCTTATGATGTTTCATTTTCTGTGTGACTTATTTCACTTAGAATCATCGTACCTGAATCCACTCATTATGCCGCGAAGGGCCTGATGACATAGATTTCATTGCTGAGTGATATTCCATTGTACGTACGTACCACAACTTCTTTATCCATTTTTCACATTCTGGGATATTTAACTTGTACCGTAGACGAGGTTCTTGTAAACAGAGCCGTCCGACACTTGGGGGTGGCTGTGTGTTTTTGATTTTAATTTCCCTAAGCTATAGGACCATAAGTGGAAGTGCCGTAGGCTCCGTAGCTTTGTTTTTTCGGTGTTCCGGGAAACACCATACACTTCTCCAGAGTGGCTGTTGGCAATTTACATCCCGCCCATCAGCATAACAAGGCTCCCTGTTCTCCATGGCCTGTGCTGCCTTTCTGATTTTACACTTTTTTCAGATGGCTCTTTTGACCGGGGGGCAGTGAGACTTCATTGTAGTGCAGATTTTTTTAACATGCTTGCTTGGTTGGCCAAAAAGGGCGTATGCGTTTTTTCCTGAATATATTCAGGAAAAACGCATACGCCCTTTTTGGCCAAGAGCATCATTGTCGACGTTCTGCCTCTTTTCCTATGCTTTAAATGGAATTCCCGTCTACCCCCTGAAATCGTTTTCCTGCAAATCTGTCCCGCTTACAAGTCGTCTTCGCAGCCTTCCTTCAATATATTTTTGGACGATAGCTGTCATTTATAACTCTGCAGGTTTGTGAGTTACAGTGCCCCTGAGCTCCTTTCTTCAACTCGCTTTCTTGTTAGCTGGCCGCAAACCCACAGGATTGCCTCAGGCCCTAATCTGGTTCCGGCACGGCATGCTGAGCCTTTGGTTAATTCCTCTTCCTGGTGGGAAATGAGCGTTAAATTTGCCCGTGCAGACACCTACAGCTAGTCTCTCATTCGTTCTCCCTCTTCCTTTTCATCTTGCGCAGAAATTGCAAACTGTGCCCAACAGGAGGTTAAAGGCACTGACTCTCCAAGTGGGGAGAGTGTTCGTAAAGGGTCTGGAATGGTGAACCCGAGTAAAAGGGGACGAATACTGAGATGCATTTGAAAACGTTTGCCAGTCACACGGTGCACCATACTGTGGGTTTCCCATGCATGTTTTAGCTGAAGGAAGAATCCCTTAAACTTGGAGAGTTGGGACCCATGGAATGGGTACCATGCTGTATGACTTTAAAGGGTCTGCATTTGCTCATCGAACCTCACCAATGCTATCAGCCCGAAGTGCCCAACCTTATGTCTCACTCAGCTCTGGGTGTAGATGTGGTAAATCCAGGTTGCATCACAAGCCCTGAATGAATTATTTAAGAATTGCTCTCTATTTCACTGTCCTTGGGTTTTGTTTGTGTAATTCATTTTGATAATGGGATTTATCGGATTTCCTCTGCTGCATTCATGCCGCTGTACACACGCTTCATTCTCTTATGGAGACATATAAATCCATGGGTTTGAAGATTCTTACTAGTCAGGTGTATTCCTAGGCGTTGAATATGGGGTGTTTAGTCCATTTCGTTGAGCAAGGGGTAGGTCTTGACTATTACATATTTGGCTTATGGAAAGGTATCTGTGCTAATTTCTATCTCTGGTTTTATGCAGCACCCCAACTCACCTTTCCCCTTAAGCAAGCATAAGTTGGTTTTATAAATTTGAGACCCTGTTCTGTTTTGTAATTCAGTTCATGTGTAGCCAAGTTTACATTCCGTGTATTAGTGATATCTTATGATGTTTCATTTTCTGTGTGACTTATTTCACTTAGAATCATCGTACCTGAATCCAATCATTATGCCGCGACGGGCCTGATGACATAGATTTCATTGCTGTGTGATATTCCATTGTACGTACGTACCACAACTTGTTTATCCATTTTTCACATTCTGGGATATTTAACTTGTACTGTAGACGAGGTTCTTGTAAACAGAGCCGCCCGAGACTCTTGGGTGGTTGTGTGTTTTTTATTTTAATTTTCCTAAGCTATAGGACCATAAGGGGAAGTGCCATAGGCTCCGTTGCTGTGTTTTTTAGGTGTTTCAGGAAACACCATACACTTCTCCAGAGTGGCTGTTGGCAATTTACATCCCACGCATCAGCATAACAAGGCTCCCTGTTCTCCATGGCCTGTGCTGCATTTCTGGATTTTACACTTTTTTCAGATGGCCCTTTTGACCGGGGGGCAGTGAGACTTCATTGTAGTGCAGATTTCTTTAACATGCTTGCTTGGTTGGCCAAAAAGGGCGTATGCGTTTTTTCCTGAATATATTCAGGAAAAAACGCATACGCCCTTTTTGGCCAAGTGCATCATTGTCGTCGTTCTGCCTCTTTTCCTATGCTTTAAATGCAATTCCAGTCTACCCCCTGAAATCGTTTTCATGCAATTCTGCCCCGCTTTCAAGTCCTCTTCGCAGCCTTCCTTCAATATATTTTTGGACGATAGCTGTCATTTATAACTCTGCAGGTTTGTGAATTACAGTGCCCCTGAGCTCCTTTCTTCAAATCGCTTTCTTTTGAGCTGGCCGCAAACCCGCAGGATTGCTTCAGGCCCTAATCTTGTTGCAGCACGGCATGCTGAGCCTTTCGTTAATTCCTCTTCGTGGTTGGAAATGAGCGTTAAATTTGACCGTGCAGACACCTACAGCTAGTCTCTCATTGGTTCTCCCTATTCCTGTTCATCTTGCGCAGAAATTGCAAACTGTGCTAAACAGGAGGTTAAAGGCACTGACTCTCCAAGTGGGGAGAGTGTTAGTAAATGGTCTGGAATTGTGAACCCGAGTAAAAGGGGACGAAAACTGAGATGCATTTGAAAACGTTTCCCGGTCACACGGTGCACCATACTCTGGGTTTCCCATGCATGTTTTAGCTGAAGGAAGAATCGCTTAAACCTGGAGAGTTGGGACCCATGGAATGGGTACCATGCAGTATGACTTCAAATGGTCTGCATTTGCTCATCGAACCTCAACAATGCTATCAGCCCGAAGTGTCCAACATTATGTCTCACTCAGCTCTGGGTGTAGATGAGGTAAATCCAGGTTGCATCACAAGCCCTGAATGAATTATTTAAGAATTGCTCTCTATTTCACTGTCCTTGGGTTTTGTTTGTGTAATTCATTTTGATAATGGGATTTATCGCATTTTCTCTGCTGCATTCATGCTGCTGTACACACGCTTCATTCTCTTATGGAGACATATAAATCCATGGGTTTGAAGATTCTTACTAGTCAGGTGTATTCCTAGGCGTTGAATATGGGGTGTTTAGTCCATTTCGTTGAGCAAGGGGTAGGTCTTGACTATTACATATTTGGCTTATGGAAAGGTATCTGTGCTAATTTCTATCTCTGGTTTTATGCAGCACCCCAACTCACCTTTCCCCTTAAGCAAGCATAAGTTGGTTTTCTAAATTTGAGACCCTGTTCTGTTTTGTAATTCAGTTCATGTGTAGCGAAGTTTACATTCCGTGTAGTAGTGATATCTTATGATGTTTCATTTTCTGTGTGACTTATTTCACTTAGAATCATCGTACCTGAATCCACTCATTATGCCGCGAAGGGCCTGATGACATAGATTTCATTGCTGAGTGATATTCCATTGTACGTACGTACCACAACTTCTTTATCCATTTTTCACATTCTGGGATATTTAACTTGTACCGTAGACGAGGTTCTTGTAAACAGAGCCGTCCGACACTTGGGGGTGGCTGTGTGTTTTTGATTTTAATTTCCCTAAGCTATAGGACCATAAGTGGAAGTGCCGTAGGCTCCGTAGCTTTGTTTTTTCGGTGTTCCGGGAAACACCATACACTTCTCCAGAGTGGCTGTTGGCAATTTACATCCCGCCCATCAGCATAACAAGGCTCCCTGTTCTCCATGGCCTGTGCTGCCTTTCTGATTTTACACTTTTTTCAGATGGCTCTTTTGACCGGGGGGCAGTGAGACTTCATTGTAGTGCAGATTTTTTTAACATGCTTGCTTGGTTGGCCAAAAAGGGCGTATGCGTTTTTTCCTGAATATATTCAGGAAAAACGCATACGCCCTTTTTGGCCAAGAGCATCATTGTCGACGTTCTGCCTCTTTTCCTATGCTTTAAATGGAATTCCCGTCTACCCCCTGAAATCGTTTTCCTGCAAATCTGTCCCGCTTACAAGTCGTCTTCGCAGCCTTCCTTCAATATATTTTTGGACGATAGCTGTCATTTATAACTCTGCAGGTTTGTGAGTTACAGTGCCCCTGAGCTCCTTTCTTCAACTCGCTTTCTTGTTAGCTGGCCGCAAACCCACAGGATTGCCTCAGGCCCTAATCTGGTTCCGGCACGGCATGCTGAGCCTTTGGTTAATTCCTCTTCCTGGTGGGAAATGAGCGTTAAATTTGCCCGTGCAGACACCTACAGCTAGTCTCTCATTCGTTCTCCCTCTTCCTTTTCATCTTGCGCAGAAATTGCAAACTGTGCCCAACAGGAGGTTAAAGGCACTGACTCTCCAAGTGGGGAGAGTGTTCGTAAAGGGTCTGGAATGGTGAACCCGAGTAAAAGGGGACGAAAACTGAGATGCATTTGAAAACGTTTGCCAGTCACACGGTGCACCATACTGTGGGTTTCCCATGCATGTTTTAGCTGAAGGAAGAATCCCTTAAACTTGGAGAGTTGGGACCCATGGAATGGGTACCATGCTGTATGACTTTAAAGGGTCTGCATTTGCTCATCGAACCTCACCAATGCTATCAGCCCGAAGTGCCCAACCTTATGTCTCACTCAGCTCTGGGTGTAGATGTGGTAAATCCAGGTTGCATCACAAGCCCTGAATGAATTATTTAAGAATTGCTCTCTATTTCACTGTCCTTGGGTTTTGTTTGTGTAATTCATTTTGATAATGGGATTTATCGGATTTCCTCTGCTGCATTCATGCCGCTGTACACACGCTTCATTCTCTTATGGAGACATATAAATCCATGGGTTTGAAGATTCTTACTAGTCAGGTGTATTCCTAGGCGTTGAATATGGGGTGTTTAGTCCATTTCGTTGAGCAAGGGGTAGGTCTTGACTATTACATATTTGGCTTATGGAAAGGTATCTGTGCTAATTTCTATCTCTGGTTTTATGCAGCACCCCAACTCACCTTTCCCCTTAAGCAAGCATAAGTTGGTTTTATAAATTTGAGACCCTGTTCTGTTTTGTAATTCAGTTCATGTGTAGCCAAGTTTACATTCCGTGTATTAGTGATATCTTATGATGTTTCATTTTCTGTGTGACTTATTTCACTTAGAATCATCGTACCTGAATCCAATCATTATGCCGCGACGGGCCTGATGACATAGATTTCATTGCTGTGTGATATTCCATTGTACGTACGTACCACAACTTGTTTATCCATTTTTCACATTCTGGGATATTTAACTTGTACTGTAGACGAGGTTCTTGTAAACAGAGCCGCCCGAGACTCTTGGGTGGTTGTGTGTTTTTTATTTTAATTTTCCTAAGCTATAGGACCATAAGGGGAAGTGCCATAGGCTCCGTTGCTGTGTTTTTTAGGTGTTTCAGGAAACACCATACACTTCTCCAGAGTGGCTGTTGGCAATTTACATCCCACGCATCAGCATAACAAGGCTCCCTGTTCTCCATGGCCTGTGCTGCATTTCTGGATTTTACACTTTTTTCAGATGGCCCTTTTGACCGGGGGGCAGTGAGACTTCATTGTAGTGCAGATTTCTTTAACATGCTTGCTTGGTTGGCCAAAAAGGGCGTATGCGTTTTTTCCTGAATATATTCAGGAAAAAACGCATACGCCCTTTTTGGCCAAGTGCATCATTGTCGTCGTTCTGCCTCTTTTCCTATGCTTTAAATGCAATTCCAGTCTACCCCCTGAAATCGTTTTCCTGCAATTCTGCCCCGCTTTCAAGTCCTCTTCGCAGCCTTCCTTCAATATATTTTTGGACGATAGCTGTCATTTATAACTCTGCAGGTTTGTGAATTACAGTGCCCCTGAGCTCCTTTCTTCAAATCGCTTTCTTTTGAGCTGGCCGCAAACCCGCAGGATTGCTTCAGGCCCTAATCTTGTTGCAGCACGGCATGCTGAGCCTTTCGTTAATTCCTCTTCGTGGTTGGAAATGAGCGTTAAATTTGACCGTGCAGACACCTACAGCTAGTCTCTCATTGGTTCTCCCTATTCCTGTTCATCTTGCGCAGAAATTGCAAACTGTGCTAAACAGGAGGTTAAAGGCACTGACTCTCCAAGTGGGGAGAGTGTTAGTAAATGGTCTGGAATTGTGAACCCGAGTAAAAGGGGACGAAAACTGAGATGCATTTGAAAACGTTTCCCGGTCACACGGTGCACCATACTGTGGGTTTCCCATGCATGTTTTAGCTGAAGGAAGAATCGCTTAAACCTGGAGAGTTGGGACCCATGGAATGGGTACCATGCAGTATGACTTCAAATGGTCTGCATTTGCTCATCGAACCTCAACAATGCTATCAGCCCGAAGTGTCCAACATTATGTCTCACTCAGCTCTGGGTGTAGATGAGGTAAATCCAGGTTGCATTTCAAGCCCTGAATGAATTATTTAAGAATTGCTCTCTATTTCACTGTCCTTGGGTTTTGTTTGTGTAATTCATTTTGATAATGGGATTTATCGCATTTTCTCTGCTGCATTCATGCTGCTGTACACACGCTTCATTCTCTTATGGAGACATATAAATCCATGGGTTTGAAGATTCTTACTAGTCAGGTGTATTCCTAGGCGTTGAATATGGGGTGTTTAGTCCATTTCGTTGAGCAAGGGGTAGGTCTTGACTATTACATATTTGGCTTATGGAAAGGTATCTGTGCTAATTTCTATCTCTGGTTTTATGCAGCACCCCAACTCACCTTTCCCCTTAAGCAAGCATAAGTTGGTTTTCTAAATTTGAGACCCTGTTCTGTTTTGTAATTCAGTTCATGTGTAGCGAAGTTTACATTCCGTGTAGTAGTGATATCTTATGATATTTCATTTTCTGTGTGACTTATTTCACTTAGAATCATCGTACCTGAATCCACTCATTATGCCGCGAAGGGCCTGATGACATAGATTTCATTGCTGAGTGATATTCCATTGTACGTACGTACCACAACTTCTTTATCCATTTTTCACATTCTGGGATATTTAACTTGTACCGTAGACGAGGTTCTTGTAAACAGAGCCGTCCGACACTTGGGGGTGGCTGTGTGTTTTTGATTTTAATTTCCCTAAGCTATAGGACCATAAGTGGAAGTGCCGTAGGCTCCGTAGCTTTGTTTTTTCGGTGTTCCGGGAAACACCATACACTTCTCCAGAGTGGCTGTTGGCAATTTACATCCCGCCCATCAGCATAACAAGGCTCCCTGTTCTCCATGGCCTGTGCTGCCTTTCTGATTTTACACTTTTTTCAGATGGCTCTTTTGACCGGGGGGCAGTGAGACTTCATTGTAGTGCAGATTTTTTTAACATGCTTGCTTGGTTGGCCAAAAAGGGCGTATGCGTTTTTTCCTGAATATATTCAGGAAAAACGCATACGCCCTTTTTGGCCAAGAGCATCATTGTCGACGTTCTGCCTCTTTTCCTATGCTTTAAATGGAATTCCCGTCTACCGCCTGAAATCGTTTTCCTGCAAATCTGTCCCACTTACAAGTCGTCTTCGCAGCCTTCCTTCAATATATTTTTGGACGATAGCTGTCATTTATAACTCTGCAGGTTTGTGAGTTACAGTGCCCCTGAGCTCCTTTCTTCAACTCGCTTTCTTGTTAGCTGGCCGCAAACCCACAGGATTGCCTCAGGCCCTAATCTGGTTCCGGCACGGCATGCTGAGCCTTTGGTTAATTCCTCTTCCTGGTGGGAAATGAGCGTTAAATTTGCCCGTGCAGACACCTACAGCTAGTCTCTCATTCGTTCTCCCTCTTCCTTTTCATCTTGCGCAGAAATTGCAAACTGTGCCCAACAGGAGGTTAAAGGCACTGACTCTCCAAGTGGGGAGAGTGTTCGTAAAGGGTCTGGAATGGTGAACCCGAGTAAAAGGGGACGAAAACTGAGATGCATTTGAAAACGTTTGCCAGTCACACGGTGCACCATACTGTGGGTTTCCCATGCATGTTTTAGCTGAAGGAAGAATCCCTTAAACTTGGAGAGTTGGGACCCATGGAATGGGTACCATGCTGTATGACTTTAAAGGGTCTGCATTTGCTCATCGAACCTCACCAATGCTATCAGCCCGAAGTGCCCAACCTTATGTCTCACTCAGCTCTGGGTGTAGATGTGGTAAATCCAGGTTGCATCACAAGCCCTGAATGAATTATTTAAGAATTGCTCTCTATTTCACTGTCCTTGGGTTTTGTTTGTGTAATTCATTTTGATAATGGGATTTATCGGATTTCCTCTGCTGCATTCATGCCGCTGTACACACGCTTCATTCTCTTATGGAGACATATAAATCCATGGGTTTGAAGATTCTTACTAGTCAGGTGTATTCCTAGGCGTTGAATATGGGGTGTTTAGTCCATTTCGTTGAGCAAGTGGTAGGTCTTGACTATTACATATTTGGCTTATGGAAAGGTATCTGTGCTAATTTCTATCTCTGGTTTTATGCAGCACCCCAACTCACCTTTCCCCTTAAGCAAGCATAAGTTGGTTTTATAAATTTGAGACCCTGTTCTGTTTTGTAATTCAGTTCATGTGTAGCCAAGTTTACATTCCTTGTATTAGTGATATCTTATGATGTTTCATTTTCTGTGTGACTTATTTCACTTAGAATCATCGTACCTGAATCCAATCATTATGCCGCGACGGGCCTGATGACATAGATTTCATTGCTGTGTGATATTCCATTGTACGTACGTACCACAACTTGTTTATCCATTTTTCACATTCTGGGATATTTAACTTGTACTGTAGACGAGGTTCTTGTAAACAGAGCCGCCCGAGACTCTTGGGTGGTTGTGTGTTTTTTATTTTAATTTTCCTAAGCTATAGGACCATAAGGGGAAGTGCCATAGGCTCCGTTGCTGTGTTTTTTAGGTGTTTCAGGAAACACCATACACTTCTCCAGAGTGGCTGTTGGCAATTTACATCCCACGCATCAGCATAACAAGGCTCCCTGTTCTCCATGGCCTGTGCTGCATTTCTGGATTTTACACTTTTTTCAGATGGCCCTTTTGACCGGGGGGCAGTGAGACTTCATTGTAGTGCAGATTTCTTTAACATGCTTGCTTGGTTGGCCAAAAAGGGCGTATGCGTTTTTTCCTGAATATATTCAGGAAAAAACGCATACGCCCTTTTTGGCCAAGTGCATCATTGTCGTCGTTCTGCCTCTTTTCCTATGCTTTAAATGCAATTCCAGTCTACCCCCTGAAATCGTTTTCCTGCAATTCTGCCCCGCTTTCAAGTCCTCTTCGCAGCCTTCCTTCAATATATTTTTGGACGATAGCTGTCATTTATAACTCTGCAGGTTTGTGAATTACAGTGCCCCTGAGCTCCTTTCTTCAAATCGCTTTCTTTTGAGCTGGCCGCAAACCCGCAGGATTGCTTCAGGCCCTAATCTTGTTGCAGCACGGCATGCTGAGCCTTTCGTTAATTCCTCTTCGTGGTTGGAAATGAGCGTTAAATTTGACCGTGCAGACACCTACAGCTAGTCTCTCATTGGTTCTCCCTATTCCTGTTCATCTTGCGCAGAAATTGCAAACTGTGCTAAACAGGAGGTTAAAGGCACTGACTCTCCAAGTGGGGAGAGTGTTAGTAAATGGTCTGGAATTGTGAACCCGAGTAAAAGGGGACGAAAACTGAGATGCATTTGAAAACGTTTCCCGGTCACACGGTGCACCATACTCTGGGTTTCCCATGCATGTTTTAGCTGAAGGAAGAATCGCTTAAACCTGGAGAGTTGGGACCCATGGAATGGGTACCATGCAGTATGACTTCAAATGGTCTGCATTTGCTCATCGAACCTCAACAATGCTATCAGCCCGAAGTGTCCAACATTATGTCTCACTCAGCTCTGGGTGTAGATGAGGTAAATCCAGGTTGCATCACAAGCCCTGAATGAATTATTTAAGAATTGCTCTCTATTTCACTGTCCTTGGGTTTTGTTTGTGTAATTCATTTTGATAATGGGATTTATCGCATTTTCTCTGCTGCATTCATGCTGCTGTACACACGCTTCATTCTCTTATGGAGACATATAAATCCATGGGTTTGAAGATTCTTACTAGTCAGGTGTATTCCTAGGCGTTGAATATGGGGTGTTTAGTCCATTTCGTTGAGCAAGGGGTAGGTCTTGACTATTACATATTTGGCTTATGGAAAGGTATCTGTGCTAATTTCTATCTCTGGTTTTATGCAGCACCCCAACTCACCTTTCCCCTTAAGCAAGCATAAGTTGGTTTTCTAAATTTGAGACCCTGTTCTGTTTTGTAATTCAGTTCATGTGTAGCGAAGTTTACATTCCTTGTAGTAGTGATATCTTATGATGTTTCATTTTCTGTGTGACTTATTTCACTTAGAATCATCGTACCTGAATCCACTCATTATGCCGCGAAGGGCCTGATGACATAGATTTCATTGCTGAGTGATATTCCATTGTACGTACGTACCACAACTTCTTTATCCATTTTTCACATTCTGGGATATTTAACTTGTACCGTAGACGAGGTTCTTGTAAACAGAGCCGTCTGACACTTGGGGGTGGCTGTGTGTTTTTGATTTTAATTTCCCTAAGCTATAGGACCATAAGTGGAAGTGCCGTAGGCTCCGTAGCTTTGTTTTTTCGGTGTTCCGGGAAACACCATACACTTCTCCAGAGTGGCTGTTGGCAATTTACATCCCGCCCATCAGCATAACAAGGCTCCCTGTTCTCCATGGCCTGTGCTGCCTTTCTGATTTTACACTTTTTTCAGATGGCTCTTTTGACCGGGGGGCAGTGAGACTTCATTGTAGTGCAGATTTTTTTAACATGCTTGCTTGGTTGGCCAAAAAGGGCGTATGCGTTTTTTCCTGAATATATTCAGGAAAAACGCATACGCCCTTTTTGGCCAAGAGCATCATTGTCGACGTTCTGCCTCTTTTCCTATGCTTTAAATGGAATTCCCGTCTACCGCCTGAAATCGTTTTCCTGCAAATCTGTCCCACTTACAAGTCGTCTTCGCAGCCTTCCTTCAATATATTTTTGGACGATAGCTGTCATTTATAACTCTGCAGGTTTGTGAGTTACAGTGCCCCTGAGCTCCTTTCTTCAACTCGCTTTCTTGTTAGCTGGCCGCAAACCCACAGGATTGCCTCAGGCCCTAATCTGGTTCCGGCACGGCATGCTGAGCCTTTGGTTAATTCCTCTTCCTGGTGGGAAATGAGCGTTAAATTTGCCCGTGCAGACACCTACAGCTAGTCTCTCATTCGTTCTCCCTCTTCCTTTTCATCTTGCGCAGAAATTGCAAACTGTGCCCAACAGGAGGTTAAAGGCACTGACTCTCCAAGTGGGGAGAGTGTTCGTAAAGGGTCTGGAATGGTGAACCCGAGTAAAAGGGGACGAAAACTGAGATGCATTTGAAAACGTTTGCCAGTCACACGGTGCACCATACTGTGGGTTTCCCATGCATGTTTTAGCTGAAGGAAGAATCCCTTAAACTTGGAGAGTTGGGACCCATGGAATGGGTACCATGCTGTATGACTTTAAAGGGTCTGCATTTGCTCATCGAACCTCACCAATGCTATCAGCCCGAAGTGCCCAACCTTATGTCTCACTCAGCTCTGGGTGTAGATGTGGTAAATCCAGGTTGCATCACAAGCCCTGAATGAATTATTTAAGAATTGCTCTCTATTTCACTGTCCTTGGGTTTTGTTTGTGTAATTCATTTTGATAATGGGATTTATCGGATTTCCTCTGCTGCATTCATGCCGCTGTACACACGCTTCATTCTCTTATGGAGACATATAAATCCATGGGTTTGAAGATTCTTACTAGTCAGGTGTATTCCTAGGCGTTGAATATGGGGTGTTTAGTCCATTTCGTTGAGCAAGGGGTAGGTCTTGACTATTACATATTTGGCTTATGGAAAGGTATCTGTGCTAATTTCTATCTCTGGTTTTATGCAGCACCCCAACTCACCTTTCCCCTTAAGCAAGCATAAGTTGGTTTTATAAATTTGAGACCCTGTTCTGTTTTGTAATTCAGTTCATGTGTAGCCAAGTTTACATTCCGTGTATTAGTGATATCTTATGATGTTTCATTTTCTGTGTGACTTATTTCACTTAGAATCATCGTACCTGAATCCAATCATTATGCCGCGACGGGCCTGATGACATAGATTTCATTGCTGTGTGATATTCCATTGTACGTACGTACCACAACTTGTTTATCCATTTTTCACATTCTGGGATATTTAACTTGTACTGTAGACGAGGTTCTTGTAAACAGAGCCGCCCGAGACTCTTGGGTGGTTGTGTGTTTTTTATTTTAATTTTCCTAAGCTATAGGACCATAAGGGGAAGTGCCATAGGCTCCGTTGCTGTGTTTTTTAGGTGTTTCAGGAAACACCATACACTTCTCCAGAGTGGCTGTTGGCAATTTACATCCCACGCATCAGCATAACAAGGCTCCCTGTTCTCCATGGCCTGTGCTGCATTTCTGGATTTTACACTTTTTTCAGATGGCCCTTTTGACCGGGGGGCAGTGAGACTTCATTGTAGTGCAGATTTCTTTAACATGCTTGCTTGGTTGGCCAAAAAGGGCGTATGCGTTTTTTCCTGAATATATTCAGGAAAAAACGCATACGCCCTTTTTGGCCAAGTGCATCATTGTCGTCGTTCTGCCTCTTTTCCTATGCTTTAAATGCAATTCCAGTCTACCCCCTGAAATCGTTTTCCTGCAATTCTGCCCCGCTTTCAAGTCCTCTTCGCAGCCTTCCTTCAATATATTTTTGGACGATAGCTGTCATTTATAACTCTGCATGTTTGTGAGTTACAGTGCCCCTGAGCTCCTTTCTTCAACTCGCAACTTGTGAGCTGGGCGCAAACCCGCAGGATTGATTCAGGCCCTAATCTGGTTCCGGCACGGCATGCTGATCCTTTGGTTAATTCCTCTTCCTGGTGGGAAATGAGCATTAAATTTGCCCGTGCAGACACTTACTGCTAGTCTCTCATTGGTTCTCCCTATTCCCGTTCATCTTGTGCAGAAATTGCAAACTGTGCCAAACAGGAGGTTAAAGGCACTGACTCTCCAAGTGGGGAGAGTGTTAGTAAACGTTCTGGAATGGTGAACCCGAGTAAAAGGGGACGAAAACTGAGATGCATTTGAAAACCTTTCCTGGTCACACGGTGCACCATACTGTGGGTTTCCCATGCATGTTTTAGCTGAAGAAAGAATCCCTTAATCCTGGAGAGTTGGGACCCATGGAATGGGTACCATGCAGTATGACTTCAAAGGGTCTGCATTTGCTCATCGAACCTCAACAATGCTATCAGCCCGAAGTGCCCAACCTTATGTCTCACTCAGCTCTGGGTGTAGATGTGGTAAATCCAGGTTGCATCACAAGCCCTGAATGAATTATTTAAGAATTGCTCTCTATTTCACTGTCCTTGGGTTTTGTTTGTGTAATTCATTTTGATAATGGGATTTATCGCATTTTCACCTCTGTGTTCATGCTGCTGTACTCACGCTTGATTCTCTTACGGAGACATATAAATCCATGAGTTTGAAGATTCTTACTAGTCAGGTGTATTCGTAGGTGTTGAATATGGCGTGTTGAGTCCATTTCGTTGACCAGGGAGTAGGTTTTTTCTATTACATATTTGGCTTATCGAACGGTATCTGTGCTAATTTCAATCTCTGGTTTTATGCAGCACCCCAACTCTCCTTTTTCCTTAAGCAAACATAAGTTGGTCTTCTAAATTTGAGACCCCATTCTGTTTTGTAATTCAGGTACTTTGTAGCCACGTTTACATTCCATGTATTAGTAATATCGTATGTCTTTTTCTTTTTGAATTATGTGACTTTGAATGATCATACGTAACTACTCTGGGGTTGTTACAACTGGCCATATTTCACTGATTTTCAGGCTGAGTAATATTCCACTCTATATAAGTGCCACACCTCTATCCATTTTTTCCCTCCAGAGACATATAAATTATATCCTAGTCGAGGATCTTTGAAACAGAGAGGCGGTAAACATTGGGGTGCCTGTGTCCTCTCCATTTTTGTCTTTCCCAAGATATACGTCCATGAGTGCAAGTGCCCTGTGCTCTGTAGCTCATTTTTTAGATGCTTTAGTAAACACAATACACTTCTCAAGAGTGACCATTGGCAATATACATTTCCACTATAAGCCTCACAGGGCTCCCTTTTCTCCTTGCCCTGTCCTGCATTTCTGGTGTTTACACTTTATGAGGAAGGCTCTTCTGACTGATGCGAAGTGATATGTTTTGTAGTACTGATTTCCAGTGCCCACCTGTTAGGTTGGCTAAAAAAGTGTATGCCCTTTTCTTGAATATATACAGAAAAAGACGCATACACCCTTTTTGGCCAACTGCAATGTTGGCAATGTTCAGCCCCTTTTCTTGTGCTTAATGGCGAGTCCTTTCTACCTCTTCCAATCCCTTTCCTGCCATTCTCCGTTGCTTACAAGTCCTTTTCTCTGACTTTCCTCAAGACATTTTTCAGTGAGAGATATTTTCAACTCTGCAGTTTCGTGAATTTTAGCGGCCCTGAGTTCCATTTTTCAACTTGTGTTTATGGGAACTGGCCACAAAGCAGCGGGATTTCCTCAAGCCCTATTCTGTTTCCATGGGCAACCCTAGCTTTTAGTCAATTCGTCTTCCTGATTGGAAATTAGAGTGACATGTGCCTGTCCGAACACCTAGGACTTGTCTCTCATTGTTCCTCCTCCTTCTGCTTCATTCTCTGGACAAATTCCAAACTGTATGCAACAGGATGTTGACAGTGCTGACATCTCCAAGTGGGAAGACTGTTCGTAAAGACGCTGGAGGGGTGAACCCGAGCACCAGGAGATGAGGAGATGAGATGCCTTTTCCAAACTCTTCCCGATCAGACGGTATACCATCTTCTGGGTGTGACAGGCATATTTTAGCTGTAGGAAGTGTCCCATTCATGTGAGGAGAACACCAGGGCTTTTTCAAAATCACTGTCTCTCCACAACCAAAACTGGGGAATTTTTTAAGCTACGGCTACACATATGTTCATTAAGGGCCTTGGGAAGTAGGCAGAGTCCAAACTTTAGATGATTGAAGTCTTCAGGGTCAGAAGCACTCACCACCGGCTTCCGTTAGGTTCCATTTTAACTGTCATTAATAGATGATGTCAATAAAAATATCTATTCTTTTTTCAGATTATTTCCCCTTATAGGTTATTGCAAAATATTGAGTGTAGTTCCCTGTGCTGTACAGTAGTTCCTTGTTGATGATCGATTTTATACATAGCAGTGTGTATGTGTTAATCCCAAACTGTTAATTTATCCCTCCTCCCACCTTTCCCCTTTGGTAATAATAAATTATAAGATTTTATACTTCTCAGAAATGGGGGAGCTGAAAGAGAGGTATCATTTTCAATGGAAAAGCATTTAAAACAAGATTGAAGCTTTAACCAAGATTATTAGATGTACATCCTTGGAAAGAAATCACTTCGTTTCTCTAGTATTGACCTGACAAATAAGACAAACCTTTCACTGAACTTGCTTATAATAAAGTGATGGAAATATCAAATGGAAGTGTTAGAAACATCTTATTTTACCCGAGCCTTATACACTGTTCTATGTTAATTACAGTTTGGCTCACACATCTGTTCATTGAAGTTACAATGTTCTCAATTTCTGTTACTGATCCTCCAGAGTGGACCCCAACAAGTGTCCCCCTGCCCAGTGTCATTGGAGCCAACAGATCGAGACTGAGTTTGGTTCAGAAGCAAAGGAAACTTTATATTTTGATCAGAGAATGCAGAGGTGAGAGCATGTGCTACCCCGTGGGCTGTGGGCTGGGCTGCTGTGTAGAGATCCTGTCAGAGTCAGTGGGAGGGAGGGGGCGGAGCTCTCGAGGGCCCGGTTGGCTGCAGCTCAGGCTCTATATCGCGGAGTCTGCACTGTGCTCCAGGAGCTGAAGTGTCGACCCAGCCATTCTGCACTAGGAAATCTGGTCTGAAGTGCCGGCTGTTGAACCTCTGTATGCGGGACCCTAGGAGCACGTGAAATTAGACAAAGCACAAAGGATAAAAAAGGTTAGACTTTATTTTATTGCCCAGATTCTATTTTTATCTCCCAGGGATTTTTAAGGGGCTTTGCCTGGGACAAACCCCTCTTCTGCATTTTGTCCCCTTCCTCATTCTTAGAGTGCTGAGGGTGCAGACCCTTCATCTGTAACTGCTGAGTGCTGAGTTAGGAGCCCTCATACCTGTGGGAGAGGGTCTGAACTTCTCCCCAGCAGCCTCCAGGTGACGTTGATTGTCCGCAGGCCTCCTGCCTCCCTGCTCCTCCGCCTGAGCACAAGTATTGGTAGTGTTATAGATTCTAATGACCTTTAAGGGTCCAGGAAGGAGATGTGCAGTGACGCTGTGAGGTCCAGTTTCACCCCGCCGCACATTTGTTCAGCCACCGTAGGCTGACCGTTTCTGCCAGCCTAGATGCTCTGACCAGTAGTCTGTGCTTTCTTCAGTTAGGCCCCTGAATTAACGTAAAAACAGCACCAGGTGTCAGCACCCTGACTGCTCAACTCCCAGACAGTCCAGGGTCAGTGGTGATGAAGGACCATGATGGCCACTGAGTCAACAGCCTTTTGAAGCAAACAGGAATCCAGCCGGTCTTATTGGCCACCATCATCACAGTGTCTGTAGGCTTTTCTGTGGTGACAGCGTGATATACTGTTCCCCTGCCAAGATTATTACCTCCCCTCTGGGTGCAGTAAGTCCTGCAAGCAGTAGTCTACTCTTTTGGGACACACTCTTGTTGTTTTATGAGAGAAACTCCAGGTCAAGTGATGGTCACACGAGTCGTCATGGTGCCCCTTTGCCCCAGTTATCTCTCTGGAGGTTGGAGTTGGAGGACCTCCTCACTCAAGGTCAGTGTGCCCACGGAGCAAACCCTGCAACTTCAGGGCATGGTTGGGGGTTAGGATCACCACGTGGGGTCCTTTTCCCTTAGGAGGGAGGTGGCCTTTTGGGCTGCTGATTTCCAGGTTTTCAGATACTGCCAGTATCTTGGCCAGATGTGGCGGTGGGCCAAGCCCCTTGGTGACCGTAGTTTATCCTACCTGGATGGCATTCTTGCATTGTTCCATTTCAAGTGGTCCCAGGTTTTGCACTAATACTCCAATGGCCATTCAAATTTCACTAGGAATGTAAAGGTCAAAGGGTTTAGCTAAATTAGGGAGTTCCAGGGCAAGGGTCTGAATTGACTGCTCTTTCCATTCTTGAAAGGCCACTTCTGGATTCTATTCAAAAGGATCATCATCTTTTTCTTTCAGTGTTTCATATAGAGGCCCAGCTAGTAGACTGTAGTTAGGGATCCAGAAGCAGCAAACCCTGGCCTCCCCAGGAACCCCTAAGCTGTCTTCTAGTTTTAGAAATGGGTAAGGCTGTAAATTGTTTCTTCCCTTTCCTGGGATGGGCTTCTCCGACCTTCTGTGAGAATGCAGCCCACGCAGGTCACCATAGTCTGTTATATTTGAGCTTTTTCTTGGACAACTTATATCCTTTATTGGCTTGGTAGTTCAGAGGTCTCCTTAGTAGGGCTGGCGATCAGAATGTCATCTGCATATTGAAGGAGTGTTTCCTTTTCCAGAGGTAGAACTTTTAGGTCTTTAGCTGAGCTTTCCCCAAAGATGGTGTGGGAATTTTTGAACCCTTGGGGCAAGACGGCCCGGAAGTATTGTTTTAGTTGTATGTTGAGTCCTGCCACTCACAAGCCAAAATTTCTTGTGACTCTGGGACTAATAGAATACAAAAGAAGGCTTCATTGAAGACTAATACAGAATACCATGTCCTGGTGGTTAGTAGAATGACCAGCAGGGTGTAGGGTTTAGGAACTACTGGAGGTATATCCTCGGTGGCTTCACTGACTGTCCTGACATCTTTTACCAGGACTCCAGCAGCCCATGGGGCTCTCGAGGTCAGGCCAATCCCAGGATATGGAGCTCACCTGGGCAGGTACCCCACCCCCACCCCAGCCCACGGGGCTCTCGTGGTCAGGCCCCTCCCAGGATACAGAGCAACCCTTTCAGGTACCGTGGCAGGGCGGGGGACACAGGAGCCATGCACATCGCCCTCATTGCAGAGCACTCCCAGCTCACCTGTCACTCAGATCTGACACAGAGCACCTCAGAGCAGGACTTGAACTAACAAACAGCAGCTCCGACAGGTCTGTGACCCTGGGCATCACTCTGTGTGGCCTCCCTCCACCTGGTCTTCCAGAGACTTCCACTGCACCCGGGGCACCAGGCCTCTGTCTCCACCCACCACCCACCCCTCCTCTCCCTGACTCCTGGGTTCCTCTCATTAGGAGAGGGTTTTCTTGAAGTTGTCTCCCACTCATGGGCCAGATAATATAATTAGAAAACAAGCCAGAGCTGCAGCCCCTTGTCTATCCTGACTCTCAGGAGCCCACACCTGTTCCTTGGACCTGGCCGATTCAGCAAGTTCCAGTTTCTGCAACTGTGAGCCCCTGAGGGGTGATTATTGGCTGGCCTGGGAGCCCGACCGTGCTGGCCAGACCTCCCCAGGTGTGCCTGGGTTGAGATCAATATAAACACCACTCCAGGCAGCAAGAGCACCTGCAGCTGTGCCTGACGCCATTTTCTGCCCTGTCAGCAGTCTCGGGGCTGGACTGGTGGGAGGGAGTGAGAGGCCACGGCTTTGTGGGTTGCCCAGTGTGAGTGGGGCTCTGCTGGACTTTCTGCAGCAGTTGCCAAGATGCCACCTGCTAAAGAAGAGGATGTGCCACCCATACCTGCCGCTGGAATTTCTCCCTGGGCAGAGGTGAGTAAGGAAGAAAGCAGTGGGGGCTGGGACAGGAGGGGTATCTCAGGCAGGGAAATGGAAAGCTTCCAGAAGAGCACCCAGGGCCAGGACCATCCTGTCTGGCCTGCAGGCACCAAGTCGGCTGGCATGCTGTCGCTCATGTGGCTCCATGGCCCTTCCTCTAGGCTTTCAAGTCCTTGTACATATTCAGGTGTTTTACCTGGGAAGGGTGGGAACATTTCTGCAGCAGCTGGCCTGGGGCTCGGCCCACGTTTACTCACAGATGCCTCGGCACGGGCCCCCAGCTTTGCAATGAGGACGCTTGTTGCGTGGGGCATGCTGGCTGAATGGGAGATGATTCCCCACCACTGACCAACTTCAGAATTGTTTACAACTGGAGCAAGGGCCCTGATACCGTTTTCCTCTGTGTAACTGGTGGGTTCTGTTTTTTTTTCTTTTTTTCGTTTTTGGTTCAAGGTAGATTTTATTCCTCTTTTTTGTATTTACAGATATAAGCATGGAAATAATTTATTCATATAAATACATGTATGTGAAGGGAAGAATATTTTTTCTGTTTTACTTTTTGTAATTTTGAATTTTATTTTATTTTTTTATACAGCAGGTTCTTTTTGGTTACCTATTTTATACATAGAAATGTATACATGCCAATCCCAATCTCTCAACTCCTCCCACCACCACCCCCCTAACAGCTTTCCCCCCTTGGTGTCCATACGTTTGTTGTCTACATCTGTTGCTCTATTTCTGCCTTGCAAAACGGTTCATCTGTACAACTTTTCTAGGTTCCACATATATGCATTTATATACAGGATTTGTTTTTCTCTTTCTGACTTACTTCACTCTGTATGACAGTCTCTAGATCCATCAACGTCTCTACAAATGACCCAATTTCATTCCTTTTTATGGCTTAGTAATATTCCATTTTATATATGTACCTCATCTTTATGCATTCGTCTGTCTGTGGGCATTTAGGTTGCTTCCATTACCTGGATATTGTAAATAGTGATGCAATGAACATTGCGGTGAATGTCTCTTTTCGTTTTATGGTTTTGTCTGGGTATATGCCCAGTAGTGGGATTGCTGTATTATATGGTAATTCTATTCTTAGTTTTATAAGAAACTCCATAATGTTCTCCACAGTGACTGCATCAATTTACATTCCCAACAATAGTGGAAGAGGTTTCCTTATCTCCGCACCCTTTCCAGCATTTGTTGTTTGTAGATTTTCTGATGATGCCCATTCTAACAGGTGTGAGGTGATACACCATGGATTAGTCTATTTCGTTGAGCAAAGAGTAGGTCTTGTCTATTACATATTTGGCTTATGGAACGGTATGTGTGCTCATTTCAATCTCTGGTTTTATACAGCACCCCAACTCAACTTTCCCGTTAAGCAAGCATAAGTTTTTATCTAAATGTGAGACTCTGTTCGGTTTTGTAATTCAGTTTATGTGTAGCCAAGTTTACACTCCCTCTATTTGTGATATCTTATGATAATTATGTTTCTCTGTGTGACATATTTCTCTTAGAATCATCATACTTAAATCCACTCAATTTGCTGCTACAGGCCTGATGACATTGATTTCATTGCTGAGTGATATTCCGTTGTACGTAAGTAGGACAACTCCTTTATCCATTTTTTTCTTTCTGGGATATTTAATTTGTACTGGACTCAAGGTTCTTGTAAACACAGCAGCCCTGGATATTGTGTTGGCTGTGTCTTGTTGATTTTAATTTTCCTAAGCTATAGGGCCAAAAGTGGAAGTGCCCTAGGCTCTGTAGCTTTGTTTTTTAGATGTTTCAGCATACACTATAAACATCACCAGAGTGTCTGTTGGCAATTTACAATCCGTCCATCAGCATAACAAGGCTCCCTGTTCTCCATGGCCTGTCCTGTGTTTCTGGGTTTTACACTTTTTTCAGATGGCTCTTTTGACGAATGGGAAATGAGAGTTCATTGTAGTGCGGATTTCCATTGCTCGAATTCTTGGTTGGCCACAAAGGGCATATGCGTTTTTTCCTGAATATATTCAGGAAAAAATGTATACGCACTTTTTGTCCAAGTGCATCACTGTCAAAGATCTGCCGCTTTTCACATGCTTTAAATGCAATTCCAATCTACCTCCTGAAATATGATTCCTGCAATTCTGCCTCGTTTTCAAGTCCTCTGTGCAGACTTACTTCAATATATTTTTGCCAATAGCTGTCATTTACAACTCTGCAGGTTTGTGAATTACAGTGCCTGTGATTTCCTTTCTTAACTCGTTTCCTTGAAAGCTGGCCACAGAACCGCAGGTTTGCTTCAGGCCGTAATCAGGGTCCCGCACGGCACTCTGAGCCTTTGGTTAATTCCTCTTCCTGGTGGGAAATTAGAGTTAAATGTGCCCCTCCAGACACCTGCCTCACTCCCAGCCCCTTGGTGATGTGTGTCCTCTTGTTTGAGGCCACATGTGCTGGGTTCCTCACCTTTCGCAGATGTGGCCCCACTGGTGTGCGGACACTCCTGCCTGGTTCCCATCCCCTTGGTGATGTGAGCCCTCCAGTGAGAGTCTGATCCTGGTTGGGCTCCTCACACTTCTGTGAGGTGGGCCCTCTTCTCTGAGGTCACTCCTGCCTGGCTGACACACCCCGCCTTGGCGACGTCGGCCCTCTGGTGGCAGTTGGAGCCCGCTGGGAGCCTCCTCCCCTCAGTGATGAGACCCTCTGGCATCAGGCCCTAACTGCTGGTTACCCACATTTTCTGATACGTGCTAAGTGGTGTGAGGGCACTCCTGCCAGGTTCCCATCCCCATGTGCCTTCTGCTCTATGGTCCCAACACCTGTGTTGTTCACAGTTTCAGGATGTTGGCTCTCTGGTGTTAGTTCACTCAGGCCTAGATCCCATAGACTCTGTGCTCTGAGCCGCCTGCTGGGAGGTTCCTACTGCTGGATTCCTTACCATTTTTATTCTTTGGGTCCTGTGTTTTCATGCTCCTCCTTCCTGACTCACTCCCAGCCCCTTTGTGATGTGGGTCCTCTGGTTTGAGGCCACATGTGCCGGTTTCCTCACCTTTATTGATGTGGCCCCACTGGTGTGAGGACACTCCTGCCTGGTTCCCATCCCCTTGGTGATGGGGGCCCTCTGGTGAGAGTCTGATCCTGGCTGGATTCCTCACCCTTCTGGGAGGTGGGCCCTCTGCTGTGAGGTCTCTCCTGCCTGGCTGGCACACATCACCTTGGCGATGTGGGTCCTCAGTTGGGAGTTGGTGCCTGCTGGGAGTCTCCTCCCCTCGGTAATGAGGGCCCTCTGGCGTCAGGCCCTAACTCATGGGCTCCCAAAATTTTCTGATATGTGCCCTGTCGTGCGAGTACACTCCTGCCATGTTCCCATCCCCATGGGGATGTGGGCCTTCTGCTCTGAGGTCCCACCAGCTGGGTTGCTCACAGTGTCATGATGGGAGCCCTCTGCTGTGAGTTCACTGTGGCCTGGATCACATAGGCTCCGTACTCTGGGCCACCTGCTGGGGAGTTCCAACTGCTGGATTCCTCACATTTTTTATTCTGTGGGCCCTGTGTTGTTAGGCTACTCCTGCCTGCCTCACTCGGAGCACCTTGGAAATGTGGGTCCTCTGGTTTAGGCCACATGTGCTGGGTTCGTCACCTTTCTATAATGTGGCCACACTGGTGTGAGGACACTCCTGCCTTGTTCCGGTCCCCTTGGTGATGTGGGCTCTCTGGTGAGAGTCTTATCCTGGCTGGTTTCCTCACCCTTCTGTGAGGTAGGCCCTCTGCTGTGAGGTCACTCCTGCCTGACTGGCACACGTCACCTTGGCGACGTGGGCCCTCAGTTGGGAGTTGGTGCCTGCTGGGAGTCTCCTCCCCTCGGTAATGAGGGCCCTCTGGCGTCAGGCTCTAACTCCTGGGCTCCCAAAATTTTCTGATGTGCGCCCTGTGGTGTGAGTACACTCCTGCCAGGTTTCCAACCCCATGGGAATATGGGCCTTCTGCTCTGAGGTCCCAACGGTGGGTGGCTCAGTTTCATGATGAGGGCCCTCTGGTGTGAGTTCACTCCGGCCTGGATCCCATAGCCTCGCTGCTCCTGGCCGCCTGCGGGGAGGTTCCAACTGCGGGATTCCTCACCTTTTCTCTTCTATGGGCCCTCTGTTTGGAGACTCCTCCTGCCTGACTCACTCCCAGCCCCTTGGTGATGTGTGTCCTCTGGTTTGAGGCCACGTGTGCTGGGTCCCTCACCTTTCGATGATGTGGCCCCACTGGTGTGAGGACACTCCTGCCTGGTTTCTATCCCCTTGGTGATGTGGGCCCTCTGGTGAGAGTCTGATCCTGGCTGGGTTCCTCACCCTTCTGTGAGGTGGGCCCTCTGCTGTGAGGTCACTACTGACTGGCTGGCACACCCCGCCTTGGCGACATCGGCCCTCTTGTGGCAGTTGGAGCCTGCTGGGAGCCACCTCCCCTCGGTGATGAGGGCTCTCTAGCGTCAGGCCGTAACTGCTGGGTACCCACTTTTTCTGATACGTGCTAAGTGGTGCGAGGACACTCTTGCCATGTTCCCAACCCCATGGGGATGTGGGCCTTCTGCTGTGAGGTCCCAATGGCTGGGTTGCTCACAGTTTCATGATATGGGCCCTCTGCTGTGAGTTCACTGCAGCCTGGATCGCATAGACTCGGTGCTCTGGGCCGCCTGCTGGGAGGTTCCCACTGCAGGATTCCTCAGCTTTTTTATTCTATGGGCCCTGTGTTGTGAGGCTACTCCTGCATGCCTCACTCCGAGCCCCTTGGAGATGTGGGTCTTCTGGTTTAGGCCACATGTGCTGGGTTCCTCACCTTTCTATGATGTGGTCACCCTGGTGTGAAGACAGTCCTGCCTGGTTCTGATCCTCTTGGTGATGTGGGCCCTCTGGTGAGAGTCTAATCCTCTTTGGGTTCCTCACACTTTTTTGAGGTTGGCCCTCTGCTCTGAGGTCACTCCTGCCTGGCTGGCACACCCCGCATTGGCGACGTTGGCCCTCTTGTAGCAGTTGGAGCCTGCTGGGAGCCTCCTCTCCTCGGTGATGAGGGCCCTCTGGCATCAGGCCCTAACTGCTGGGCTCCCCACATTTTCTGATGTGTGCCCACTGGTGCGATGACACTCCTGCTTGGTTCGCTTCCCCATGGGGATGTGGGCCTTGTGCTCTGAGGTCACAATGGCTAGGTTGCTCACAGTTTCATGATGAGGGCCCTCTGTTGTAAGTTCATCATTGCCTAGATCCCATAGCCTCGGTGCTCTGGGCCGCCTGCTGGGATGTTCCAACTGCTGGATTCCTCACCTTTTTTATACAATGGGCCACGTGTTTTGAGGTTCATCCTGCCTGCCTCGCTCCGAGACCCATGGAGATGTGGGTCCTCTGGTTTGAGGCCACATGTGCTGGGTACCTCAACTTGCGATGATGTGGCCCCACGGGTGTGAAGACACTCCTGCCTGGTTCCCAGCCCCTTGCTGATGTGGGCCCTCTGGTGAGAGTCTGATAATGGCTGGGTCCCTTACCCTTCTGTGAGGTGGGCCCTCTGATGTGAGGTCACTCCTGCCTGGCTGGCTCACGTCACCTTGGCGATGTGGGCCCTCTGTTGGCCACTGAAGCATGCTGGGAGCCCCCTACCCTCTTTAAGGAGGGCCTTGGAAAAAACGCATATGCACTTTTTGAACAAGTGCATCATTGTCGAGGTTCTGCCTCTTCTCCTATGCTTTCAGTGCATTTCCCGTCTACCTCCTGAAATCGTTTTCCTGGAATTCTGCCCCGCTTTCAAGTCCTCTTCGCAGCCTTCCTTCAATATATTTTTGGACGATAGCTGTCATTTATAACTCTGCAGGTTTGTGAATTACAGTGCCCCTGAGCTCCTTTGTTCAACTCGCTATCTTGTGAGCTGCCTGCACACCCGCAGTATTGCTTCAGGCCCTAATCTTGTTCTGGCACGGCATTCTGAGCCTTTGGTTAATTCCACTTCCTGGTGAGAAATGAGCATTAAATTGCCCGTGCAGACACCTACAGCTAGTCTCTCATTGGTTCTCCCTATTCCTGTTCATCTTGCGCAGAAATTGCAAACTGTGACAAACAGGAGGTTAAAGGCACTGACTCTCCAAGTGGGGAGAGTGTTAGTTAAGCATCTGGAATGGTGAACCGGAGTATAAAGGGACGAAAACTGAGATGCATTTGAAAACGTTTCCCAATCACATGGTGGACCATACTCTGGGTTTCCCATACATGATGTAGCGGAAGGAAGAATCCCTTAAACCTGGAGAGTTGGGACCCTTGGAATGGGTACCATGCAGTATGACTTCAAAGGGTCTGCAATTGCTCACCGAACCTCAACAATACTATCAGGGCGAAGTGTCCGGCCTTATGTCTCCCCAGCACTGGGTGTACATGTGGTAAATCCAGGTTGCATCAGAAGCCCTGAGTGAATTATTTAAGAATTGCTCTCTATTTCACTGTCATTGTGTTTTGTTTTTGAAATTTATTTTGATAATTGATTTATCGGATTTTCACTGTTGCCTTTAGGCCACTGAACACACGCTGGATTCTCTTATGGACACATATAAATCCATGGGTTTTAAGATTCTTGCTAGGCAGGTATATTCCTAGGCGTTGAATATGGGGTGTTGAGCCCATTTCGTTGAGCAAGCAGTAGGTCTTGTCTATTACATATTTGGCTTATGGAACGGTATCAGTGCGAATTTCAATCTCTGTTTTTATGCAGCACCCGAACTCACCTTTCCCAAAAAGCAAGCATAAGTTGGTTTTCTAAATTTGAGACACTGTTCTGCTTTGTAATTCATTTCATGTGTAGCCAAGTTTACATTCCGTGTATTAGTGATATCTTATGATGTTTCTTTTTCTGTGTGACCTATTGCACGTAGAATCATCGTACCTGAATCCACTCATTATGCCGCGACGGGCCTGATGACATAGATTTCATTGCTGAGTGATATTCCATTGTACGTAAGAACCACAACTTCTTTATCCATTTTTCGCCCTCTGGGATATTTAACTTGTACCGTACAAGAGGTTCATGTAAACAGAGCCGTTCCAAACTTTGGGGTGCCTGTGTGGTTTTGATTTTAATTTCCCTAAGCTATAGGACCATAAGTGGAAGTGCCATAGGCTGTGTTGCTTTGTTTCTTATGTGTTTCAGGAAATACCATACACTTCTCCAGAGTGCCTGTTGGCAATTCACATGCCGACCATCAGGATAACAATGCTCCCTCTTCTCCATGGCCTGTCCTGCCTTTCTGGATTTTACACTTTTTTCAGATGGCCCTTTTGACCGGGGGGCAGAGAGACTTCATTTTAGTGCAGATTTCTTTACACGCTTGCTTGGTTGGCCAAAAAGGGCATATGCGTTTTTTCCTAATTATATTCAGGAAAAAACGCATACGCCCTTTTTGGCCAAGTGCATCATTGTCGCTGTTCTCCATCTTTTCCAAGGCTTTAAGTGCAATTCCAGTCTACCCCCTGAAATCGTTTTCCTGAATTTCTGCCCAAATTCTAAGTCCTCTTCGCAGACATACTTCAATATATTTTTGGACGATAGCTGTCATTTATAACTCTGCAGGTTTGTGAGTTACAGTGCCCCTGAGCTCCTTTCTTCATCTCGCTAACTTGTGAGCTGGCCGCAAACCCGCAGGATTGCTTCAGGCCCTTATCTGGTTCCAGCAGGGCATGCTGAGCCTTTGGTTAATTCCTCTTCCTGGTGGGAAATGAGCGTTAAATTTGCCCGTACAGAAACCTACAGCTAGTCTCTCATTGGTTCTCCCTATTCCTGTTCATCTTGCGCAGAAATTGCAAACTGTGCCCAACAGGAGGTTAAAGGCACTGACTCTCCAAGTGGGGAGAGTGTGAGTAAAGGGTCTGGAATGGTGAACCCGTGTAAAAGGGGAGGAAAACTGAGATGCATTTGAAAACGTTTGCCGGTCACACGGTCCACCATACTGTGGGTTTCCCATGCATGTTTTGAGCTGAAGGAAGAATCCCTTATAACTGGAGATTTGGGACCCATGGAATGGGTACCATGCAGTATGTCTTCAAAGGGTCTGCATTTGCTCATCGAACCTCACCAGTGCTATCAGCCCGAAGTGCCCAACCTTATGTCACACTCAGCTCTGGGTGTAGATGAGGTAAATCCAGGTTGCATCACAAGCCTGAATGAATTATTTAAGAATTGCTCTCTATTTCACTGTCCTTGTGTTTGGTTTTTGTAATTCATTTTGATAATGGGATTTATCGGATTTTCTCTGCTGCATTCATGTTGCTGTACACACGCTTCATTCCCTAACGGAGACATATAAATCCATGGGTTTGAAGATTCTTACCAGCCAGGTGTATTCCTAGGCGTTGAATATGGGGTATTTAGTCCATTTCATTGCGCAAAGGGTAGGCCTTGACTATTACATATTTGGCTTATGTGAAGGTATCTGTGCTAATTTCTATCTCTGGTTTTATGCAGCACCCCAACTCACCTTTCCCCTTAAGCAAGCATAAGTTGGTTTTCTAAATTTGAGACCCTGTTCTGTTTTGTAATTCAGTTCATGTGTAGCCAAGTTTACATTCCATGTAGTAGTGATATCTTATGATGTTTCATTTTCTGTGTGACTTATTTCACTTAGAATCATCGTACCTGAATCCACTCATTATGCCGCGACGGGCCTGATGACATAGATTTCATTGCTGAGTGATATTCCATTGTACGTACGTACCACAACTTCTTTATCCATTTTTCACATTCTGGGATATTTAACTTGTACCGTAGACGAGGTTCTTGTAAACAGAGCCGTCCGACACTTTGGGGTGGCTGTGTGTTTTTGATTTTAACTTTCCTAAGCTATAGGACCATAAGGGGAAGTGCCATAGGCTCCGTTGCTTTGTTTTTTAGATGTTCCGGGAAACACCATACATTT
Organism: Delphinapterus leucas; assembly: GCF_059928025.1. Lineage (NCBI taxonomy): Eukaryota > Metazoa > Chordata > Mammalia > Artiodactyla > Monodontidae > Delphinapterus > Delphinapterus leucas. The sequence goes on along the minus strand of NW_028322254.1, from coordinate 5,964,016 downwards.
TTCCAGACTGGCTGTTGGCAGTTTACATCCCGCCCATCAGCATATCAAGGCTCGCTGTTCTCCATGGCCTGTGCTGCCTTTCTGGATTTTACACTTTTTTCAGATGGCCCTTTTGACCGGGGGGCAGTGAGACTTCATTGTAGTGCAGATTTCTTTAACATGCTTGCTTGGTTGGCCAAAAAGCGCATATGCTTTATTTCCTGAATAAATTCAGGAAAAAACGCATACACCCTTTTTGGCCAAGAGCATCATTGTCGACGTTCTGCCTCTTTTCCTATGCTTTAAATGCAATTCCCGTCTACCCCCTGAAATCGTTTTCCTGCAATTCTGCCCCGCTTACAAGTCGTCTTCGCAGCCTTCCTTCAATATATTTTTGGACGATAGCTGTCATTTATAACTCTGCATGTTTGTGAGTTACAGTGTCCCTGAGCTCCTTTCTTCAACTCGCAACTTGTGAGCTGGCCGCAAACCCGCAGGATTGCTTCAGGCCCTAATCTGTTTCCGGCACGGCATGCTGATCCTTTGGTAAATTCCTCTTCCTGGTGGGAAATGAGCATTAAATTTGCCCGTGCAGACACTTACTGCTAGTCTCTCATTGGTTCTCCCTATTCCTGTTCATCTTGCGCAGAAATTGCAAACTGTGCCAAACAGGAGGTTAAAGGCACTGACTCTCCAAGTGGGGAGAGTGTTAGTAAACGTTCTGGAATGGTGAACCCGAGTAAAAGGGGACGAAAACTGAGATGCATTTGAAAACGTTTGCCAGTCACACGGTGCACCATACTGTGGGTTTCCCATGCATGTTTTAGCTGAAGGAAGAATCGCTTAAACCTGGAGAGTTGGGACCCATGGAATGGGTACCATGCAGTATGACTTCAAAGGGTCTTCATTTGCTTATCGAACCTCACCAATGCTATCAGCCCGAAGTGTCCAACCTTATGTCTCACGCAGCTCTGGGTGTAGATGAGGTAAATCCAGGTTGCATCAAAGCCCTGAATGAATTATTTAAGAATTGCTCTCTATTTCACTGTCATTGTGTTTTGTTTTTCAATTTATTTTGATAATGGGATTTATCGGATTTTCTCTGCTGCCTTCATGCAGCTGTACACACGCTTGATTCTCTTATGGAGACATATAAATCCATGGGTTTGAATATTCTTACTAGTCAGGTGTATTCCTAGGCGTTTAATATGTGTTGTTTGGTCCATTTCGTTGAGCAAGGGGTAGTTCTTGACTATTACATATTTGGCTTATGGAAAGGTATCTGTGCTAATTTCTATCTCTGGTTTTATGCAGCACCCCAACTCACCTTTCCCCTTAAGAAGCATAAGTTGTTTTTCTAAATTTGAGACCCTCTTCTGTTTTGTAATTCAGTTCATGTGCAGCCAAGTTTACTTTCCGTGTATTGGTGATATCTTATGATGTTTCATTTTCTGTGTGACTTCTTTCCCTTAGAATCTTTGTACATGAATCCACTCATTATGCCGCGACGGGCCTGATGACATAGATTTCATTGCTGTGTGATATTCCATTGTATGTAGGTACCACTACTACTTTATCCATTTTTCACATTCTGGGATATTTAACTTGAACCGTAGACGAGGTTCTTGTAAACAGAGCCGTCCGAAATTTTGGGGTGTTTGTGTGTTTTTGATTTTAATTTCCTTAAGCTATAGGACCATAAGTGGAAGTGCCGTAGGCTTCGTTGCTTTGTTTTTTAGGTGTTCCAGGAAACACCATACACTTGTCAAGAGTGGCTGTTGGCAATTTACATCCCGCCCATCAACATAACAGAGCTCCCTGTTCTCCATGGCCTGTGCTGCATTTCTGGATTTTACACTTTTTTCAGATGGCCCTTTTGACCGGGGGGCAGTGAGACTTCATTGTAGTGCAGATTTCTTTAACATGCTTGCTTGGTTGGCCAAAAAGGGCGTATGCGTTTTTTCCTGAATATATTCAGGAAAAAACGCATACGCCCTTTTTGGCCAAGAGCATCATTGTTGACTTTCTGCCTCTTTTCCCGTGCTTTAAATGCAATTCCCGTCTACCCCCTGAAATCGTTTTCCTGCAAATCTGTCCCGCTTACAAGTCGTCTTTGCAGACCTCCTTCAATATATTTTTGGACGATAGCTGTCATTTATTACTCTGCAGGTTTGTGAGTTACAGTGCCCCTGAGCTCCTTTCTTCAACTCGCTATCTTGTGAGCTGGCTGCAAACCCGAACGATTGTCAGGCCCTAATCTGGTTCAGGCACGGCATGCTGAGCCTTTGGTTAATTCCTCCTCCTGGTGGGAAATGAGCACTAAATTTGCCCGTGCAGACACCTACAGCTAGTCTCTCATTGGTTCTCCCTATTCCTGTTCATCTTGCGCAGAAATTGCAAACTGTGCCAAACAGGAAGTTAAAAGCACTGACTCTCCAAGTGGGGAGAGTGTTAGTAAAGGGTCTGGAATGGTGAACCCGAGTAAAAGGGGACGAAAACTGAGATGCATTTGAAAACGTTTGCCGGTCACACGGTGCACCATACTGTGGGTTTCCCATGCATGTTTTAGCTGAAGGAAGAATCCCTTAAACCTGGAGAGTTGGGACCCATGGAATGGGTACCATGCAGTATGACTTCAAAGGGTCTGCATTTGCTCATCGAACTTCACCAATGCTATCAGCCCGAAGTGCCCAAACTTATGTCTCACTCAGCTCTGGGTTTAGATGTGGTAAATCCAGGTTGCATCACAAGCCCTGAATGAATTATTTAAGAATTGCTCTCTATTTCACTGTCCTTGGGTTTTGTTTGTGTAATTCATTTTGATAATGGGATTTATCGGATTTTCTCTGCTGCATTCATGCCGCTGTACACACGCTTCATTCTCTTACAGAGACATATAAATCCAAGTGTTTGAAGATTCTTACTACACAGGTGTATTCCTAGGGGTTGAATATGGTGTGTTTAGTCCATTTCGTTGAGCAAGGGGTAGGTCTTGACTATTACATATTTGGCTTATGTGAAGGTATCTGTGCTAATTTCTATCTCTGGTTTTATGCAGCACCCAAACTCACCTTTCCCCTTAAGCAAGCATAAGTTGGTTTTCTAAATTTGAGACCCTGTTCTGTTTTGTAATTCAGTTCATGTGTAGCCAAGTTTACATTCCGTGTAGTAGTGATATCTTATGATGTTTCATTTTCTGTGTGACTTATTTCACTTAGAATCATCGTACCTGAATCCACTCATTATGCCGCGATGGGCCTGATGACATAGATTTCATTGCTGAGTGATATTCCATTGTACGTACGTACCACAGCTTCTTTATCCATTTTTCACATTCTGGGATATTTAACTTGTACCGTAGACGAGGTTCTTGTAAACAGAGCCGTCCGACACATTGGGGTGGCGGTGTGTTTTTGATTTTAATTTCCCTAAGCTATAGGACCATAAGTGGAAGTGCCGTAGGCTCCATAGCTTTGTTTTTTCGGTGTTCCGGGAAACACCATACACTTCTCCAGGGTGGCTGTTGGCAATTTACATCCCGCCCATCAGCATAACAAGGCTCCCTGTTCTCCATGGCCTGTGCTGCCTTTCTGGATTTTACACTTTTTTCAGATGGCCCTTTTGACCGGGGGGCAGTGAGACTTCATTGTAGTGCAGATTTCTTTAACATGCTTGCTTGGTTGGCCAAAAAGTGCGTATGCGTTTTTTCCTGGGAAAAAACGCATACGCCCTTTTTGGCCAAGAGCATCATTGTCGACGTTCTGCCTCTTTTCCTATGCTTTAAATGCAATTCCCGTCTACCCCCTGAAATCGTTTTCCTGCCATACTGCCCCACTTACAAGTCGTCTTCGCAGCCTTACTTCAATATATTTTTGGACGATAGCTGTCATTGATAACTCTGCAAGTTTGTGAGTTACAGTGCCCCTGAGCTCATTTCTTCAACTCGCTATCTTGTGAGTTGGCCGCAAACCCACAGGATTGCCTCAGGCCCTAATCTGGTTCCGGCACGGCATGCTGAGCCTTTGGTTAATTCCTCTTCCTGGTGGGAAATGAGCGTTAATTTTGCCCGTGCAGACACCTAGAGCTAGTCTCTCATTCGTTCTCCCTATTCCTTTTCATCTTGCGTGGAAATTGCAAACTGTGCCCAACAGGAGGTTAAAGGCACTGACTCTCCAAGTGGGGAGAGTGTTCGTAAAGGGTCTGGAATGGTGAACCCGAGTAAAAGGGGATGAAAACTGAGATGCATTTGAAAACGTTTGCCAGTCACACGGTGCACCATACTGTGGGTTTCCCATGCATGTTTTAGCTGAAGGAAGAATCCCTTAAACTTGGAGAGTTGGGACCCATGGAATGGGTACCATGCTGTATGACTTCAAAGGGTCTGCATTTGCTCATCGAACCTCACCAATGCTATCAGCCCGAAGTGCCCAACCTTATGTCTCACTCAGCTCTGGGTGTAGATGTGGTAAATCCAGGTTGCATCACAAGCCCTGAATGAATTATTTAAGAATTGCTCTCTATTTCACTGTCCTTGGGTTTTGTTTGTGTAATTCATTTTGATAATGGGATTTATCGGATTTTCTCTGCTGCATTCATGCCGCTGTACACACGCTTCATTCTCTTACGAAGACATATAAATCCATGGGTTTGAAGATTCTTATTAGTCAGGTGTATTCCTAGGCGTTGAATATGGGGTGCTTAGTCCATTTCGTTGAGCAAGGGGTAGGTCTTGACTATTACATATTTGGCTTATGGAAAGGTATCTGTGCTAATTTCTATCTCTGGTTTTATGCAGCACCCCAACTCACCTTTCCCCTTAAGCAAGCATAAGTTGGTTTTCTAAATTTGAGACCCTGTTCTGTTTTGTAATTCAGTTCATGTGTAGCCAAGTTTACATTCCGTGTAGTAGTGATATCTTATGATGTTTCATTTTCTGTGTGACTTATTTCACTTAGAATCATCGTACCTGAATCCACTCATTATGCCGCGACGGGCCTGATGACATAGATTTCATTGCTGAGTGATATTCCACTGTACGTACGTACCACAACTTCTTTATCCATTTTTCACATTCTGGGATATTTAACTTGTACCGTAGACGAGGTTCTTGTAAACAGAGCCGTCCGACACTGTGGGGTGGCTGTGTGTTTTTTATTTTAATTTCCCTAAGCTATAGGACCATAAGTGGAAGTGCCGTAGGCTCCGTAGCTTTGTTTTTTCAGTGTTCCGGGAAACACCATACACTTCTCCAGGGTGGCTGTTGGCAATTTACATCCCGCCCATCAGCATAACAAGGCTCCCTGTTCTCCATGGCCTGTGCTGCCTTTCTGGATTTTACACTTTTTTCAGATGGCCCTTTTGACCGGGGGGCAGTGAGACTTCATTGTAGTGCAGATTTCTTTAACATGCTTGCTTGTTTGGCCAAAGAGGGCGTATGCGTTTTTTCCTGAATATATTCAGGAAAAAACGCATACGCCCTTTTTGGCCAAGAGCATCATTGTCGACGTTCTGCCTCTTTTCCTATGCTTTAAATGCAATTCCCGTGTACCCCCTGAAACAGTTTTCCTGCAATTCTGCCCCACTTACAAGTCGTCTTCGCAGCCTTCCTTCAATATATTTTTGGACGATAGCTGTCATTTATAACTCTGCAGGTTTGTGAGTTACAGTGCCCCTGAGCTCATTTCTTCAACTCGCTATCTTGTGAGCTGGCCGCAAACCCACAAGATTGCCTCTGGCCCTAATCTGGTTCCGGCACGGCATGCTGAGCCTTTGGTTAATTCCTCTTCCTGGTGGGAAATGAGGGTTAAATTTGCCCGTGCAGACACCTAGAGCTAGTCTCTCATTCGTTCTCCCTATTCCTTTTCATCTTGCGCAGAAATTGCAAACTGTGCCCAAGAGGAGGTTTAAGGCACTGACTCTCCAAGTGGGGAGAGTGTTCGTAAAGGGTCTGGAATGTTGAACCCAAGTAAAAGGGGACAAAAACTGAGATGCATTTGAAAACGTTTGCCAGTCACACGGTGCACCATACTGTGGTTTCCCATGCATGTTTTAGCTGAAGAAAGAATCCCTTAAACCTGGAGAGTTGGGACCCATGGAATGGGTACCATGCAGTATGACTTCAAAGGGTCTGCATTTGCTCATCGAACCTCACCAATGCTATCAGCCCGAAGTGCCCAACCTTATGTCTCACCCAGCTCTGGGTGTAGATGTGGTAAATGCAGGTTGCATCACAAGCCCTGAATGAATTATTTAAGTATTGCTCTCTATTTCCCTGTCATTGTGTTTTGTTTTTGAAATTTATTTTGATAATCGATTTATCGGATTTTCACTGCTGCCTTTAGGCCGCTGTACACACGCTTGATTTCCTTATGGAGACATATAAATCCATGGGTTTTAAGATTATTACTTGTCAGGTATATTCCCAGGCGTTGAATATGGGCTGTTGAGTCCATTTCGTTGAGCAAGGAGTAGGTCTTGTTTATTATATATTTGGCTTTTGGAACGGTATCTGTGCTAATTTCATTCTCTGGTTTTATGCAGCACCCCAACTCACCTTTCCCCATAAGCAAGCATAAGTGGGTTTTCTAAATTTGAGACCCTGTTCTGTTTTGTAATTCAGTTCATGTGTAGCCAAGTTTACATTCCGTGTATTAGTGATAACTTATGATGTTTCTATTTCTGTGTGACTTATTTCTCGTAGAATCGTCGTACCTGAATCCACTCATTATGCCACTACGGGCCTGATGATGTAGATTTCATTGCTGAGTGATATTACATTCTACGTGCGTACCACAACTTCTTTATCCATTTTTTGCTTTCTCGGATATTTAACTTGTACCGTAGACGAGGTTCTTGTAAACAGAGCCGTCCCAAACTTTGGGGTGGCTGTGTGTTTTTGATTTTAATTTTCGTAAGCTATAGGACCATAAGTGGAAGTGCCATAGGCTGTGTTGCTTTGTTTCCTACGTGTTTCAGGAAACACCATACAGTTCTCCAGAGTGGCTGTTGGCAAATTACATCCCGCCCATCAGCATAACAAGGCTCCCTGTTCTCCATGACCTGTCCTGACTTTCTGGATTTTACACTTTTTTCAGATGGCCCTTTTGACCGGGGGGCAGTGAGACTTCATTGTAGTGCACATTTCCTTTACACGCTTGCTTGGTTGGCCATAAAGGGCGTATGCATTTTATCCTGAATATATTCAGGAAAAAACGCATACGCCCTTTTAGGCCAAGTGTATCATTGTCGACATTCTGCCTCTTTTCCTATGCTTTAAGTGCAATTCCAGTCTACCCCCTGAAATCGTTTTCCTGAAATTCTGCCCCGCTTTCAAGTCCTCTTCCAAGACTTTCTTCAATACATTTGTGGATGAGAGCTGTCATTCATAACTCTGCAGGTTTGTGAATTACAGTGGCCCTGAGCTCCTTTCTTCAACTCGCTTTCTTGTGAGCTGGCCGCAAAACCGCAGGATTCCTTCAGGCCCTAATGTGTTTCCGGCAGGGCATGCTGAGCCTTTGGTTAATTCCACTTCCTGGTGGTAAATGAGCGTTCCATTTGCCTGTGCAGACACCTACAGCTAGACTCTCATTGGTTCTCCCTATTCCTGTTCCTCTTGCGTAGAAATTGCAAACTGTGCCAAAGAAGAGGTTAAAGGCACTGACTCTCCAAGTGGGGAGAGTGTTAGTAAAGCGTCTGGAATGGTGAAAACGAGTACCACGGGACGAAAACTGAGATGCATTTGAAAACGTTTCCCAAACACACGGTGGACCATACTCTGGCTTTCCCATGCATGTTTTAGCTGAAGGAAGAATCCCTTACACCTGGAGAGTTGGGACCCATAGAATGGGTACCATGCAGTATGACTTCAAAGGGTCTGCGTTTGCTCACCGAACCTCACCAATGCTATGAGCCCGAAGTGTCCAGCCTTATGTCTCACCCAGCTCTGGGTGTAGATGTCGTAAATCCAAGTTGCATCACAAGCCCTGAATGAATTATTTAAGAATTGCTCTCTATTTCACTGGCATTGTGTTTTGTTTTTGAAATTTATTTTGATAATGGGATTTATCGGATTTTCACTGCTGCGTTTAGGCCACTGTACACACACTTGATTTCCTTATGGAGACATATAAATCCATGGGTTTTAAGATTCTTACTTGTCAGGTATATTCCCAGGCGTTGAATATGGGGTGTTGAGTCCATTTCGTTGAGCCAGGAGTAGGTCTTGTCTCTTATATATTTGGCTTATGGAACGGTATCTGTGCTAATTTCAATCTCTGGTTTTATGCAGCACCCCAACTCACCTTTCCCCATAAGCAGGCATAAGTTGGTTTTCTAAATTTGAGACCCTGTTCTGTTTTGTAATTCAGTTCATGTGTAGACAAGTTTACATTCCGTGTATTAGTGATACCTTATGATGTTTCTTTTTCTGTGTGACATATTTCTCGTAGAATCGTCGTACCTGATTCCAGTCATTATGCCGCTACAGGCCTGATGACGTAGATTTCATTGCTGAGTGATATTCCATTGTACGTGCGTACCACAATTTCTTTATCCATTTTTTGCTTTCTCGGATATTTAACTTGTACCGTAGACGAGGTTCTTGTAAACAGAGCCGTCCCAAACTTTGGGGTGGCTGTGTGTTTTTTATTTTAATTTCCCTAAGCTATAGGACCCTAAGTGGAAGTGCCATAGGCTGTGTTGCTTTGTTTCCTCCGTGTTTCAGGAAACACCATACACTTCTCCATAGTGACTGTTGGCAATTTACATCCCTCCCATCAGCATAACAAGGCTCCCTGTTCTCCAAGACCTGTCCTGCCTTTCTGGATTTTACACTATTTTCAGATGGCCCTTTAGACCGAGGGGGGGGGCAGTGAGGCTTCCTTGTAGTGCAGATTTCCTTTATATGCTTGCTAGGTTGGACAAAAAGGGCGTATGCGTTTTTTCCTGAATATATTCAGGAAAAAACGCATACGCCCTTTTTGGCCAAGTGCATCATTGTCGACATTCTGCCTCTTTTCCTATGCTCTAAGTGCAATTCCAGTCAACCCCCTGAAATCGTTTTCCTGAAATTCTGCCCCGCTTTCAAGTCCTCTTTTAAGACTTACTTCAATACATTTTGGGACGATAGCTGTCATTCATAACTCTGTATGTTTGTGAATTACAGTGCCCCTGAGCTCCTTTCTTCAACTCGCTTTCTTGTGAGCTGGCCGCAAAACCGCAGGATTGGTTCAGGCCCTAATCTGTTTCCGGCCGGGCATGCTGAGTCTTTGGTTAATTCCTCTTCCTGGTGGGAAATGAGCGTTCCATTTGCCCGTGCAGACACCTACAGCTAGTCTCTCATTGGTTCTACCTATTCCTGTTCATCTTGTGCAGAAATTGCAAACTGTGCCAAACAGGAGGTTAAAGGCACTGACTCTCCAAGTGGGGAGAGTGTTAGTAAAGCGTCTGGAATGGTGAAGCCGAGTCCCTGGGCTCCAAAACTGAGATGCATTTGAAAACGTTTCCCAATCACATGGGGGACCGTACTCTGGGCTTCCCATGCATGTTTTAACTGAAGGAAGAATCCCTTAAACCTGGAGAGTTGGGACCCATGGAATTGGTACCATGCAGTATGACTTCAAATGGTCTGCGTTTGCTCACCGAACCTCACCAATGCTATCAGCCCGAAGTGTCCAGCCTTATGTCACACCCAGCTCTGGGTGTAGATGTGGTAAATCCAGGTTTCATCACAAGCCCTGTATGAATTATTTGAGAATTGCTCTCTAAGAATTGCTCTCTATTTCACTGTCATTGTGTTTTGTTTTTGCAATTTATTTTGATAATGGGATTTATCGCATTTTCACTGCTGCGTTTAGGCCGCTGTACACACGCTTCATTTCCTTATGGAGACATATAAATCCATGGGTTTTAAGCTCCTTACTTGTCAGGTATATTCAAAGGCGTTGAATATGGGGTGTTGAGTCCATTTCGTTGAGCAAGGAGTAGGTCTTGTCTATAATATATTTCTGTTATGGAACGGTATCTGTGCTAATTTCAATCTCTGGTTTTATGCAGCACCCCAACTCTCCTTTCCCCATAAGCAAGCATAAGTTGGTTTTCTTAATTTGAGACCCTGTTCTGTTTTGTAATTCAGTTCATGTGTAGCCAAGTTTACATTACGTGTATTAGTGATATCTTATGATCTTTCTTTTTCTGTATGACTTATTTCTCGTAGAATCATCGTACCTGAATCCACTCATTATGCCGCTATGGGCCTGATGACGTAGATTTCATTGCTGAGTGATATTCCATTGTACGTACGTAGCACAATTTCTTTATCCATTTTATGCTTTCTCGGAAATTTATCTTGTACCGTAGACGAGGTTCTTGTAAACAGAGCCGTCCCTAACTTTGGGGTGGCTGTGTGTTTTTGATTTTAATTTCCCTAAGCTATAGGACCATAAGTGGAATTGCCATAGGCTGTGTTGCTTTGTTTCCTACGTGTTTCAGGAAACACCATACTCTTTTCCAGAGTGGCGGTTGGCAATTTACATACCGCCCATCAGCATAACAAGGCTCCTTGTTCTCCATGACCTGTCCTACCTTTCTGGATTTTACAATTTTTTCAGATGGCCCTTTGGACCGGGGGGCAGTGAAACTTCATTGTAGTGCAGATTTCCTTTACACGCTTGCTTGGTTGGCTAAAAAGTGCGTATGCGTTTTTTCCTGAATATATTCAGGAAAAAACGCATACGCCCTTTTTGGCCAAGTGCATCATTGTCGACATTCTGCCTCTTTTCCTATGCTTTAAGTGCAATTCCAGTCTACCCCCTGAAATCGTTTTCCTGAAATTCTGCCCCGCTTTAAACTCCTCTTCGAAGAGTTACTTCAATACATTTTTGGACGATAGCTGTCATTCATAACTCTGCAGGTTTGTGAATTACAGTGCCCCTGAGCTCCTTTCTTCAACTCGCTTTCTTGTGAGCTGGCTTCAAAACCGCAGGATTGCTTCAGGCCATAATCTGGTTCTGGCCGGGCATGCTGAGCCTTTGGTTAATTCCTCTTCCTGGTGGGAAATGAGCATTCCATTTGCCCGTGCAGACACCTACAGCTAGTCTCTCATTGGTTCTCCCTATTCCTGTTCATCTTGCGCAGAAATTGCAAACTGTGCCAAACAGGAGGTTAAAGGCACTGACTCTCCAAGTGGGGAGAGTGTTAGTAAAGCGTCTGGAATGGTGAACCCGAGTACCAGGGGACGAAACCTGAGATGCATTTGAAAAGGTTTCCCAATCACACGGTGGACCATACTCTGGGTTTCCCATGCATGTTTTAGCTGAAGGAAGCATCCCTTAAACTTGGAGATTTGGGACCCATCGAATGGGCACCATGCAGTATAACTTCAAAGGGTCTGCGTTTGCTCACCGAACCTCACCAATGCTATCAGCCCGAAGTGTCCAGCCTTATGTCTCACCCAGCTCTGGGTGTAGATGTGGGAAATCCAGGTTGCATCACAAGCCCTGAATGAATTATTTAAGAATTGCTCTCTATTTCTCTGTCATTGTGTTTTGTTTGTGAAATTTATTTTGATACTGGGATTTACCGGATTTTCACTGCTGCGTTTAGGCCGCTGTACACACGCTTGATTTCCTTATGGAGACATATAAATCCATGTGTCTTAAGATTCTTACTTGTCAGGTATATTCCCAGGCGTTGAATATGGGGTGTTGAGTCCATTTCGTTGAGCAAGGAGTAGGTCTTGTCTATTATATATTTGGTTTATGGAACGGTATCTGTTCTAATTTCAATCTCTGGTTTTATGCAGCACCCCAACTCACCTTTCCCCATAAGCAAGCATAAGTTGGCTTTCTAAATTTGAGACCCTGTTCTGTTTGTAATTCAGTTCATGTGTAGCCAAGTTTACGTTCCGTGTATTAGTGATATCTTATGATGTTTCTATTTCTGTGTGACTTATTTCTCATAGAATCGTCGTATGTGAATCCACTCATTATGCCGCTACGGGCCTGATGACGTAGATTTCATTGCTGAGTGATATTCCATTGTTCGTACGTACCACAACTTCTTTATCCATTTTTTGCTTTCTCGGATATTTAACTTGTACCGTAGACGAGGTTCTTGTAAACAGAGCCGTCCCAAATTTTGGGGTAGCTGTGTGTTTTTGATTTAAATTTCCCTAAGCTATAGGACTCTAAGTGGAAGTGCCATAGGCTGTGTTGCTTTGTTTCCTCCGTGTTTCAGGAAACACCATACACTTCTCCAGTGTGGCTGTTGGCAATTTACATCCCGCCCATCAGCATAACAAGGCTCCCTCTTCTCCATGACATCTCCTGCGTTTCTGATTTTACACTTGATTCAGATGGCCCTTTGGACCTGGGGGCAGTGAGACTTCATTGTAGTGGAGATTTCCTTTACACGCTTGCTTGGTTGGCCAAAAAGTGCGTATGCGTTTTTACCTGAATATATTCAGGAAAAAACGCATATGCACTTTTTGTCCAAGTGCATCATTGTCGACATTCTGCCTCTTATCCTATGCTTTAAGTGCAATTCTAGTCTACCCCCTGAAATCCTTTTCCTGAAATTCTGCCCCGCTTTCAAGTCCTCTTCGAAGACTTACTTCAATACATTTTTGGATGATAGCTGTCATTCATATCTCTGCAGGTTTGTGAATTACAGTGCCCCAGAGCTCCTTTCTTCAAATCGCTTTCTTGTGAGCTGGCCGCAAAACCGCAGGATTGCTTCAGGCCCTAACCTGGTTCCGGCAGGGAATGCTGAGCCTTTGGTTAATTCCTCTTCCTGGTGGGAAATGAGCGTTTCATTTGCCCGTGCAGACACCTACAGCTAGTCTCTCATTGGTTCTCCCTATTCCTGTTCATCTTGTGCAGAAATTGCAAACTGTGCCAAACAGGAGGTTAAAGGCACTGACTCTCCAAGTGGGGAGAGTGTTAGTCAAGCGTCTGGAACGGTGAACCCGAGTACCAGGGGACGAAACCTGAGATGCATTTGAAAACGTTTCCCAATCACACGGCGGACCATACTCTGGGTTTCCCATGCATGTTTTAGCTGAAGGAAGAATCCCTTAAACCTGGAGAGTTGGGACCCATGGAATGGCTACCATGCAATATGACTTCAAAGGGTCTGCGTTTGCTCACCAAACCTCACCAATGCTATGAGCCCGATGTGTCCAGCCTTATGTCTCAACCAGCTCTGGGTGTAGATGTGGTAAATCCAGGTTGCATCACAAGCCCTGAATGAATTATTTAAGAATTGCTCTCTATTTCACTGTCATTGTGTTTTGTTTTTGAAATTTATTTTGTTAATGGGATTTATCGGATTTTCACTGCTGCATTTAGGCCACTGTACACACGCTTGACTTCCTTATGGAGACATATAAATCCATGGGTCTTAAGTTTCTTACTTGTCAGGTATATTCCCAGGCGTTGAATATGGGGTGTTGAGTCCATTTCGTTGAGCAAGGTGTAGGTCTTGTCTATTATATATTTGGCTTATGGAACATTATCTGTGCTAATTTCAATCTCTGGTTTTATGCAGCACCCCAACTCACCTTTCCCTATAAGCAAGCATAAGTTGGTTTTCTAAATTTGAGACCCTGTTCTGTTTTGTAATTCAGTTCATGTGTAGCCAAGTTTATGTTCCGTGTATTAGTGATATCTTATGATTTTTCATTTTCTGTGTGTCTTATTTCACTTAGAATCATCGTACCTGAATCCACTCATTATGCCACGACGGACCTGATGACATAGATTTCATTGGTGAGTGATATTCCATTGTACGTACATACCACAACTTCTTGATCCATTTTTTCATTCTGGGATATTTAACTTGTACCATAGACAAGGTTCTTGTAAACAGAGCCGTTGGAAACTTTGGGGTGGCTGTGTGATTTTGATTTAATTTCCCTAAGCTATAGGACCATAAGTGGAAGTTCCGTAGGCTCCATTGCTTTGTTTTTTAGGTGTTTGAGGAAACACTATACACTTCTCCAGAGTGGCTGTTGGCAATTTACATCCCGTCCATCAGCATAACACGGCTCTCTGTTCTCCATGGCCTGTGCTGCCTTTCTGGATTTTACACTTTTTTCAGATGGCCCTTTTGACTGGGGGGCTGTGAGACTTCACTGTAGTGCAGATTTCTTTAACATGCTTGCTTGGTTGGCCAAAAAGTGCGTATGCGTTTTTTCCTGAATATTTTCAGGAAAAAACGCATACGTACTTTTTGGCCAAGTGCACCATTGTCGACCTTCTGCCTCTTTTCATATGCTTTAAATGCAATTCCAGTCTACCCACTGAAATCGTTTTCCTGAATTTCTGCCCCACTTTCAAGTCCTCTTCGCTGACTTCCTTCAATATATATTTGGACGATAGCTGTCATTTATAACTCTGCAGGTTTGTGAATTTGGATAATTCCTCTTCCTGGTGGGAAATGAGCATTACATTTGCCCGGGCAGACACCTACAGCTAGTCTCTCATTGGTTCTCCCTATTCCTGTTCATCTTGCGCAGAAATTGCAAACTGTGCCAAACAGGAGTTTAAAGGCACTGACTCTCCAAGTGGGGAGAGTGTTAGTAAAGCATCTGGAATGGTGAACCCGTGTAAAAGGGGACGAAACCTGAGATGCATTGGAAAACGTTTGCCAGTCACACAGTGCACTATACTGTGGGTTTCCCAGGCATGTTTTAGCTGAAGGAAGAATCCCTTAAACCTGGAGAGTTGGGACCCATGGAATGGGTACTTCAAGGGGTCTGAATTTGCTCACCGAACCTCACCAATGCTATCAGCCTGGTGTCCAGCCTTATGTCTCACTCAGCTCTGGGTGTAGATGTGGTAAATCCAGGTTGCATCACAGGCACTGAATGAGTTATTTAAGAATTGCTCTCTATTTCACTGTCATTGTGTTTTTTGTTTCTGTAATTTATTTTGATAATGGGATTTATCGTATTTTCACTGATGTGTTCATGCCACTGTACACACGCTTGATTCTCTTACAGAGACATATAAAACCATGGGTTTGAAGATTCTTATTAGTCAGGTATATTCCTAGGCGTTGAATATGGGGTGTTGAGTCCATTTTGTTGAGCAAGTTGTAGGTCTTGACTATTACATATTTGGCTTATGGAACTGTATCTGTGCTAATTTCAATCTCTGGTTTTATGCAGCACCCCAACTCACCTTTATCCTTAAGCAAGAATAAGTTGGTTTTCTATATTTGAGACCCTGTTCTGTTTTGTAATTCAGTTCATGTGTAGCCAAGTTTACATTCCATGTATTAGTGATATAGTATGTCTTTTTGTTTTTGAATTCTCTGACTTTGAATGATCATACATAACTCCTCTGGAGTTGTTACAAGTGGCCATATTTCATTGATTTCCAGGCTGAGTCATATTCCACTCTACATAAGCACCACATCTGTATCCATTTTTTCCCTCCAGAGACATTTAAGTTATATCCTAGTCGAGGATCTTTTAAACAGTGAGGCGGTATACATTGGGGTGCCTGTGTCCTCTCGATTTTTGTTTTTCCCAAGATATACGTCCATGAGTGCAAGTGCCCTGTGCTCTGTAGCTCATTTTTTAGATGCTTTAGTAAACACAATACACTTCTCCAGAGTGACCGTTGGCAATATACATTTCCAGTATAAGCCTCACAGGGCTCCCTTTTCTCCTTGCCCTGTCCTGCATTTCTGGTGTTTACACTTTATGAGGACGGCTCTTCTGACTGATGCGAAGTGATATGTTTTGTAGTATTGATTTCCAGTGCCCACCTGTTTGGTTGGCTAAAAAAGTGTATGCCCTTTTCTTGAATATATACAGAAAAAGACGCATACACCCTTTTTGGCCAACTGCAATGTTGGCAATGTTCAGCCCCTTTTCTTGTGCTTAATGGCGAGTCCTTTCTACCTCTTCCAATCCCTTTCCTGCCATTCTCCGTTGCTTACACATCCTTTTCTCTGACTTTCCTCAAGACATTTTTCAGTGACAGATATTTTCAACTCTGCAGTTTCGTGAATTTTAGTGTCCCTGAGTTCCATTTTTCAACTTGTGTTTATGGGAACTGGCCACAAAGCAGCGGGATTTCCTCAAGCCCTATTCTGTTTCCATGGGCAACCCTAGCCTTTGGTCAATTCGTCTTCCTGATTGGAAATAAGAGTGACATGTGCCTGTCCGAACACCTAAGACTTGTCTCTCATTGTTCCTCCACCTTCTGCTTCATCCTCTGGACAAATTCCAAACTGTCTGCAACAAGATGTTGACAGTGCTGACATCTCCAAGTGGGGAGACTGTTCGTAAAGACGCTGGAGGGGTGAACCCGAGCACCAGGAGATGAGGAGATGAGATGCCTTTTCCAAACTCTTCCCGATCAGATGTTATACCATCCTCTGGGTGTGACAGGCATGTTTTAGCTGTAGAAAGTGTCCCATTCATATGAGGAGAACTCCAGGGCTTTTACAAAATCAGTGTCTCTCCACAACCCAAACTGGGGAATTTTTTAAGCTACGGCTACACATATGTTCATTAAGGGCCTTGGGAAGTAGGCAGAGTCCAAACTTTAGATGACTGAAGTCTTCAGGGTCAGAAGCACTCACCACCGGCTTCCCTTAGGTTCCATTTTAACTGTCATTGATAGATGATGTCAATAAAAATATCTATTCTTTTTCAGATTATTTCCCCTTATAGGTTATTGTAAAATATTGAGTGTAGTTCCTGGTGCTATACAGTAGTTCCTTGTTGATGATCGATTTTATACATAGCAGTGTGTATGTGTTAATCTCAAACTGTTAATTTATCCCTCCTCTCACCTTTCCCCTTTGGTAATAATAAATTATAAGACTTTATACTTCTCATAAATGGGGGAGCTGAAAGAGAGGTATCATTTTCAATGGAAAAGCATTTAAAACAAGATTGAAGCTTTAACCAAGATTACTAGATGTACATCCTTGGAAAGAAATCACTTCGTTTCTCTAATATTGACCTGACAAATAAGACAAACCTTTTCACTGAACTTGCTTATAATAAAGTGATGGAAATATCAAATGGAAGTGTTAGAAACATTTTATTTTAACCGAGCCTTATACACTGTCCTATGTTAATTACAGTTTGGCTCACACATCTGTTCATTGAAGTTACAATGTTCTCAATTTCTGTTACTGATCCTCCAGAGTGGATCCCAACAAGTGTCCCCCTGCCCAGTGTCATTGGAGCCAAAAGATCGAGACTGAGTTTGGTTCAGAAGCAAAGGAAACTTTATATTTTGATCAGAGAATGGAGAGGTGAGAGCATGTGCTACCCCGTGGGCTGTGGGCTGGGCTGCTGTGTAGAGATCCTGTCAGAGTCAGTGGGAGGGAGGGGGCGGAGCTCTTGAGGGCCCGGCTGGCTGCAGCTCAGGCTCTATATCACGGAGTGTGCACTGTGCCCCAGGATCTGAGGTGTCGACCCAGCCATTCTGCACTAGAAAATCTGGTCTGAAGTGCCGGGTGTGGAACCTCTGTATGCGGGACCCTAGGAGCACGTGAAATTAGACAAAGCACAAAGGATAAAAAAGGTTAGACTTTATTTTATTGCCCAGATTCTATTTTTATCTCCCAGGGATTTTTAAGGGGCTTTGCCTGGGACAAACCCCTCTTCTGCATTTTGTCCCCTTCCTCATTCTTGGAGTGCTGAGGGTGCAGACCCTTCTTCTGTAACTGCTGAGTGCTGAGTTAGGAGCCCTCATACCTGTGGGCGAGGGTCAGAACTTCCCAGCAGCCTCCAGGTGACGTTGATTGTCCCCAGGCCTCCTGCCTCCCTGCTCGTCCGCCTGAGCACCAGTATTGGAAGTGTTATAGATTCTAATGACCTTTAAGGGTCCAGGAAGGAGATGTGCAGTGACGCTGTGAGGTCCAGTTTCACCCCGCCCCACATTTGTTCGGCCACCTTAGGCTGACCGTTTCTGCCAGCCTAGATGCTCCGACCAGTAGTCTGCGCTTTCTTCAATTAGGCCCCTGGATTAACGTAAAAACAGCACCAGGTGTCAGGACCCTGTCCGCTCAACTCCCAGACAATCCAGGGTCAGTGGTGATGAAGGATCATGATGGCCACTGAGTCAACAGCCTTTTGAAGTAAACAGGAGTCCAGCCGGTCTTATTGGCCACCATTATCACAGTGTCTGTAGGCTTTTCTATGCTGACAGCGTGATATACTTTTCCCCTGCCAAGATTATTAGGTCCGCTCTGGGTGCAGTAAGTCCTGCAAGCAGTAGTCTACTCTTTTGGGACACACTTTTGTTGTTTTATGAGAGAAACTCCAGGTCAAGTGATGGTCACATGAGTCGTCATGGTGCCCCGTTGCTCCCGGTTATCTCTCTGGAGGTTGGAGTTGGAGGGCCACCTCATTCGAGGTCAGTGTGCCCACGGAGCAAACCCTGCAACTTCAGGGCATGGTTGGGGGTTAGGATCACCACGTGGGGTCCTTTTCCCTTAGGAGGGAGGTGGCCTTTTGTGCTGCTGATTTCCAGGTTTTTAGATACCGCCAGTATCTTGGCCAGATGTGGCAGTGGGCCAAGTCCCTTGGTGACTGTAGTTTATCCTACCTGGATGGCATTCTTGCATTGTTCCATTTCAAGTGGTCCCAGTTTTTGCACTAATACTCCAATGGCGATTCCCTTTTCACCAGGAATGTAAAGATCAAAGGGTTTAGCTAAATTAGGGAGTTCCAGGGCAAGGGTCTGAATTGACTGCTCTTTCCATTCTTGAAAGGCCACTTCTGGATTCTATTCAAAAGGATCATCATCTTTTCCTTTCAGTGTTTCATATAGAGGTCCAGCTAGTAGACTGTAGTTAGGGATCCAGAAGCAGCAAACCCTGGCCTCCCTGGGGACCCCTAAGCTGTCTTCTAGTTTTAGATATGGGTAAGGCTGTAAATTGTTTCTTCCCTTTCCTGGGATGGGCTTCTCCGACCTTCTGTGAGAATGAAGCCCAGGCAGGTCGCCGTAGTCTGTGATATTTGAGCTTTTTCTTGGACAACTTGTATCCTTTATTGGCTTGGTAGTTCAGAGGTCTCCTTAGTAGGGCTGGTGATCAGAATGTCGTCTGCATATTGAAGGAGTGTTTCCTTTTCCAGTGGTAGAACTTTTAGGTCTTTAGCTGAGCTTTCCCCAAAGATGGTGTGGGAATTTTTGAACCCTTGGGGCAAGACGGCCCAGAAGTATTGTTTTAGTTGTATGTTGAGTCCTGCCACTCACAAGCCAAAATTTCTTGTGACTCTGACACTAACGGAATACAAAAGAAGGCATCATTGAAGACTAATACAGAATACCATGTCCTGGTGGTTGGTAGAATGACCAGCAGGGTGTAGGTTTTAGGAACTACTGGAGGTATATCCTTGGTGGCTTCACTGACTGTCCTGACATCCTTTACCAGGACTCCAGCAGCCCATGGGGCTCTCGAGATCAGGCCAATCCCAGGATATGGAGATCACCTGCGCAGGTACCCTACCCCCACCCCAGACCACGGGGCTTTCGTGGTCAGACCCCTCTCAGGATACAGAGCTACCCTTGCAGTTACGGTGGCAGGGCTGGGCACAGAGGAACCGTGCACATCGCCCTCATTGCAGAGCACTCCCAGCTCACCTGTCACTCAGATCTGACACAGAGCACCTCAGAGCAGGACTTGAACTAACAAACAGCAGCTCCGACAGGTCTGTGACCCTGGGCATCACTCTGTGTGGCCTCCCTCCACCTGGTCTTCCAGAGACTTCCACTGCACCCGGGGCACCAGGCCTCTGTCTCCACCCACCACACACCCCTCCTCTCCCTGACTCCTGGGTTCCTCTCATTAGGAGAGGGTTTTCTTGAAGTTGTCTCCCACTCATGGGCCAGATAATATAATTAGAAAACAAGCCAGAGCTGCAGCCCCTTGTCCATCCTGACTCTCAGGAGCCCACACCTGTTCCTTGGACCTGGCCGATTCAGAAAGTTCCATTTTCGGCAACTGTGAGCCCCTGAGGGGTGATTATTGGCTGGCCTGGGAAGCCTTACCATGCCGACCAGTCCTCCCCAGGTGTGCCTGGGTTGAGATCAATATAAACACCGCTCCAGGCAGCAAGAGCCCCTGCAGCTGTGCCTGACGCCATTTTCTCTGCCCAGTCAGCAGTCTCGGGGCTGGGCTGGTGGGAGGGAGTGAGATGCCACGGCTTTGTGGGTGGCCCAGTGTGAGTGGGGCTCTGCTGGACTTTCTGCAGCAGTTGCCAAGATGCCACCTCCTAAAGAAGAGGATGTGTCACCCATACCTGCCGCTTGAATTTCTCCCTGGGCAGAGGTGAGGAAGGAAGAATGCAGTGGGGGCCGGGACAGCAGGGGTATCTCAGGCAGGGAAATGGAAAGCTTCCAGAAGAGTACCCAGGGCCAGGACCATCCTGGCTGGCCTGCAGGCACCAAGTCGGCTGGCATGCTGTCACTCATGTGGCTCCATGGCCCTTCCTCTAGGCTTTCAAGTCCTTGTACATATTCAGGTGTTTTACCTGGGAAGGGTGGGAACATTTCAGCAGCAGCTGGCCTGGGGCTCAGCCCACGTTTACTCACAGATGCCTCGACACGGTCCCCCAGCTTTGCAATGAGGACGCTTGTTGCGTAGGGCCTGCTGGCTGAATGGGAGATGATTCCCCACCACTGACCAACTTCAGAATTGTTTACAACTGGAGCAAGTGCCCTGATACGGTTTTCCTCTGTGTAACTTGTAGGTTCTGTTTTTTTTTCTTTTTTTCATTTTTGGTTCAAGGTAGATTTTATTCCTCTTTTTTGTATTTACAGATATAAGCATGGAAATAATTTATTCATATAAATACATGTATGTGAAGGGAAGAATATTTTTTCTGTTTTAATTATTTTAATTTTATTTTTTTAACTTTGAATTTTATTTTATTTTTTTATAAAGCAGGTTCTTTGTGGTTATCTCTTTTATACATATAAATGTATACATGCCAATCCCAATATGTCAACTCCTTCCACCACCACCCCCAACAGCTTTCCCCCCTTGGTGTCCATACGTTTGTTGTCTACATCTGTTGCTGTATTTTTGCCTTGCAAAACGGTTCATCTGTACAATTTTTCTAGGTTCCACATATATGCATTAATACACAAGATTTGTTTTTCTCTTTCTGACTTACTTCACTCTGTATGACAGTCTCTAGATCCATCAACGTCTCTACAAATGACCCAATTTCATTCCTTTTTATGGCTTAGTAATATTCCATTTTATACTTGTACCACATCTTTATGCATTCTTCTGTCTGTGGACATTTAGGTTGCTTGCATTACCTGGATATTGTAAATAGTGATGCAATGAACATTGCGGTGAATGTCTCTTTTCGTTTTATGGTTTTGTCTGGGTATATGCCCAGTACTGGGATTGCTGTATCATATGGTAATTCTATTCTTAGTTTTATAAGAAACTCCATAACGTTCTCCACAGTGACTGTATCAATTTACATTCCCAAAAATAGTGGAAGAAGGTTCCTTATCTCCACACCCATTCCAACATTTGTTGTTTGTAGATTTTCTGATGATGCCCATTCTAACAGGTGTGAGGTGATACACCATGGAGGAGTCTATTTTGTTGAGAAAAGAGTAGGTCTTGTCTATTACATATTTGGCTTATGGAACGGTATGTGTGCTAATTTCAATCTCTGGTTTTATACAGCACCCCAACTCAACTTTCCCCTTAAGGATGCATAAGTTTTTTATCTAAATGTGAGACTCTGTTCGGTTTTGTAATTTAGTTTATGTGTAGCCAAGTTTACACTCCCTCTATTAGTGATATCTTATGATAATTATCTTTCTGTGTGTGACATATTTCTCTTAGAATCATCATACCTAAATCCACTCAATTTGCTGCTACAGGCCTGATGACATTGATTTCATTGCTGAGTGATATTCCGTTGTACGTAGGTAGCACAACTTCTTTATCCATTTTTTTCTTTCTGGGATATTTAATTTGTACTGGACTGGAGGTTCTTGTAAACACAGCAGCCCTAAATTTTGTGTTGGCTGTGTCTTGTTGATTTTAAATTTCCTAAGCTATAGGGGCAAAAGTGGAAGTGCCCTAGGCTCTGTAGCTTTGTTTTTCAGATGTTTCAGGATACACCATAAACATCTCCAGAGTGTCTGTTGGCAATTTACATCCCGCCCATCAGCATAACAAGGCTCCCTGTTCTCCATGGCCTGTCCTGTGTTTCTGGTTTTTACACTTTTTTCAGATGGCCCTTTTGACGAATGGGAAATGAGACTTCAATGTAGTGTGGATTTCCATTGTTGGAGTGCTTGGTTGGCCAAAAAGTGCATATGCGTTTTTTCTGAATATATTCAGGAAAAAATGTATACGCACTTTTTGTCCAAGTGCATCACTGTGAAAGATCTGCCGCTTTTCACATGCTTTAAATGCAATTCCAATCTACCTCCTGATATATGATTCCTGCAATTCTGCCTCGTTTTCAAGTCCTCTTTGCAGACTTACTTCAATATATTTTTGCCAATAGCTGTCATTTATAACTCTGTGGGTTTGTGAATTACAGCGCCCGTGATTTCCTTTCTTAACTCGCTTCCTTGAAAGCTGGCCACAAAACCACAGGTTTGCTTCAGGCCGTAATCAGGGTGTGGCACGGCACTCTGAGCCTTTGGTTAATTCCTCTTCCTGGTGGGAAATTAGAGTTAAATGTGCTCCTCCAGACACCTGCCTCACTCCCAGCCCCTTGGTGATGTGTGTCCTCTGGTTTGAGGCCACATGTGATGGGTTCCTCATCTTTTGATGATGTGGCCCCACTGGTGTGAGGACACTCCTGCCTGCTTCCCATCCCCTTGGTGATGTGGTCCCTCCGGCGAGAGTCTGATCCTGGTTGGGTTCCTCACACTTCTGTGAGGTGGGCCCTCTTCTCTGAGGTCATTCTTGCCTGGCTGGCACACCCCACCTTGGCGACGTCGGCCCTCTGGTGGCAGTTGGAGCCTGCTGGGAGCCTCCTCCCCTAGGTGATGAGGCCCTCTGGCATCAGGCCCTAACTGCTGGGTTCCCACATTTTCTGATACGTGCTAAGTGGTGCGAGGGCACTCCTGCCAGGTTCCCATTCCCATGGGCATGTGGGCCTTCTGCTCTAAGGTCCCAACAACTGTGTTGTTCACCGTTTCATGATGTTGGCTCTCTGGTGTTAGTTCACTCAGGCCTAGATCCCATAGACTCTGTGCTCTGAGCCGCCTGCTGGGAGGTTCCTACTGCTGGATTCCTTAGCTTTTTTATTCTTTGGGTCCTGTGTTTTCACGCTCCTCCTTCCTGACTCACTCCCAGCCCATTTGTGATGTAGGTCTTCTGGTTTGAGGCCACCTGTGCCAGTTTCCTCACTTTTATTGATGTGGCCCCACTGGTGTGAGGACACTCCTGCCTGGTTCCCATCCCCTTGGTGATGGGGGCCCTCTGGTGAGAGTCTGATCCTGGCTGGATTCCTCACACTTCTGGGAGGTGGGCCCTCTGCTGTGAGGTCACTCCTGCCTGGCTGGCACACGTCACCTTGGCGATGTGCGCCCTCACTTGGGAGTTGGTGCCTGCTGGGAGTCTCCTCCCCTCGGTAATGAGGACCCACTGGCGTCAGGCCCTAGCTCATGGGCTCCCAAAATTTTCTGATGTGCGGTCTGTCATGCGAGTACACTCCTGCCAGGGTCCCATCCCCATGGGGATGTGGGCTTTCTGCTGTGAGGTCCCAACGGCTGGGTTGCTCACAGTGTCAGAATGTGGGCCGTCTACTGTGAGTTCACTCCGGCATGGATCCCATAGCCTCGGTGCTCTGGGCCACCTGCTTGGAGCTTCCAACTGCGGGGTTCCTCACCTTTTTTATTCCATGGGCCCTCTGTTTTGAGTCTCCTCCTGCATGCCTCACTCCCAGCCCTTTCGTGATGTGTGTCCCCTTGTTTGAGGCCACATGTGCTGTGTTCCTCACCTTTTGCTGATGTGGCCCCACTGGTGTGAGGGCACTCCTGCCTGGTTTCCATCCCCTTGGTGATGTGGGCCCTCTGGTTAGAGTCTGATCCTGGTTGGGTTCCTCACACTCCTGTGAGGTGAGCCCTCTGCTGTGAGGTAACTCCTGCCTGGCTTGCTCCCGTTGCCTTGGTGACGTCGGCCCTCTGGTGGCATTTGGAGCCTGCTGGTAGCCTCCTCTCCTCGGTGATGAGGGCCCTCTGGCGTCAGGCCCTAACTGCTGGGTTCCCCCATTTTCTGATATGTTCTAAGTTGTGCGAGGACACTCCTGTGAGGTTCCCATCCCCATGGGGATGTGGGCCTTCTGCTTTGAGGTCCCACCGGCTGGGTTGCTCACAGTTTCATGATGTGGGCCCTCTGCTGTGAGTTCACTGTGGCCTGGGTCCCATAGACTCCATGATCTGGGCCACCTGCTGGGAGGTTCAAACTGCTGGATTCCTCACATTTTTTATTCTGTGGGCCCTGTGTTGTTAGGCTACTCCTGCCTGCCTCACTCGGAGCCCCTTGGAAATGTGGGTCCTCTGGTTTAGGCCACATGTGCTGGGTTCCTCACCTTTGTATAATGTGGCCCCACTGGTGTGAGGACACTCCTGCCTTTTTCCGATCCCCTTGGTGATGTGGGTTCTCTGGTGAGAGTCTTATGCTGGCTGGGTTCCTCACTCTTCTGTGAGGTAGGCCCTCTGCTGTGAGGTCACTCCTGCCTGACTGGCACACGTCACCTTGGATACATGGGCCCTCAGTTGGGAGTTGGTGCCTGCTGAGGGTCTCCTCCCCTCGGTAATGAGGGACCGCTGGCGTCAGGCCCTAACTCCTGAGCTCCCAAAATTTTCTGAGGTGCACCCTGTGGTGCGAGTACACTCCTGCCAGGTTCCCAACCCCATGGGAATGTTGGCCTTCTGCTCTGAGGTCCCAACATTGGGTTGCTCAGTTTCATGATGAGGGCCCTCTGGTGTGAGTTCACTCCGGCCTGGATCCCATAGCCTCGCTGCTGCTGGCCGACTGCAGGGAGGTTCCAACTGCGGGATTCCTCACCTTTTTTCTTCTATGGGCCCTCTGTTTTGAGACTCCTCCTGCCTGCTTCACTCCAGGCCCCATGGTGAAGTGTGTGCTCTGGTTTGAGTCTACGTGTGCTGGGTCCCTCACCTTTCAATTATGTGGCCCCACTGGTGTGAGGACACTCCTGCCTGGTTCCTATCCCCTTGGTGATGTGGGTCCTCTGATGAGAGTGTGATCCTGGCTGGGTTCCTCACCCTTCTGTGAGGTGGGCCCTCTGCTGTGAGGTCACTCCTGCCTGGCTGGCACACCCCGCCTTGGCAACGTCGGCCCTCTTGTGTCAGTTGGAGCCTGCTGGGAGCCTCCTCCCCTCGGTGATGAGGGCCCTCTGGCGTCAGGCCCTAACTGCTGGGTACCCACATTTTCTGATACATGCTAAGTGGTGTGAGGACACTCGTGCCATGTTCCCAACCCCATGGGAATGTGGGCCTTCTCCTCTGAGGTCACAATGGCTGGGTTGCTCACAGTTTCATGATATGGGCCCTCTGCTGTGAGTTCACTGTGGCCTGGATCGCATAGACTCGGTGCTCTGGGCCACCTGCTGGGAGGTTCCCACTGCAGGATTCCTCAGCTTTTTTATTCTATTGGCCCTGTGTTGTGAGGCTACTCCTGCCTGACTCAATCCGAGATCCATGGTGATGTGGGTCCTCTGGTTTGAGACAACATGTTTTGGGTACCTCAACTTTCGATGATGTGGCCCCATGGGTGTGAAGACACTCCTGCCTGGTTCCCAGCCCCTAGCTGATGTGGGCACTCTGGTGAGAGTCTGATCCTGGCTGGGTACTTTAACCTTCTGTGAGGTGGGCCCTCTGATGTGAGGTCATTCCTGCCTGGTTGGCTCACGTCGCCTTGGCGAGGTGGGCCCTCTGTTGGCCACTGAAGCATGCTGGGAGCCTCCTACCCTCTTTAATGAGGGCCCTGGAAAAACCGGATATGCCCTTTAGACCAAGGGCATCATTGTCGAGGTTCTGCCTCTTTAATATGCTTTCAAAGGACTTCCCGTTTACCTCCTGAAATCGTATTCCTGGAATTCTGCCCCGCTTTCAAGTCCTCTTCGCAGCCTTACTTCAGATATTTTTGGACGATAGCTGTCATTTATAACTCTGCAGATTTGTGAATGGCAGTGGCTCTGAGCTCCTTTCTTCAACTCGCTTTCTTGTGAGCTGGCCACAAAACCGCAGGATTGCTTCAGGCCCTAATCTGGTTCTGGCACGGCATGCTGAGCCTTTGGCTATTTCCTCTTCCTAGTGGGAAATGAGCGTTAAATTTGCCCGTGCAGATACCTACAGCTAGTCTCTCATTGGTTCTCCCTATTCCTGTTCATGTTGCACAGAAATTGCAAACTGTGCCAAACAGGAGGTTAAAGGCACTGACTCTCCAAGTGGGGAGAGTGTTAGTAAAGTGTCTGGAATGGTAAACCCGAGTACCAGGGGACGAAAACTGAGATGCATTTAAAAATGTTTACCGGTCACACGGTGGACGATACTCTGGGTTTCCCATGCATGTTTTAGCTGAAGGAAGAATCCCTTAAACCTGGAGAGTTGGGACCAATGGAATGGGTACCATGCAGTATGACTACAAAGGGTCTGCATTTGCTCACCGAACCTCACCAATGCTATCAGCCTGAAGGGTCCGGCCTTATGTCTCACCAAGCTCTGGGTGTAGATGTGGTAAATCCAGGTTGCATCACAAGCCCTGAATGAATTATTTAAGAATTGCTCTCTATTTCACTGTCATTGTGTTTTGTTTTTGTAATTCATTTTGATAACTGGATTTATCGGATTTTCACTGCTGCATTTATTCCGCTGTACACACGCTTGATTCTCTTACGTAGACATATAAATCCATGGGTTGTAAGATTCTTACTAGTCAGGTGTATTCCTAGGCGTTGAATGTGTGGTGTTGAGTCCATTTCGTTGAGCAAGGACTAGGCCTTGACTCTAATGTATTTGGCTTATGGAAGGGTATCTGTGGTAATTTCAATCTCTGGTTTTATGCAGCACCCCAACTCACATTTCCGCTTAAGCAAGCATAAGTTGGTTTTCTAAATTTGAGACCCTGTTCTGTTTTGTAATTCAGTTCATGTGTAGCCAAGTTTACATTCCGTCTATTACTGATATCTTATGATGTTTCTTTCTCTGTGTGACTAATTTCACTTAGAATCATCGTAGCTGCATCCACTCATTATGCTGCAACAGGCCTGATGACATAGATTTCATTGCTGAGTGATATTCCATTGTACGTACGTACCACAACTTCTTTATCCATTTTTTGCTTTCTCGGATATTTAACTTGTACCATAGAGGAGGTTCTTATAAACAGAGCCATCCCAAACTTTGGGGTGGCTGTGTGTTTTTGATTTTAATTTCCCTAAGCTATAGGACCATAAGTGGAAGTGCCATAGGCTGTGTTGCTTTGTGTCCTACGTGTTTCAGGAAACACCATACTCTTCTGCAGAGTGGCTGTTGGCAATTTACATCCCGCCCATCAGCATAACAAGGCTCCCTGTTCTCCATGACCTGTCCTGCCTTTCTGGATTTTACACTTTTTTCAGGTGGCCCTTTTGACCAGGGGGCAGTGAGACTTCATTATAGTGAAGATTTCCTTTACACGCTTGCTTGGTTGGCCAAAAAGTGTGTATGCGTTTTTTCCTGAATATATTCAGGAAAAAACAAATACGCCCTTTTTGGCCAAGTGCATCATTGTCGACATTCTGCCTCTTTTCCTATGCTTTAAGTGCAATTCCAGTCCACCCCCTCAAATCGTTTTCCTGAAATTCTGCCCCACTTTCAACTCCTCTTCGAAGACTTACTTCAATACATTTTTGGATGATAGCTGTCATTCATAACTCTGCAGGTTTGTGAATTACAGTGCCCCTGAGCTCCTTTCTTCAAATCGCTGTCTTGTGAGCTTGCCGCAAAACCGCAGGATTGCTTCAGGCCCTAATCTGTTTCCAGCAGGGCACGCTGAGCCTTTGGTTAATTCCTCTTCCTAGTGGGAAATGAGCGTTACACTTGCCCGTGCAGACACCTAGAGCTAGTCTCTCATTGGTTCTCCCTATTCCTGTTCATCTTGTGCAGAAATTGCAAACTTTGCCAAACAGGACGTAAAAGGCACTGACTCTCCAAGTGGGGAGAGTGTTAGCAAAGCTTCTGGAATGGTGAACCCGAGTACCAGGGGACGAAACATGAGAGGCACTTGAAAACGTTTCCCAATCACACGGTGGACCATACTCTGGGTTTCCCATGCATGTTTTACCTGAAGAAAGAATCCCTTAAACCTGGAGAGCTGGGACCCATGGAATGGGTACCATGCAGTGTGACTTCAAAGGGTCTGTGTTTGCTCACCGAACCTCACCAATGCTATCAGCCCGAAGTATCCAGCCTTATGTCTCACCCAGCTCTGGGTCTAGATGTGGTAAATCCAGGTTGCATCACAAGCCCTGAATGAATTATTTAAGAATTGTTCTCTATTTCACTGTCATTGTGTTTTGTTTTTGAAATTTATTTTGAAAATCGGATTTATCGGATTTTCACTGCTGCGTTTAGGCCACTGTACACACAGTTGATTTCCTTATGGAGACATATAAATCCATGGGTTTTAAGATTCTTACTTGTCAGGTATATTCCCAGGCGTTGAATATGGGGTTTTGAGTCCATTTCGTTGAGCAAGGAGTAGGTCTTGTCTCTTATATATTTGGCTTATGGAACGGTATCTGTGCTAACTTCAATCTCTGGTTTTATGCAGCACCCCAACTCACCTTTCCCCATAAGCAAGCATAAGTTGGTTTTCTAAATTTGAGACCTTGTTCTCTTTTGTAACTCAGTTCATGTGTAGCCAAGTTTACATTCCGTGTATTAGTGATAGCTTATGATGTTTCTTTTTCTGTGTGACTTATTTCTCGTAGAATCATCCTACCTGAATCCACTCATCATGCCGCTACCGGCCTGGTGACGTAGATTTCATTGCTGAGTGATATTCCATTGTACATGCGTACCACAACTTCTTTATCCATTTTTTGCTTTCTCGGATATTTAACTTGTACCGTAGAGGAGGTTCTTGTAAACAGAGCCGTCCCAAACTTTGGGGTGGCTGTGTGTTTTTTATTTTAATTTCCGTAAGCTATAAGAACATAAGTGGAAGTGCCATAGGCTGTGTTGCTTTGTTTCCTACGTGTTTCAGGAAACACCATACACTTCTCCAGAGTGGCTGTTGGCAATTTACATCTCGCCCATCAGCATAACAAGGCTCCCTGTTCTCCATGACCTGTCCTGCATTTCTGGATTTTACACTGTTTTCAGATGGCCCTTTTGACCGGGGGGCAGTGAGACTTCATTGTAGTGCAGATTTCCATTACACGCTAGCTTGGTTGGCCAAAAAATGGCGTATGCGTTTTTTCCTGAATATATTCAGGAAAAAACGCATACACCCTTTTTGGCCAAGTGCATCATTGTGGACATTCTGCCTCTTTTCCTATGCTTTAAGTGCAATTCCAGTCTACCCCCTGAAATCGTTTTCCTGAAATTCTGCCCCGCTTTCAAGTCCTCTTCGAAGACTTACTTCAATACATTTTTGGACGATAGCTGTCATTCATAACTCTGCAGGTTTGTGAATTACAGTGCCCCTGAGCTCCTTTCTTCAAATCGCTTTCTTGTGAGCTGACCGCAAAACCACAGGATTGCTTCAGGCCCTAATCTGTTTCCGGCAGGGCACGCTGAGCCTTTGGTTAATTCCTCTTCCTGGTGGGAAATGAGCGTTACGTTTGCCCGTGCAGACATCTACAGCTAGTCCCTCATTGGTTCTCCCTATTGCTGTTCATCTTGCGCAGAAATTACAAACTGTGCCAAACAGGAGGTTAAAGGCACTGACTCTCCAAGTGGGGAGAGTGTTAGTAAAGCATCTGAAATGTTGAACCCGCGTACCAGGGGACGAAACCTGAGATGCATTTGACAACGTTTCCCAATCACACGGTGGACCATACTCTGGGATTCCCATGCATGTTTTAGCTGAAGGAAGAATCCCTTAAACCTGGAGAGTTGGGACCCATGGAATGGGTACCATGCAGTATGACTTCAAAGGGTCTGCATTTGCTCACCGAACCTCACCAATGCTATCAGCCCGAAGTGTCCAGCCTTATGTCTCACCCAGCTCTGGGTGTAGTTGTGGTAAATCCCGGTTGCATCACAAGCCCTGAATGAATTATTTAAGAATTGCTCTCTATTTCACTGTCATTGTGTTTTGTTTTTGAAATTTATTTTGATAATGGGATTTATCGGATATTCACTGCTGCGTTTAGGCCGCTGTACACACGCTTGATTTCCTTATGGAGACATATAAATCCATGGGTTTTAAGATTCTTACTTGTCAGGTATATTCCGAGGCATTGAATATCGGGTGTTGAGTCCATTTCGTTGAGCAAGGAGTAGGTCTTTTCTATTATATATTTGGCTTATGGAACGGTATCTGTGCTAATTTCTTTTTTTTTTTAAAGTCTTTATTGGGGTATAATTGCTTTACAATGGTGTGTTAGTTTCTGCTTTATAACAAAGTGAATCAGTTATACATATACATATGTTCCCATATGTCTTCCCTCTTGCGTCTCCCTCCCTCCCACTCTCCCTATCCCACCCCTCCAGGCTTTCCCAAAGCACCGAGCTAATATCCCTATGCCTTGCGACTGCTTCCCCCTAGCTATCTACCTTACTACATTTGTTAGTGTGTATATGTCCATGACTCTCTCTCGCCCTGTCAAAGCTCACCCTTCCCCCTCCCCATATTCTCAAGTCCGTTCTCCAGTAGGTCTGTGTCTTTATTCCTCTCTTACCCCTAGGTTCTTCATGACTTTTTTTCCCCTTAAATTCCATATATATGTGTTAGCATATGGTATTTGTCTTTTTCTTTCTGACTCACTTCACTCTGTATGACAGACTCTAGGTCTATCCATCTCATTACAAATAGCTCAATTTCATTTCTTTTTATGGCTGAGTAATATTCCATTGTATATATGTGCCACATCTTCTTTATCCATTCATCCGATGATGGGCGCTTAGGTTGTTTCCATCTCCGGGCTATTGTAAATAGAACTGCAATGAACATTTTGGTACATGACTCTTTTTGAATTTTGGTTTTCTCAGGGTATATGCCCAGTAGTGGGATTGCTGGTTCATATGGTAATTCTATTTGTTGTTTTTTAAGGAACCTCCATACTGTTCTCCATAGTGGCTGAACCAATTCACATTCCCACCAGCAGTGCAAGAGTGTTCCCTTTTCTCCGCACCCTCTCCAGCATTTATTGTTTCTAGATTTTTTGATGATGGCCATTCTGACTGGTGTGAGATGATATCTCATTGTAGTTTTGATTTGCATTTCTCTAATGATTAATGATGTTGAGCATTCTTTCATGTGTTTGTTGGCATTCTGTATATCTTCTTTGGAGAAATGTCTATTTAGGTCTTCTGCCCATTTTTGGATTGGGTTGTTTGTTTTTTTGTTATTGAGCTGCATGAGCTGCTTGTAAATTTTGGAGATTAATCCTTTGTCATTTGCAAATATTTTCTCCCATTCTGAGGATTGTCTTTTGGTCTTGATTATGGTTTCCTTTGCTGTGCAAAAGCTTTGCAGTTTCATTAGGTCCCATTTGTTTATTTTTGTTTTTATTTCCATTACTCTAGGAGGTGGGTCAGAAAGGATCTTGCTGTGATTTATGTCATAGAGTGTTCTGCCTATGTTTTCCTCTAAGAGTTTGATAGTTTCTGGCCTTACATTTAGGTCTTTAATCCATTTTGAGCTTATTTTTGTGTATGGTGTTAGGGAGTGATCTAATCTCATACTTTTACATGTACCTGTCCAGTTTTCCCAGCACCATTTATTGAAGAGGCTGTCCTTTCTCCACTGTACATTCCTGCCACCTTTATCAAAGATAAGGTGTCCATATGTGCGTGGGTTTATCGCTGGGCTTTCTATCCTGTTCCATTGATCTATATTTCTGTTTTTGTGCCAGTACCATACTGTCTTGATTACTGTAGCTTTGTAGTATAGTCTGAAGTCAGGGAGCCTGATTCCTCCAGCTCCTTTTTTCGTTCTCAAGATTGCTTTGGCTATTCGGGGTCTTTTGTGTTTCCATACAAATTGTGAAATTTTTTGTTCTAGTTCTGTGAAAAATGCCAGTGGTAGTTTGATAGGGATTGCATTGAATCTGTAGATTGCTTTGGGTAGTAGAGTCATTTTCACAAGGTTGATTCTTCCCATCCAAGAACATGGTATATCTCTCCATCTATTTGTATCATCTTTAATTTCTTTCATCAGTGTCTTATAATTTTCTGCATACAGGTCTTTCGTCTCCTTAGGTAGGTTTATTCCTAGATATTTTATTCTTTTTGTTGCAATGGTAAATGGGAGTGTTTTCTTGATTTCACTTTCAGATTTTTCATCATTAGTATATAGGAATGCCAGAGATTTCTGTGCATTAACTTTGTATCCTGCTACTTTACCAAATTCATTGATTAGCTCTAGTAGTTTTCTGGTAGCATCTTTAGGATTCTCTATGTATAGTATCATGTCATCTGCAAACAGTGACAGCTTTACTTCTTCTTTTCCGATTTGGATTCCTTTTATTTCCTTTTCTTCTCTGATTGCTGTGGCTAAAACTTCCAAAACTATGTTGAATAAGAGTGGTGAGGGTGGGCAACCTTGTCTTGTTCCTGATCTTAGTGGAAATGCTTTCAGTTTTTCACCATTGAGGATGATGTTTGCTGTGGGCTTGTCATATATGGCCTTTATTATGTTGAGGAAAGTTCCCTCTATGCCTACTTTCTGCAGGGTTTTTATCATAAATGGGTGTTGAATTTTGTCGAAAGCTTTCTCTGCATCTATTGAGATGATCATATGGTTTTTCTCCTTCAATTTGTTAATATGGTTTATCACATTGATAGATTTGCGTATATTAAAGAATCCTTGCATTCCTGGAATAAACCCCACTTGATCATGGTGTATGATCCTTTTAATGTGCTGTTGGATTCTGTTTGCTAGTATTTTGTTGAGGATTTTTGCATCTATGTTCATCAGTGATATTGGCCTGTAGTTTTCTTTCTTTGTGACATCCTTGTCTGGTTTTGGTATCAAGGTGATGGTGGCCTCGTAGAAGGAATTTGGGAGTGTTCCTCCCTCTGCTATATTTTGGAAGAGTTTGAGAAGGATAGGTGTTAGCTCTTCTCTAAACGTTTGATAGAATTCACCTGTGAAGCCATCTGGTCCTGGGCTTTTGTTTGTTGGAAGATTTTTAATCACAGTTTCAATTTCTGTGCTTGTGATTGGTCTGTTCATATTTTCTATTTCTTCCTGATTCAGTCTTGGCAGGTTGTGCATTTCTAAGAATTTGTCCATTTCTTCCAGATTGTCCGTTTTATTGGCATAGAGTTGCTTGTAGTAATCTCTCATGATTTTTTTTATTTCTGCAGTGTCAGTTGTTACTTCTCCTTTTTCATTTCTAATTCTATTGATTTGAGTCTTCTCCCTTTTTCTCTTGATGAGTCTGGCTAGTGGTTTATCTATTTTGTTTATCTTCTCAAAGAACCAGCTTTTAGTTTTATTGATCTTTGCTATCATTTCCTTCATTTCTTTTTCATTTATTTCTGATCTGATTTTTATGATTTCTTTCCTTCTGCTAGCTTTGGGGTTTTTTTGTTCTTCTTTCTCTAATTGCTTGAGGTGCAAGGTTAGGTTGTTTATTCGAGATGTTTCCTGCTTCTTAAGGTGGGCTTGTATTGCTATAAACTTCCCCCTTAGAACTGCTTTTTCTGCATCCCATAGGTTTTGGGTCGTTGTGTCTCCATTGTCATTTGTTTCTAGGTATTTTTTAATTTCCTCTTTGATTTCTTCAGTGATCACTTCATTATTAAGTAGTGTATTGTTTAGCCTCCATGTGTTTGTATTTTTTACAGATCTTTTCCTGTAATTGATATCTAGTCTCATGGCGTTGTGGTCAGAAAAGATACTTGATACAATTTCAATTTTCTTAAATTTACCAAGGCTTGATTTGTGACCCAAGATATGATCTATCCTGGAGAATGTTCCATGAGCACTTGAGAAAAATGTGTATTCTGTTGTTTTTGGATGGAGTGTCCTATAAATATCAATTAAGTCCATCTTGTTTAATGTATCATTTAAAGCTTGTGTTTCCTTATTTATTTTCATTTTGGATGATCTGTCCATGGGTGAAAGTGGGGTGTTAAAGTCCCCTACTATGAATGTGTTACTGTCGATCTCCCATTTTATGGCTGTTAGTATTTGCCTTATGTATTGAGGTGCTCCTATGTTGGGTGCATAAATATTTACAATTGTTATATCTTCTTCTTGGATCGATCCCTTGATCATTACGTAGTGTCCTTCTTTGTCTCTTGTAATAGTCCTTATTTTAAAGTCTATTTTGTCTGATATGAGAATTGCTACTCCAGCTTTCTTTTGGTTTCCATTTGCATGGAATATCTTTTTCCATCCCCTTATTTTCAGTCTGTATGTGTCTCTAGGTCTGAAGTGGGTCTATTGTAGACAGCATATATAAGGGTCTTGTTTTTGTATCCATTCAGCCAATCTGTGTCTTTTGGTGGGAGCATTTAGTCCATTTACATTTTTTTTTTAAACATCTTTATTGGGGTATAATTGCTTTACAATTGTGTGTTAGTTTCTGCTTTATAACAAAGTGAATCAGTTATACATATACATATGTTCTCATATGTCTTCCCTCTTGCGTCTCCCTCCCTCCCACTCTCCCTATCCCACCCCTCCAGGCTGTCACAAAGCACCGAGCTAATATCCCTGTGCCTTGCGGCTGCTTCCCCCTAGCTATCTACCTTACTACGTTTGTTAGTGTGTATATGTCCATGACTCTCTCTCACCCTGTCAAAGCTCACCCTTCCCCCTCCCCATATCCTCAAGTCCGTTCTCCAGTAGGTCTGCGTCTTTATTCCTGTCTTACCCCTAGGTTCTTCATGACATTTTTTTCCCCCTTAAATTCCATATATATGCGTTAGCATACGGTATTTGTCTTTTTCTTTCTGACTTACTTCACTCTGTATGACAGACTCTAGGTCTATCCACCTCATTACAAATAGCTCAATTTCGTTTCTTTTTATGGCTGAGTAATATTCCATTGTATATATGTGCCACATCTTCTTTATCCATTCATCCGATGATGGGCGCTTAGGTTGTTTCCATCTCCGGGCTATTGTAAATAGAGCTGCAATGAACATTTTGGTACATGACTCTTTTTGAATTTTGGTTTTCTCAGGGTATATGCCCAGTAGTGGGATTGCTGGGTCATATGGTAATTCTATTTGTAGTTTTTTAAGGAACCTCCATACTGTTCTCCATAGTGGCTGAACCAATTCACATTCCCACCAGCAGTGCAAGAGTGTTCCCTTTTCTCCACACCCTCTCCAGCATTTATTGTTTCTAGATTTTTTGATGATGGCCATTCTGACTGGTGTGAGATGATATCTCATTGTAGTTTTGATTTGCATTTCTCTAATGATTAATGATGTTGAGCATTCTTTCATGTGTTTGTTGGCATTCTGTATATCTTCTTTGGAGAAATGTCTATTTAGGTCTTCTGCCCATTTTTGGATTGGGTTGTTTGTTTTTTTGTTATTGAGCTGCATGAGCTGCTTGTAAATTTTGGAGATTAATCCTTTGTCATTTGCAAATATTTTCTCCCATTCTGAGGATTGTCTTTTGGTCTTGATTATGGTTTCCTTTGCTGTGCAAAAGCTTTGCAGTTTCATTAGGTCCCATTTGTTTATTTTTGTTTTTATTTCCATTACTCTAGGAGGTGGGTCAGAAAGGATCTTGCTGTGATTTATGTCATAGAGTGTTCTGCCTATGTTTTCCTCTAAGAGTTTGATAGTTTCTGGCCTTACATTTAGGTCTTTAATCCATTTTGAGCTTATTTTTGTGTATGGTGTTAGGGAGTGATCTAATCTCATACTTTTACATGTACCTGTCCAGTTTTCCCAGCACCATTTATTGAAGAGGCTGTCCTTTCTCCACTGTACATTCCTGCCACCTTTATCAAAGATAAGGTGTCCATATGTGCGTGGGTTTATCGCTGGGCTTTCTATCCTGTTCCATTGATCTATATTTCTGTTTTTGTGCCAGTACCATACTGTCTTGATTACTGTAGCTTTGTAGTATAGTCTGAAGTCAGGGAGCCTGATTCCTCCAGCTCCTTTTTTCGTTCTCAAGATTGCTTTGGCTATTCGGGGTCTTTTGTGTTTCCATACAAATTGTGAAATTTTTTGTTCTAGTTCTGTGAAAAATGCCAGTGGTAGTTTGATAGGGATTGCATTGAATCTGTAGATTGCTTTGGGTAGTAGAGTCATTTTCACAAGGTTGATTCTTCCCATCCAAGAACATGGTATATCTCTCCATCTATTTGTATCATCTTTAATTTCTTTCATCAGTGTCTTATAATTTTCTGCATACAGGTCTTTCGTCTCCTTAGGTAGGTTTATTCCTAGATATTTTATTCTTTTTGTTGCAATGGTAAATGGGAGTGTTTTCTTGATTTCACTTTCAGATTTTTCATCATTAGTATATAGGAATGCCAGAGATTTCTGTGCATTAACTTTGTATCCTGCTACTTTACCAAATTCATTGATTAGCTCTAGTAGTTTTCTGGTAGCATCTTTAGGATTCTCTATGTATAGTATCATGTCATCTGCAAACAGTGACAGCTTTACTTCTTCTTTTCCGATTTGGATTCCTTTTATTTCCTTTTCTTCTCTGATTGCTGTGGCTAAAACTTCCAAAACTATGTTGAATAAGAGTGGTGAGAGTGGGCAACCTTGTCTTGTTCCTGATCTTAGTGGAAATGCTTTCAGTTTTTCACCATTGAGGATGATGTTTGCTGTGGGCTTGTCATATATGGCCTTTATTATGTTGAGGAAAGTTCCCTCTATGCCTACTTTCTGCAGGGTTTTTAGCATAAATGGGTGTTGAATTTTGTCAAAAGCTTTCTCTGCATCTATTGAGATGATCATATGGTTTTTCTCTTTCAATTTGTTAATATGGTTTATCACATTGATAGATTTGCGTATATTGAAGAATCCTTGCATTCCTGGAATAAACCCCACTTGATCATGGTGTATGATCCTTTTAATGTGCTGTTGGATTCTGTTTGCTAGTATTTTGTTGAGGATTTTTGCATCTATGTTCATCAGTGATATTGGCCTGTAGTTTTCTTTCTTTGTGACATCCTTGTCTGGTTTTGGTATCAAGGTGATGGTGGCCTCGTAGAAGGAATTTGGGAGTGTTCCTCCCTCTGCTATATTTTGGAAGAGTTTGAGAAGGATAGGTGTTAGCTCTTCTCTAAACGTTTGATAGAATTCACCTGTGAAGCCATCTGGTCCTGGGCTTTTGTTTGTTGGAAGATTTTTAATGACAGTTTCAATTTCAGTGCTTGTGATTGGTCTGTTCATATTTTCTATTTCTTCCTGATTCAGTCTTGGCAGGTTGTGCATTTCTAAGAATTTGTCCATTTCTTCCAGATTGTCCATTTTATTGGCATAGAGTTGCTTGTAGTAATCTCTTATGATTTTTTTTATTTCTGCAGTGTCAGTTGTTACTTCTCCTTTTTCATTTCTAATTCTATTGATTTGAGTCTTCTCCCTTTTTTTCTTGATGAGTCTGGCTAGTGGTTTATCTATTTTGTTTATCTTCTCAAAGAACCAGCTTTTAGTTTTATTGATCTTTGCTATCGTTTCCTTCATTTCTTTTTCATTTATTTCTGATCTGATTTTTATGATTTCTTTCCTTCTGCTAGCTTTGGGGTTTTTTTGTTCTTCTTTCTCTAATTGCTTGAGGTGCAAGGTTAGGTTGTTTATTCGAGATGTTTCCTGCTTCTTAAGGTGGGCTTGTATTGCTATAAACTTCCCCCTTAGAACTGCTTTTGCTGCATCCCATAGGTTTTGGGTCGTTGTGTCTCCATTGTCATTTGTTTCTAGGTATTTTTTTATTTCCTCTTTGATTTCTTCAGTGATCACTTCATTATTAAGTAGTGTATTGTTTAGCTTCCATGTGTTTGTATTTTTTACAGATCTTTTCCTGTAATTGATATCTAGTCTCATGGCGTTGTGGTCAGAAAAGATACTTGATACAATTTCAATTTTCTTAAATTTACCAAGGCTTGATTTGTGACCCAAGATATGGTCTATCCTGGAGAATGTTCCATGAGCACTTGAGAAAAATGTGTATTCTGTTGTTTTTGGATGGAGTGTCCTATAAATATCAATTAAGTCCATCTTGTTTAATGTATCATTTAAAGCTTGTGTTTCCTTATTTATTTTCATTTTGGATGATCTGTCCATGGGTGAAAGTGGGGTGTTAAAGTCCCCTACTATGAATGTGTTACTGTCGATCTCCCCTTTTATGGCTGTTAGTATTTGCCTTATGTATTGAGGTGCTCCTATGTTGGGTGCATAAATATTTACAATTGTTATATCTTCTTCTTGGATCGATCCCTTTATCATTATGTAGTGTCCTTCTTTGTCTCTTGTAATAGTCCTTATTTTAAAGTCTATTTTGTCTGATATGAGAATTGCTACTCCAGCTTTCTTTTGGTTTCCATTTGCATGGAATATCTTTTTCCATCCCCTATTTTCAGTCTGTATGTGTCTCTAGGTCTGAAGTGGGTCTCTTGTAGACAGCATATATAAGGGTCTTGTTTTTGTATCCATTCAGCCAATCTGTGTCTTTTGGTGGGAGCATTTAGTCCATTTACATTTAAGGTAATTATCGATATGTATGTTCCTATTCCCATTTTCTATATTGTTTTGGGTTCGTTATTATAGGTCTTTTCCTTCTCTTGTGTTCCTTGTCTAGAGAAGTTCCTTTAGCATTTGCTGTAAAGCTGGTTTGGTGGTGCTAAACTCTCTCAGCTTTTGCTTGTCTGTAAAGGTTTTAATTTCTCCATCAAATCTGAATGAGATCCTTGCTGGGTAGAGTAGCCTTGGTTGCAGGTTTTTCTCCTTCATCACTTTCAGTATGTCCTGCCACTCCCTTCTGGCTTGTAGGGTTTCTGCTGAGAGATCAGCTGTTAACCTTATGGGGATTCCCTTGTGTGTTATTTGCTGTTTTTCCCTTGCTGCTTTTAATATGCTTTCTTTGTATTTAATTTTTGACAGTTTGATTAATATGTGTCTTGGCGTATTTCTCCTTGTATTTATCCTGTATGGGACTCTCTGTGCTTCCTGGACTTGATTAACTATTTCCTTTCCCATATTAGGGAAGTTTTCAACTATAATCTCTTCAAATATTTTCTCAGTCCCTTTCTTTTTCTCTTCTTCTTCTGGAACCCCTATAATTCGAATGTTGTTGCGTTTAATGTTGTCCCAGAGGTCTCTGAGACTGTCCTCAGTTCTTTTCATTCTTTTTTCTTTATTCTGCTCTGCAGTAGTTATTTCCACTATTTTATCTTCCAGGTCACTTATCCGTTCTTCTGCCTCAGTTATTCTGTTATTGATCCCATCTAGAGTACTTTTAATTTCATTTATTGCGTTGTTCATCATTGCTTGTTTCATCTTTATTTCTTCTAGGTCCTTGTTAACTGCTTCTTGCATTTTGTCCATTCTACTTCCAAGATTTCGGATCATCCTTACTATCATTATTCTGAATTCTTTTTCAGGTAGACTGCCTATTTCCTCTTCATTTGTTAGGTCTGGTGCATTTTTATCTTGCTCCTTCATCTGCTGTGTGTTTTTCTGTCTTCTCATTTTGCTTATCTTACTGTGTTTGGGGTCTCCTTTTTGCAGGCTGCACGTTCGTAGTTCCCGTTGTTTTTGATGTCTGTCTTCAGTGGCTAAGGTTGTTTCAGTGGGTTGTGTAGGCTTCCTGGTGGAGGGGACTAGTGCCTGTGTTGTGGTGGATGAGGCTGGATCTTGTCTCTCTAGTGGGCAGGTTCACGTCTGGTGGTGTGTTTTGGGGTGTCTGTGGCCTTATTATGATTTTCGGCAGCCTCTCTGCTAATGGGTGGGGTTGTGTTCCTCTTTTGCTAGTTGTTTGGCATAGGTTGTCTAGCACTGTGGCTTGCTGGTCGTTGAGTGAAGCTGGGTGCTGGTGTTAAGATGGAGGTCACTGGGAGATTTCCACCGTTTAATATTATGTGGAGCTGGGAGGTCTCTTGTTGACCAGTGTCCTGAAGTTGGCTCTCCTACCTCAGAGGCAGAGCCCTGACTCCTGGCTGGAGCACCAAGAGCCTTTCATCCACACGGCTCAGAATAAAAGGGAGAAAAAGTAGAGAGAATTAGTAGAAGTATGAGGAAAGAAAGAAGGAAAGGAGGAAAGGAAGGAAGGAAGAAAGAAGCAAAGAAGGAAAGAAAGGAGGGAGGGAGGGAGGAAGGAAGGGAGGAAGGAAGGAGGGAAAGAAGGAAAAAAGACAGAAAGAAAGAAGATACAGTAAAAATAAAATAAAGTAAAATATAGTTATTGAATTAAAAAATATTTAGAAAAAAAAAAAAAGAGGGACGGATAGAACCTTAGGACAAATGTTGGAAGCAAAGCTATACAGAGAAAATCTTATACAGAAGCATACACATACACCTTCACAAAAAGAGGTAAAGGGGGAAATGTCATAAATCTTGCTCTCAGAGACCACCTCCTCAATTTGGGGTGATTCGTTGTCTAAAGGAGGGAAGGACGGAAAGAAAGAAAGAAAGAAAGAAGGAACGACGGTAAAGTATAATAAAGTTATTACAATTAAAATTAATTATTGAGAAAAAAAATTTTTTTTTTTTTAAAAACCATGGATGGATAGAGCCCTAGGACAAATGGTGGAAGCAAGAGTATACAGACAAGATGTCACACATAAGCATACACGTACATATTCACAAAAAGAGGAGAAGGGAAAAAAATCATAGATCTCGCTCCTAAATTCCACCTCTTCAATTTGGGATCATTCCTTGTCTATTCAGGTATTCCACAGATGCAGGGTATATCAAGTTGATTGTGGAGCTTTAATCCTCTG